>NC_056516.1:7665669-7676742 GCF_014905685.2 Nematolebias whitei | reverse complement strand
ATCTGGCAACCCGACTGATATGGAAAGTAGTGTTTTTATATTTCATGTAAACCCATTCATATTTTTGTTTATTTACTCCAATAAGCATTGAAAAATCACAAATGTTTCCAGAGGTTGTTCTCTTATAAACAGGGTCTTGTAGCAGGTAGATCACTTTGACTTGGTCATTTTAAAAGAAGCTCCATGATGAAAAAGTGTGGACACCCCTGCCCTAAATGCACAAAGAAGCTCTTTATCTGCATGTATGTTTCATTCATTTCTTCCCACCTCAGAAACAAAAACACACTAAATAAATCAACGTCCACATCAGGGATCCACCATTTTCAGTTCATTCTTCTTCTGTCATAGTTTTTTTTAAATATATTTGAACGTGCTGCTGCTGACCTTCTCAGTAAAACAGTGTTTCACTGCATCCTCTGCTTTGTGAGACCCACTGCAGCATGATGTGATGGAGCTTCACCTCTGTCAAGGACGACTCGGTTTTCTCTGGTGGGCTTCAATACGCTGAGCTGAATATAGACTCCAGATTACTCCAGGGTCAGGGATTACCTCATTCACTGTGGTCATGAGCTGCTTTGTGGGACATAAAAATCACAAGCCCCAATTTTGTAATTAATAGTTAAACAGTAGATTTGTGTGTAACGTGAATGTGAAATAACTTCAGTATGACTTAATTTATTACAATAAATGATGGAACAATAATGTGAACAATAATATTAACAATAATAATGTGAGCAGGAAGTTTGATTTTTATTTTTTTCACCACAGCCTTTTACTCTTAGTTTTAGTTTTTTCAGATTTGTGTGTTTTCAGCCCCGACTGATGCACCTTCCACACCAACAACGTTTCAAACATTCAGGCTTGGAGCTTATGTTTGTGTGTGAAACTGCTTGAAGCGGCTCGTGTTTTTAATATGTGAAGAACTAGCTGGCTCCATTCATCGTGTTCATACCTCCTGGCATTTTGTGCAACTTTTCTACTTCTATGTGCAATTATTTTCTGTCCCTGCTACCAAAAGATGATTCCATTCACTCACAAAATGCTGTTTGGCTGAATTGCTTCTCCAACCAGGACAACGGGAAGATTCTTAGAAAGTGTTTACCACTCTGCTATTCATACAAATGCACGGTTTTATGTTTCATTTAGATCTACTCAAGTGATTTTAATGCCTTACTTCTTGTAAATAGCTCCTTGATTGACCTCAGTTTGGAGAAATGGAGTTTAATTCTGATCAGCCTGATGAGTTGACAGCTTCCTCTTGTCTTAAACCAACTCCAGCCTGGAAAAGAAAAGCTGTCTTATTCATACATATGCTGTTTTATAAACCTCGGCAGTAATAAATTTGATTTTTCTTCTAGAAGTTACACAAGGCATGCTACAGCTAGCTGCAATTGCTATTGCTATGCGCACTCACATAAACAGAGATATGTATCGTATTTTCCGCCGTACACGTCGCACCGCCCTATAAGTCGCATCAGTCCAAATATGTCTAATAAAGTGGAAAAATGCATAAATATGTTGCATCTATTGCGCGTCCCTGCTGACAACCTGGAAACATGGCCGGTGTTGTGCCAAAAATCGACTGGCTGCCAAATGGTGGCCGTGGGAGCGTGCACGGGAGGACTTTAACAAGAATTTAACAAGATTAACACTTAAAAACAATTATTTGTTTGCTCCAATTATAGAAAAGGTGTGTCTTAGTCTAACTTTTGCTTAAAAATAAATGCACTTTGACGGTCAAATCAGCTGCATTTCAAAAGCCGATACGCGGAAGTAGGTGTGTGCACGGGAGGACTCGCTGTGCATTTCTTTGAAATTTAACAAGATAACCACCAAAAACAATAATTTGTTTGCTTGACTTTATAGTAAAGGTGTGTCTCAGTTGAACTTTTACTTAATAAATGCACTTCAATGGTCAAATTAGCTGCATTTCACCGGGGCGGTGCAGCAAAATGAAGCTGATTTGACGGTTGCTCCAAGCAAGCTGGACAAAGGTGGCAGGATATGGCAAGCCAATTGTGTAATTAATAGCCACTTTTACCTAGTACATGACACAACTTACAACTTAACACAACTTTTGTTCTTATTGTAAAGTGTCCTTGGGTGTCATGAAAGGCGCTTTTTAAATAAAATGATTATTATTATGTTATTATTACAACGGCATGCCATACTACTTGAGTGCCATCTAGTGGCTGAAAATGGTAGTGTTCAATATTTTCAGTCTGAATGAATGAAAACGGTCATATCTCAGACAAAACTTGGTTTATAAATATGGGAAAAATCCATAAATATGTTGCTTTGGCATATAAGTCACAAGGCAGGCAAATTATGCAAAAACATGTGACTTATACAGCGAAAAATACGGTAAATTATGTGATGCTTAACTGACATATAAGGGATTATAAACTGACGTCTGCTTTAACTGATTCAAAATGACTGAGATCTGATTTGAAGTCGGCACTAATCCACTTTGGTCTCTTGGCAGAGCTCAGACTAGCCGTTAGCTCATCAGTCTAGTCTGATTTAAATTCTGTGTCTCCAAAGAACAATAAGTTAGATAATATTTCTTCAAAACCTTCCCACAGGGCCCCACTTTACAAGATCTGAACTACTGGGTTAAAAAAAAATGCATCAGAAATCCCTGAACATTCGTGTTTTATGGTTTTTATTGACCAAATAGATTTAAAGACAAACTCTTCGGCTATTCTTCTTCTTCTGAAGGTACCGTGAAAGGTGGGCAACATTCTAAACACACACAAACACACACCCACACACAACTCTGTGTGTTTTTCTGTTAGCAAATAATTATCATGAAAATCTAAATGATCAGAAAACAGTTCTTTAATAAACATTTACAATTAAATATTAATTAAATATTAAATATTAAATATTGATTAAATATTAAAGTCAACCTGATTCAAGATGGCTGCCACAGCTAATCAACCTTTGTGATATTAATAATAATCAACTTTGTCATAATTTGTTGAAGTCAACTCAACAACAGAATGGATTTTATTGAAATGTACAGAAAACATCTTTGAAATTTTACAACTGATTAACGTCAGAGGACAATCCAATTAAAGATGGCCGCCGCAGCTGTTCAAGCCAAGTAAACCCAGATTTGACTCCGAGTCAGTCAGTTTTACAGTTATTGGGCTCAGATTTGGTGTGGTAGTAGCTCAGTCACCTCCCAATCCACATCCCGAGCACGAACAGATCATACAAGAGCTTTGTGTCAAACCGTGCAAGGCGCTGGTGATTTGTGTTCCTGTAGGCCACCGAAACAAAAACATTGGAACAACAGAATGAACATTTACATAAACCTTAACAAATCAAGATAATTCAGCTTATTTTCCAGCAGGATTGCAGGCGAACAAGATGTAAAGCCTCTGCACACAAACTCCAGTTTCATTCAAATCATCCGGATGCAAATCACTTTTTTTGTTTCCCTCCTAATGAAGCTAATTTCATATAAACTCTTTGTGTTGTGTTTGATAGGAGCGCACTCCTGCAGTGAGATAAGAGACGCTGCTGTACGTCCAGCTCTCATCTGACAGCTATTAAAACTGAACTATGAAGCCGTTGTTAATCCAGCTCTGCTTTCCGACGGTCTTAAATGCCCCCAAACCAAACCATGCCGTTCAAATATTAATGTTTTCATGAAGGATGAAGGCATATATTGTTTTCTGCAGTAGAAGAAAGAACACAGAGCCCTAATGCTTCGTACGATTACCAGGAGCCTTTTGCTCGTCGAACACTTTGACAAACTGCAACACATGCAAACATTAAAAAGAACTTAGGTTTTTTGTTTGTTTTACATTTCTTAGCAAAAAGCCCTAAATCTTCCAACTGATGGAGAAATGATCCCACTGAGGCGTGAAGTTCAGTCATCCTGTTCTTCTCTTCAGAGTCAGAGTTTCTTTATTTGTCATACACAGCACATGTGGTACATGTGGTGGAACGAAATTGTGTACACACGGTCTCACTCAGTTACATCCAACAAAAGTATAAAATATAAAAGAAAAACAGTAATAAGATCTAAAATATGAACTAAGAAAAATGTAAAACTAAAAATGCACTAAGTACTAAGAGTACAAAAACAATACAATAACAATTCTTGACCTAAACTAGTTACTTTATACTCAGGAGAAAATTATGAGTCTCGCTACACTACTCTGGATGTGTGTGTGTGTGTGTGTGTGTGTGTGTGTGTGTGTGTGTGTGTGTGTGTGTGTGTGTGTGTGTGTGTGTGTGGGTGTGTGTGTGTGTGTGTGTGTGTGTGTGTGTGTGTGTGTGTGTGTGTGTGTGTGTGTGTGTGAGGGAGAAGAATAGATGAAATGTGGGAGGGGAGCACTCGGGCAATTCTAGGATCTGACCTTTAGGGGTGCTCAGCCCCCAGTACTGACAACGGTTCTTGGCTTGAACCCCATGGTGATGTTTGTGAGAAGTGTAAAACCACCTGGTATTCCCAGGTGGTTTCCATCCAAGTACTAACCAGGCCTGACCTGCTTAGCTTCAGATATCAGATGAGATCAGGTGTGATCAGGGTGGTATGGCTGTAAACGAGGAGCTCAGTCACAAACAGGACTTTTAAATGATGAGTAGCAAACAAAGACTAAACTTATGCAACTAGAAGTTACATCATACAGTAGTCCCTCACTTATCGTTGGGATTACATTCCAGACACCCACACGATGGGTGAAAATCTGCAAAGTAGGGACGTTATATTTATTTTAGTATTTAAATATATTTTATGGCTTTATAAACCATTCCCACACCCTTGCAATGTTCTAAACTCTTAGACCTACACAATTTTAATAACATACATACAGTAGAATGTATATAGGTACTGTACAATACTGCAAAATATTATCTGGGTACTCGCCAGTGACTACTACATACTACTACAACTTAAAGGATGAGTTCAGCTTCAGGATTATTTGAGACTGTCCTGACAGTTCTGTAGTTTAATAGATAAATCGTTACTTCTGACTTTGTGTTGCAAAACTATTTGACCATATCTGTTTCTCCGCAGTGTTTGCTCCCTCCATTGCTGTTCTTTGAACTTCAGCATAAAGCAGCGGCCGGAAGTACTGTTGGCTTCTGGGCCATGTAGTTTTTTTGACTTGCGTTACAGTGTAGGCTTAATGAAAGAAAACTACAAAATGGCAGCGCCTGTCCAAAGTATTTTTTCTTTTTTTCTTTTTTTCTTTTGTCTTATTGGTTGATTCCTGCTCCTGTTCGCTCCCATTAACTTTTTATCCCATACCATCCCAGTCATGTGATTAAAATTAAAGTTGACAGTCATGTGTCGCCGTGTACAATCTTACATTGAAAACCTGCGAAAGAGAGAGTCTGCGTAAGTTGAACCGGGAAGTATCGAGAGACAACTGTCTATCTACATTTAAAACACACAACACAACTAGCTTGAAGCATTAACCTCTGACTGAAAAGTGTTTGTCATGCAAAACCGAGGCAATGTTGTCAGAGGAAAAGGAGGTGTTGCTCCTGCAGGTGAGGGGCGTTTACCTTCAGAACTACCGTATTATCTGACGTATAAGTCGCATTTATTATGCATTTATTTGATGGTCAAAACAACTTCATTTTGTCTGGGCGCCGTGGCGCCATCCATCCATCCATCCATCCATCCATCTATCCATCCATCCATCCATCATGGCCGGAGCCGCGAGCTCTCCAGCGTTCCTCCACCTGCACCAGCTGAGTGAAGTGAACGCGCACGGGAGAACTCACTGTTGCAGTTCTTCGAAATTTAAAGCGTCTGTCAAAAATTGCATTATGAATATGGAAAAAAAAAAAAAATATATATATATATATATAAGTCGTTTTGGCGTATAAGTCGCCGGACTGACAAATCTATTGCAAAAAACTGCAACTTATACGCTGGAAAATACGACAACTGAGATCCCGATCAGTCAGGTGATGATGGGCCTACTGGATTGATTGACAGGTGGTGTTTAGGATCTGAGTGGATTTTACTGGCCCGTTTCAGTGTCATCATTTATTCCAGATTTATTCAATATTTTTGGTAAATCTAAGGTTTGAGAATTGTTTCTTTACAAAATCCTAATGGTGATTTCTTAATTTTTCATGGGTGCTGAGTTAAAATGTCAGGGTGCTTGAGCACCCCCCAAACGAGGCTAAAATCCCCACTGGGAGCACCGTTACCTGATTTTTGTCTCCATCTCTGTTTCTCTCTGTCGCTCCATCCTTTTGTCGTTTTCCTCTTTTATTATTGGACTCTCTTCTCCTCAGTAAGAAATCGTTATTGCTCATTTGTGTGTGTGCATGCGTGCGTGCATGTGTGTGTGTGTCTAGGCCTGGGGCAAACTGGCTGTGGGTTTTCATCACTGATGGTCTGGCTGCGTCTGACAGTTCTTCTCAGTACTCTTCGTCACGTCTCCCACTTCCTTTCTCTTTTGTCTTTGTTCTTTGGAACAGCCTGACCTCCTCTGTACGACCATCAACAGTTTATAATCTCAGTTTATATTCTGCCGTACACAGTCATTTGTTGCACACCAGCCAGTGGATTTAGTGGGTTCAGTTTGTTGACTCAGTTTAGCTTCTTTGTCTCCCCCGTTTCTCCCCCCTGAGCAGCCGCGGCCTCCTGCGCTCGTCTCTATTTTTAGAAGGAAATGCTACGAGAACAAAGACGCAAAGGGCAGCAGATTAAAACGGCACACGAGAAGAAGAGGAGGTCGTACAGGTGTGGTGGGGGAGGACTAGGGCAGCTGTGGAAGAGATGGAGAGAACAGAAGAACCAACACGGGTCGGTTCTGTCAGAAACCAACATGAGCTTCATCAGACAGATACGATCTCCAGACGATCACGTTCTCCTCTTTCCTAACATCTCTGATCAGTCTCTGTTTCCTCGCGGAGGAAGCAGCTGTTGTACATTGAGAGGGTCCCTGCTCCATCGGACCCCTCTGACAGGGCCGGCTCTCTGGAGATGTCAGAGTAGTCCAATATTTGATTAACGTGACACTGATTCATGATGGAGCTCACAAGTCTTCCTGGAAGCTCGTCGTTATCTACTTCAGAAATACACAGAAGCTGTTGTACTACGTTAAATAACACCAAAATTAAATAGACACACATGGGGAAAATAAACTTTTTTAACGTATCAGGACTTAATAAAAAAATGATCTGGTCTTATCGGGTTCTGAAATGAATGAAATCTAACTTCAACCCAACAGACTCCACCATGTCATCATTTATGAAACAAAATTCATGTCAAAGTGGAAAAATAGTGTATAAAAATTCCATAAATCTACATTTGTTAAATTTAAACTAATGTCAATTGTTGAAAACAATCAGAAAAAATATTCAGTCACTTCTATAATTAATCATTTCTAATAATTAAAATTAATTTTTATTAACAGTTTTTTAGACTTGCAGGAAAGAGGTGTGTATGAACGTTGCAGACCTTCATATTTTGAATATCTTTCAGAATTTTCAATCTGACTTAATTTCAGTGTTTTAGTCAAAACAATCAATACAAAATGTGCAGTTCATCGTTGAGGGCCCTCCTCCACCGTGCTGGAGCTCAGTGAGGGTCTGAACACTTTGCATGTGCCATGATCTGTGAATTTCTTGTACTTTTTGATTATTTTTTGTGTTTAAGATCAGGTTTAGTTTATTTTTGGTCTTTAACATTTTGTTTGATTCTTGAGTTTTCCAGACTGTGTTTACGTTTTCCTGTGTTTATTTGTGCCATTATTCATCTGCCCTCAGTTCTTCTGGGTGTTTCCTATCAGCCTGCCACATTCACCTGTTCTTACTCAACAATCAGCTCAGGCACCTCCACTTTTCCAGTCACCTCTGCCCTTTATATTCAGTCTCTGTTTCAACACTCAGTTCAGTACTGGTCATGGTGTCCTGGTCCTCTTAGAGTTCTCACTGGTAGAGCTTTAGAGTTGTTAGGAAAGAGGAGAAAGTGATGGTATGGAGACATGGAGAAGCTGCGGTGTAGAGGTAGGGCAGCCAACTTGGGACCAGAATGTCACAGGTTTGACTTTCCGCCATGCCCACATATTGTGGTGTCCTTGAGCAAGACACCCAACCCCTAATGGCTCCCCGGATGCTGACATAGCTACACACTCTCCACGTGGGTGTATCTCACTTGTGATAATAATAATGTGTTATATGTTGTCATCATGGGCAGCACGGTGGCGCAACTGGTAGAGCTGCTGCCTCTCAGCGAGAAGGTCCTTGGTTCAAACCCCGGTCCAGGGGCCTTTCTGGGTGGAGTTTGCATGTTCTCTCCATGCATGCGTGGGTTTTCTCCGGGTGCTCCGGTTTCCTCCCACTGACCAAAAACATGCATGTTAGGCTCATTGGTAACTCTAAATTGTCCCTAGGTGTGAGTGAGAGAGTGAATGGTTGTTTGTCTCGTTTGTCTCTATGTGTCCCTGTGATGGACATGCGACCCGTCCAGGGTGTACCCCGCCCCTCGCACAGTGATTGCTGGACATGGGCACCAGCGACCCCCGTGACCCAAAATGGAATAAACGGGTAAAGATAATGGATGGATGGATGGATGTTGTCATCATTGTTTGTTCCCATACAATGGCAAAATTGGCTCTCTGCATTTAACCCATCACATCTGGGATACACTCAGGTGGAGCAGTGGGCAGCTATTGAAAGCGCCCGGGGAGCAATTGGGGATAGGGTGTCCTGATCAGAGACATGAGATGTGCAATTACAGGGGGTCGAACCTGGGACTTTCGGGTCCCGAGTCGGCTACCCTGCCTCTACCCCATCTCATGGGTTAAATGCAGAGATCTACAGTAATTCCATCACTATAGAAACATACAATGATGACAACACATAACACTTTCTTCTTCTTCTTGTTCACATTGTTGTTATTCTTACTGTTCTTGTCCTTCTTGTTCATCTTGTTGTTCTTACTGTTCTTGTTCTTCTTGTTCATCTTGTTGTTGTTCTTATTGTTCTTGTCCTTCTTGTTCACCTTGTTGTTCTTCCTGTTCTTGTTCTTCTTGTTCATCTTGTTGCTCTTACTGTTCTTGTTCTTCTTGTTCATCTTGTTGTTGTTCTTCCTGTTGTTGTTCTTCTTGTTCACTTTGTTGTTCTTCCTGTTCTTGTTCTTCTTGTTCATCTTGTTGTTGTTCTTACAGTTCTTGTTCTTCTTGTTCACCTTGTTGTCTTACTGTTCTTGTTCATCTTGTTGTTCTTACTGTTTTTGTTCTTCTTGTTCATCTTGTTGTTCTTACTGTTCTTGTTCTTCTTCTTGTTGTTCTTGTTCTTACTGTTCTTGTTCTCCTTCTTTGTCTTGTTGTTGTTCTTACTGTTCTTGTTCTTCTTGTTGTTGTTGTTCTTGCTGTTCTTGTTCTTCTTGTTAATCTTGTTGTTGTTCTTACTGTTCTTGTTCTTCTTGTTGTTCTCACTGTTCTTGTCATTGTTGTTGTTGTTCTTACTGTTCTTCTTGTTGTTCTTTTCGTTGTTGTTGTTCTTACTGTTGTTGTTGTTGTTCTTACTATTCTTGTTCTTCTTGTTGGTGTTCTTACTGTTCTTGTTCTTCTTCTTGTTGTTCTTACTGTTGTTGTTGTTCTTGTTCATCTTGTTGTTGTTCTTACTGTTCTTCTTCTTGTTCATCTAGTTGTTGTTGTCGTTGTTTTTTGTTTTTGTTTAAATAAATTTGTTTAATCAAGTTCCTCATGTCTAGTTTGCATTTTGGGTCCAAATCCTCCACCAAACTTGATATGTTACTTCTGGAAATGAGAAGTAAAATTAAGAATCTTTGGTGGCTTCATTTTTAATATTTCCTGAGACAAATAAATGTTAAATAGCCTTTTCTGTTCTTTGAGCCCATTTTGACTCTACAAATAATTTTTTGCTCTTTTGCTTCAGATGCTTAGCTATGACAAAATCGTCCAACTAAATAGAGTTTTATAGTTTTTGCTTTTCAATCTCACTATCTTTGATCTATTTACTTGACCTGATGTATAAAAAGAGAAAATCACTTCAGGCTACATCAGTCTTTAGATTACAACAATACATGTGATCTCAAAAAAGGTGGCTCCAATAAGATTGCAGGTTTTTCAGTTGCATTATGGAAGTGTATATAGAAAGTGGAAAAGTCTAAATGGTCATTTTTGAGTAAATTAAAAAGTGGTGGAAAAAGCAAACAGACAGCAGAAAGGAAACTAATTAGCAGAAGTGAAAATAGTAATTTATCAGCACAGAGAAGGGTCTGAAGTTAGGATAAAATTAGACAACTAAACTCAATTTGAACATTTGGTTTGAAAATAGTAAAACAAGAGCTCCAAAAGGGGTCGTGTACCAAAAGGTGCAACTGTCTAGCCTTTTACTCAAACCCAGACATCCTGGAGGATCTTAAGGTGTTCTCAAGACAAAGAGTTGTGGATCAGTCATGGTTTAAAACATGCCTGGAAAACTTCCACACTGAGGCAGCCAGCCAACGCCCTCATTACTGTGGATAAGACCCTGATCCGTCGCTCCATCTCTGTGAACCAACCCAGTGCGTGCCCAGCAGGCCCAGGTCATAGGAGCACATCATCTGCAAAAGCAAACATGAGATCTTTATGGTGGCAAAAAGACAGCCAGGAAGACCCAGTTTGTTGGTTTTGATTATTACAAAGAAATGTTGAGCAGAAAGCTTCAGAGACGATTCTAAACAGACAAATCAGTTTAACCAGTGAGGTCTGCAACTTTTACATTCTAAGGAGGCATTTCTGCTCCTTCCTCCACTAAGAAAAAACGTGTCTAGAGTCACAAAATAAAGATAACTAAACTCATTGTGTTGTAAACATTCCTCTAATGAAGGACTTCCTCATTTCCTTATTTTATTTATTCCCATTTTTCTTTTATTTTGTTATTTTTATCAAAGGCTGCCCCTTGTATCTTAGTAACAGTAATACATATGTTAAAGTGCACTTACTGTTCTCAGCAGCTCGTCTTAACTTTGTGAAAAATATTCAATCTTTTGGTGAATCTCAGAGAACGATCACTCTGTGTGGGTGGAAGACGTTAAAGTGGCTAACAGGCTAACAAAGTACTAGCTCAGACTATTCA
>NC_056516.1:7635635-7660669 GCF_014905685.2 Nematolebias whitei | reverse complement strand
AAAGCAGATGCTTCATCCTCTACTCCATCCCTGCTTTGCTCTTTGTCTGGTAAACCTTTTTTCAGAGCCCATTTTTGCATACCTTCTGGATTGTGAACTAAGGATTTGTTCAGCTGGTTTCTCAACGCAATTGATCAAATTTTCTCAACAAGAAGACAGGGTGATGGAATGGTAAATGGATATAGTGCCTTTATATCTTATTTCAAGATACTCAAAGCGCTTTACACTACAATCTGTGTCCTCATTTACCCATTCATACTACACTAGATCTCTACAAAGCTAATTGAACAAATCATTCTAATGAGACTAATCAGTGATTTAGATCACATTCATACACTGATGGGACACACATCAGAGGCTATGAGGGGTTCAGTGTCTTGCCCAGGGACACTTCAGCATGTGACTGCTGGTGGATTCAAACCCCCAACTCTCACATTGGAGGACGACTGCTCTAACCACTCAGCCACAGCCGCCCCAGGGTGAAGGAGAACCCTCTTATCTCTGAAACATAACTGGATTTATGATAACTGGATTCTGCTTTTTGGAGTCAGTGGAAATCTGGATTATCGACAAATTTGGAAACATCAGCAGCTGTTTAAGCTGTCTGGAATGTGTGTGCCGGGCTTGGCAACACTCAGACTCTGTGCGAACTATCTGTGGACCTGTATCAGAGTTGAGCAGGCAGGACTGTGAGACTTCTGGCAGTGTTCACGGATGGTAGGAAGGAATAGATCTTGGAGAAGTTGTAAGCCCGACTTTGGCGTAAGTACTCATAATTTAGCTGTTTGGAGTCACCGTGAGATGTACAAGTGAGACTGTAAAAGGCAGACGCGGAAATCAAAGAGCTCGGCCTGACCCAAAACAATATGAAATCTGAACCTGGCTCTGGCCTTGGAAGGCTGACTATCTCAATTTCTCCTTGGATGTTGTGGAAACAAGACACACTGCCCCCTCCTCACCCCCTCTCTTTCCCAAGGACGTGGAACAGTGTCAGAGCTCAACCAAGCTGGCTGATAAACAAATACCACTTATCAGGACTATGGCTCTGGGCTCTGGATTGTGCTGTGCTACGACTTCCCCACAAACTCATGCCTTCGTTGGCCTCCCTCATTGCCTCCCCTGGTGCAGCAACCTAGGAAATGCGAAGGCACCAAAGGGCTGCGTCGCTCACCTGACGGCCGTGCTGAGACCCCCACTCCCTACCCACTCCACACGCATATGTATTATGTCTATTTATGTGCTCTTCATGTTGCACTGAGGTCTTTTTTTTGTAACTCTAATACTGTGTCCCATAGGACACAGTGCGAGATTTGATTTTTTTTTTTTTACACCTACCCTCCACCTCGTGTTTCTTTTTCCTTACCTGAAAATAAGGCTGTACCTCCCGAGGCGGTGGCCCCAGTCACCTCCGTTCCCCCATGTCAGTTGTTGTTTATGTTGTTCTCTTGGATGGGCTGTACTGAAAATGCAATTTCATTGTGCTTCGGTGCAATGACAGTAAAGCTGATTCTGATTCTGAACTACTGACAAAGACTCAGTCTGTTAGCAAAATAATGGTTAAAAAAACAGTAATAAATCAGTGACTTGGCAGAAATAGTGGTAAAATGTAATGTGGGTTACAGTTCAGAATTAAAGCATCGCTCCACATAGTTGAATTTAACCTTGATTACACAAATGTTACATTTGTTATATTTTGTCTGTGTCGTTGCCAGGTGTTGGGTGCTGATGCTGTGACCAGCGTGAGGAGCTGACAAGCCCTGTTTGATGCAGTGAAGTGATCCAGTGGAAAATAAACTCACATAAAGAAGGTAGGAGTAAAAGACGGGCATCGGAATAAACCTGAAAAATAAAGTTATCTATGAGAGACCATGGGGGTGTTGGGGAAAGAAAAACAGATGGATGGCACCAAATGGGAGTCAGAACGTTAGACAACCACTACAAGAGTGCAGTTTATTTCTGCCTTCTCAGTATAAATGGTTTGATTTGAACCCCTAAATATTACAGTTATGTTGTGGTCAGACTCGCAGGAGGCAGAAGAGGTTTAAATGGGATTACTGGTGAGTTAATAGATGTTAAGATGTGTTATTTCTGTGCTGAGTAAATTCACACTGAAGTGGTTTCTGGACTGCAACAAGGAGAATCTTTCAGGGAGACTTGGCTCAGCAGCTTGGCTCCCAGTCCAGTTCTCAGGCCCATGTGGTCACCAATCTGTGTCTTTATTAGGACTCAAGGAGCTCCTGGTCCTGGTCTCCTGTGCCCGACTACAGATTAGAGCTGTGTTTGTAATGCAGTTGCATAACAGAAGCTCTTTGCTCCACTTTCGCACACACTGTGTACATTTTTTGCATGTAGAAACTGCAACCAATGACCAGCATACATACTTCCTAATTCCCATCATGCCACAGTGTTCAAACAATGTTCTGCTCTGGCTTAAGTACAGATGGTGAATGAGAGTGTGTGAATGCACGGCCTCATCGTACTGTCTCTGCACCAGAGGGACGAAAACGAGACGGAGCATCATCATGACAGAGATGTGCTTTGACAAGATAACGCCAAAGGAGCTGGGGAAGTACTGCCGAGTGGTGAAATGGAGAAGCGAGGCAGAAAGGAAAGCTGCAGGGGATATTTTTGAGGAACCCATTCTGATGTCAGAAAATTGAAGAGAAAAGGAGTTGTTTTTCTGTAAATAAACAACAAAAGAAAAGACAAAAATGTAAAAACATGTGCAGCAGTTGCATCACCCCAGCATAGTATCACCGAGTTTTTTTTTAAACATGCAGCATCTAGGCCAGAGCAAACAGAGAAAACCACAGGTTTTTAAATAGATGCCAGAAAAAGAGAAGTGTGAAGTGGACAGACGTTACGCTCCGAGACAGAGGGAGAAAGAGCCGGAGCAGAAGTTTGTCTCGATCTCTAGAGAAGCAGAGAGAGTCAGTCTCAGCTGGGACAACCTGGGATTTACTCACTGCAGAGGTGTTCAGAAACAGGAGGAAGACAGCAGGAAGATAAATCGATAGCAGAAGAAGCACCAGCCTCAGCACAGCAGAGGGTAAGAACAGAGCCTGAAGGTTTTACAGGTTCCTCATCTTAAACCTTGACTTTGTATCGTCATGTTTGAGGTGATCCAGCTCGGTGTGTGCACAGGCTGGATGCCTCTCTCCTCTGTCTTCAGCAAAGATGAGCAGGCAGCATCACCAGGCCAACGGTATCCTAGCAACCACCAGCCGAGCTCCGCTCTCACGATGGACCTCATGCTGCTCACTTTTCACTTTCACACACGCCGACACCGGCGCTTTCTGATGCGTCAGTTTATCGTAGGAAGCTCGACTTCTCCTTTGAGATCACCTTGTCAGGCTGAAGAACGAGAATCTATGATTCATGTATTCATGAAGCTGGTTTGGAACAGGTGGTGTGAACGTTGAGGGTGTGTTTTGCATGTTTGGGCTGGATTACAGAGGTGACTCAGCATGATGGACAGTAGAAGGAGCAGCAGCTGTGGTCCTGATCACGACAAAGGAAAGTGTCAGGCAGCTCAGCGACTCCATCCACCTGGACCTCCCTGCTGCTCTCATTCTTACCGAGGACCTGCAACAAGTCTGAGCTTTGTTCTGTCTCGTGCACGGTGGCGTGCTGTAAGCATGCTGTGAATCATTCCTGTGCCGTTTTTTTGGAGGACAAACTGAAAGCCCCCCAGCTGTGTGCAAACATCGCCCCACATGAAGACAGCAGAGGAAGCAAAACTTGTTAGATGATCTTCTGATAGTTCTCCTGGCATCAAAAAAGAGGAAATAATCACAGACGAAGGCACAGCTGGAAGTCGGTATTTATTATTGCACTCGTTTGTGTTAGCCCACCTGCTGGTTGGCACCTTAAAGAGATAGTTCAGGTCTTGTGAGGTGGGGTTCAGATAAAATGTTAAGAGCAGTTAATGTCTTACCTGTCGTAGCCATGTAGCTTCTGTTTTATGAACCTTTTCACACTGTTAATCGAGAAAAATACTATGATATTCTGCTGGAACTGCTCCAGGCTGCACATGAAGAGACACAGCTAACTGCTGCTGTCCGTATTAGAGCATGAACCAGAGAAATCTATGGACACAGCCATGCAATGTAAAACTGACAGTGGTGTAAAAGTTTATAAATCAGCGACTGCTGTAAAGATTGGAGACTGAAGTAGTTTTAAGATGACAGCCACCCACTTTAGGCTAAACTTCACGCAGGCTAGCTGTTAGCTCGTGAACGAAACGAAAGTCTGTTTCTGCAAACTGAAGTTGTTCAGAGAGCTATCTGTTGGATAATTTAATCCATCATCTCTTTACTCAAATAAGCCACACTGAGGACGAGAAGATTTTTCAACCCAGTTTACTCCTTGCAGGGTGGGGCAGAGTTAACACACAGGCTTACACAGATGTTACATGGAAGCTCCGGTCGTATGGTCTGCCCACGGACAGTATAAAGAAGTGTCTGTTGTAATGTTTATCAGGCAGAGACAAGGTCAAACACCCTCTGCTTTCCAGCTTAGAGGCCTTGGAGGTTATCAGGTGCACAGGCTCCTCTCTGTTCAGACAAAACCACTCTAACTCAGAATCAGAATCAGAATAATCTTTATTATCATTGTACCAAAGTACAGAGTGATATTATGTTCTTACAGTCATCTGAAAGATGGGCAGAGTGCACGTTGCTGCTGCTCCTAAGAGCGTGGCCCCTTATTCTAAAAGCGGAAAAGGCCATGAAGAGAGGATAGTGGTGTTACAAAAAAGATCTCTTCACACCTACCAGGACATGATTTAAGACATCAAAAAACTCTACCAGCAAGAACATTTATAGACACATAACATGAGCATTTGACGACAAGACGGTGAGATTTGTCCATGAAGCACTTCCAGATAGCACCATAGTCCTGATAAGATGTTGGTGTCAGCCGGTACAGCTCTGATAAGCATTCACAGAAGTTCTCGGGGTGGTGGGGTTGCGATAGACAGAGCCTTCTTAGTTTACACATATCCCAGGAGAAATTTGATAAGTCGGCCTGCTTCGAGGCCGAACAGGGTAGTCAGATTCAGATAAGCCACAGTTGTTGATTTTTTTTTTCAGGCAGGCTGTTGTTTCTCGTCAGCCTTGAGGTCTGCTCGTAATTTTGATGATCCAAAATGGCCAGATTTGTGGGCATTCCACTGGTCCCTGCTTATTAGCTCCCTCCAAGGTCGTGTCCAACATGCTGGTGAGTCCCAGAAGCTGCAGGTGGCCTGCGATTCTCACAAATCGCTTCCATCTTAAAGTTTAGCTCGTAAAACAGCTGATTTTGAGTGCTCAAAGCACGAAGCGAACCTTTACACAAGGTCGGCAGCTTTGCCATGGCCAAAACTGCTGCCACCATCTTCTTCAATAGGCGATAACATAGGTATCTGCTGGTGCCAAAATGCTGACACTCTGCTATCATGATTCCAGTGATATAAACACCTTCAGCATCCTTCTGAGACAATACAGAAAGGCACATCAACTTCCAAACCCCCCCATGGATCCATGACATATCCTGCCGCGTGCGTCTCAGCAGGGCGTGAGGGTTCTCCAGGATCCTGTTGCTTGGTTGAAAGAAAATGTATCAATTGTGTTGAAAGTCCAGCTGACCAGATCCATGACAGTAGTTTATGATACGGAAAATGTGTAAATAGAAGCTCCGATACACACATGGTTCTACATTAATGTTAATTAATGTTACATTAATCTAACATTAGTGACAACATCCATGACCTTTACATAATTTTCCCTGACACTATCTACAACAGGTAAGATATTAACTGTTCATAATCTTTTCAAAGTACCCCGCATTAAAACGCTGCTTTAAGGTAGTTTCTCTGAGCTGTGGTTGTTGGAGACTGCTTGGACAGATTTTTAGATGCAGTCTGTCTGAATGCTTGCATCCTTCTGACTGCTGTTCACAAACCAGTCTACACCATGAGACCTTTACTGTCCATTGACCTGTCTTTATGAACACTATATGCCATGCTACAGATGCATCCTGTTTTTTAAGCTTTAAAAAAGTGTTATCAGTTTTGATACAGGGGTTTCAGTTTGTTACATGCCGGTGGTTTAACGCAGCTCTGGCATCTTTGAGGATATAAAAAGCACGTATAGACAAAAAATTTTTTTTTTAAAAGAATTACAGCAGGGCGGTCGGTGCATAGAAGTAGCATTTTATTAGATTACTATAGTAATGTAAATGGATTATACCCCCAGTCCAGCTCTGGTGAGTCCCAGGGAGTGAGCTAAATGATTCAGAGCTGGATTTGGGCCGTCTAATTGGATCCAGCGTACGCTGCGGATCTGATTCAAGCTGCGATCAGCGTCACTTACGGCTGGAATGTCTGACTTGGCTCTGGACGTGATGCCCAAACAGGAAGACGGGACCGTTAGAGTAAAGCAGATGGGCCAAACAAGAATAAAAACAGTCACAACCTGCTGTGTCCTCCATGTACCTGTTGTGTGTTTGTCAGTGGGCTGCCAGGTTCTGGTACTGTATGCATTTTACTGTTTCCTCCCGTCCAGGTCGCCAGCCATGGGGAACCTCATTAAGGTCCTTGGCAAGGATTTAGAGAACTGTCCGCATTTTTTCCTGGACTTTGAAAGTAAGTGAGTGCCCGGGTGTGTGCTTTTTGTGTGCTTGTATTGTGAGTGTGAGGCCGAGGTGTGCGGTGAGAGGTCGCGGGGTCGGGTCAGAGGGGCGAGATGCTGAGTTGTTGATGGTGTGATGGAGCATTGTTGAGGGTGTCGTATGTCATCACCAGACGCTCTTTAACCCCACTCTCTAACTCATGATGCTACAAATACGCCAAGTACACAAAGTACTAGGACTCAAAAACGTAATATCTGTACTGGACTATCATGTAACTTGCTCGTTCTTTAGGATTAAATTTAAGCTGTATAAAATCACCTGACTGCCTTTTTAAAAATAATCTGATTTAAAGGAATGTTTTAGTCATTTTGATGTGAATTTCTTTGTAAAAGGGATAAATATTTAATAGTTTACCAATAGTGGGTAGCTTCTTGGACAATCTAAACTAGACAAACTGGTTTACATCCATCAGAGCTAACAAGCTAATGGCTAGTCCAAACGCAGCTGAGATCGAAATGGACTGATATGGGCTTAAACCAACTTTAATCTCCAAATATTTACAGTGTTGCAGATGCTTTTCACTCAGAATTCAGTTTAAATACAGTGAAATGTGAGATTGACAGCAACTGACTCTATTGTGTCTTTGTGGATTTAGAAAAAGCATCTGACAGAGTGCTGAGGGAGGAGATGTGGTTTTGCATGAGGAAATCTGGAGTGGCAGAGAAGTATGTTAGACAGGTACAGGACATGTATGAAGACAGCAGGACAGTGGTGAGATGTGCTGTAGGAGTGACAGATAGCTTCAAGGTGGAGGTGGGAGTGCATCAAGGATCGGCTCTGAGCCCCTTCTTGTTTGCTCTGGTGATGGACTGACTAACAGATGAGGTCAGGCAGGAATCCCCGTGGACTATGATGTTTGCAGATGACATTGTGATCTGTGGTGAGAACAGGGAAAAGGTGGAAGAGAACTTGGAGAGGTGGAAGTATGCACTTGAAAGAAGAGGAATGAAAGTCAACCGTAGTAAGACAGAGTACATGTGTGTGAATGAGAGGGAGGAGGTGGAACAGTGAGGCTACAAGGAGCAGAGGTCACAAAGGTGCAGGACTTCAAGTACTGGGGGTCCAATGTCCAGGAAAATGGGGAGTGTGGTAAAGAGGTGAAGAAGAGAGTCCAGACAGGATGGAGAAAAGTTTCAGGAGTGATTTGTGACAAAAGGGTGTCAGCAAAGGTCAAAGGAAAAGTTTACATGTTGTATGGTCTGGAGACAGAACTGGAAGTGGCAGAAATGAAGATGTTGAGGTTCTCCTTAGGAGTGACAAGGATGAATAAGATTAGGAATGAGATCATCAGAGGTACAGCACAGGTTGAACAACTGGGAGATAAAGTTAGAGACACCAGACTGAGATGGTTTGGACATGTCCAGAGGAGGGACAATGGTTTGGACATGTCCAGAGGAGGGACAGTGATTTGGACATGTCCAGAGGAGGGACAGTGGGTATATTGGTAGAAGGATGTTAGAAATGCAGCTGCCAGGAAAAAGACAAAGAGGAGATGTATGGATGCATTTAGAGAGGACATGGAGGTAGTTGGAGTGAGGACATGGAGGTAGATGGAGGAGGATGACTCGCTGTGGAGACCCTGAGGAGTGAAAAGTCAGAAGAAGAAGAGACAGCAGCATAAAGGTTCACATTCTTTTAAAATCTTAGTGACTAAAGTTGTTGTAAGACAGCATCAATCCACTTTCATCGTAGCTGATTTGGACTAGCCCTTCGCTTAAACCCTGTTTTTCAAACTGAGGCCTTTCAAGAAGCTATTTACAACAGGGAAAATATTAATCATTCATACCTTTTACATCGAGTACTTCATAATGGTCAAACGATTATTTTAATTTCTGCTTCCATTTCTCGCAGATAGCCACTGAAATGAAGCAGTTGCTTAAAGCGTTGAGATTTATAACTTTTTAGTTATTAGTTTCTTTTTGTTTCATTGAAACCTTATTTTTGAACATTTCTGTCATGTTTTACGTTGAAACCTCAGCACCACCACTGGAGATATTTCTCCTCAGAGACCACCTCTATAGGATCAATGAGAGTGGGGGGAAGACGCCGTCAGACGTGTCAGTGTTGCCATGTCTTACTCCAACCATGCCATTCCAACGACCGCTCTCTCATCCCGTCTCACACCCAAACTGCCTTCTTTCTCGCACACCAAACACACACCTGAAGCTCACATGCACACACACATTCATACACCCGTGTGCGCACAACCCGGCACCCATCCCCTCATCACCCACAGACTTGTCCCCTCTCTCTGTTCCAGGGGGCTCATGGGAAACCTCCTGAAAGTGCTGGCTTGCGCCGAACTTGAGCATGGCCCAATAGTTTTCCTTGACTTTGAACGTGAGACCATCAGCTTCTTTTTTTTAAGTTATACCTTTCTCTTTGTTGCCTCTCCTTTGTTTGAATCACTCCATCCATATCAGCTGATCATCTTGTTGTGTCCTGGTTTAACTCGTTTCTCTACTCAATTCTTCTTCCTCCCACCCTTTTTACCCTCGTCTTCTCTTATCCAGGACTGACATTTGCAAGTCGCCTTTCTAAAGGATCCTATTCACACACAAGCCACGTTTTATTAGACACAGACAAACAAAAGCTCATTGATGATGTTGCAAAGTGACGACAATAAGCTTTGATCGACACAGCTGCAAAAAATGTTAAGAAATAAACAGCAAATGTCAGTCCTGCGTGGGTTTTTGTTGTTAAATTCACGATGTCTAAAAAGTCTATCATCGCCTGTACCCATCTTCATCATCGTCACATTGCTCCCTAAGTTTGACCTCTCTGTGTGTTCGGTGTGAGTGAAGGAAATAAAATGAAGGAAAAACAGAATGGCTGCGACAAAAGACCTGTGAATGTGATCCCTTCTCCCCCTTTGCTTCCCCTTTTGAACTTTGCAGTGTAAAAGAAATCCATCCTAACTTTTTCAAATTTATCCTTAGTGTTAAAATGATTTCTGCTCTCATTGCCTTAAATAAATAAATAAATTAAAAAAACTAATTATACAGGGAAGATTTTAGGATTGATCAAAATAAAATGTTAAGATGTAGGTATTTTGCACTGTAACCCTACATTTCCTGTCACTTTTCCCCTCCAACAGCTGGTTTCCTGTGTGGGAGAGCTCGCTGCTGACATGTGACGTCGAGCTGTCAAACAGCCCCCCCCCCCACCCCCCCTTATCATGCATGTGATTCACTGCTTCAAAAGCAAATGCAGTGAGTCAGACTCAGGAATGACAGCTTTAGAGTCCCCTCCCCACGCCACCTCTGTCAACTGTGAGCTCTCTCCCTCTAAGGTTTGGGACACCGTCGCCTCTGTCACACAGATCCAGGTTTGGGTTGAGTCGGGTCACCTCTCAGGAGACAACATGCACGTCTAAGGTTGATTGTTGGTTTAAATCATCCATCGTATGACACTAGAAATGCAACAGGAATGTGAAAGCTGAAGTCAAAATGAGCCCACTGCTGGATAAAATTATCCTCTATTTATCTTACTTACTCCAAGAAGCCACACTCGAGGACACGAGAAGATATTTTAACTGGTTTTAATTGCAAGGGCAGACTTTCACAACAGGTTACACAAGTGGTGTAGTCTACATTTTTGTAGTGGGTATACCGCGGTAAAGTTAGTTTTATGTTGGACACCGCTGAAGCCACGGAGCGTGAATGTCCAACGTAAAACTAACTTTACCGCGGCCAGTCTGTATACTGTACTTAGAAACCAAAGTATACTGGTTAGTACAATGTAATCATCAATTTATTTAGATTTTTAAGCATATTGAACATTTCCAAATTTCTCTAATGCTTATATTTGAACAAATGAACTACAAACGTTGTACAACAGTTGGCTTTGTATTGAAAAAACATGTTATAACATTTGTAAAACAGCATCAAAGCAAAACATGTCCAAGTATTAAGTAGTAAGTACAGAAGTATTAATTATACAATAATTTGCTGGATAAGTGAATGTAATAAACAAGCGTTCCATACAGATAGATTGTTACGTTTAGTGTATCAGTGACACGTGTCTAATGATGTGTCATGTATCACTGGGCACTTTTAAGTGGGTATACTGAAAATCTTAAGGTTTTCTTGTGGGTATACTCCATATACAAGTTCTACATTATGAAGCCCAGTCACAAGAATCTGCACTGGGCACTGTGTGAGGTTGGTTTTTATATATGTGCTTATCAGATCTCATAGGCCTGATGACCTCGGCCTCCCAGCTGTACATGCAAGATCAAATAAGCTCTTCTCCTGAGAGAGAAAAGAACTCTCTGGTAACTCAAAAGTTAACACTACTAGTGATAAAACATCTGTAAACCTTGACCGAAAATCCCCTGACACCCACCTTCCCATAGACTCGTTCCAGTACAAGTTTTAAGTCCCGCCCCCTCCATTTAAACAAATGGGTCTTTGGTAATTTTTTTTCATTCAACCTTTATTTGAACAGATAAGTCACACTGAGCCTCGAAGACTCATTTACAAGTGAGACCTGTTTGGACAGACAATAAATAATATAAAATATATAATATTTAAATAAATAAATAAAATGAATAAATAAAAATAGCCCTCAGATAATTTTTTTCACGTGTTCACCTTCATTGATTCTTAAGTTTTTACCTTGCTGCTGTATGTTCAAAGACTTGTTTTCCCAAAGTGGTTAGCCGTAATTAGAGAAACAGGAAAAGCCCCACAGGCCTAGTGTCATAAGCAGTGGTTTTAGAGCAGAACTCAATCGTACAGGCAGGATTTGGAAACCAGGTTGTAAAATAAGAAACACTTTAAAGATACAAAATAAACAGCAAAACTTTGTCCCAGAAGCACGTAGAAACACCAAGAAACACAGGGACTCAGGAGATCTCACCAGACGATGTCCAGACAACGAATAACACAAAGACCCAGACTTATATACACAGACTAAACGAGACACCATCACAAACACCTGGACAGGACACGCAGGTGACACATATAAGGATAAATTATAAGAATGAGACACCAGGGAGTGCAGGGACAGAACTCAGCCACCAGAGGGCACCATCCTGACTGAGTGCACAGAGTCTGGTTCCAAAAACACTACATCATGTCAGCGTCTGTAAAATGGGGTGTTGTGGCGTTGATTTTTAACAATGGAAGAAGCAGAATGCCATGTTTGGATTTCTTTAACAATCAATCAATCAATCAATCAATCAAAAAATAAATAAACAAACAGCAGATTGAGATGGCACATAATCCACTAACTGAAGTTTTAAAAAAAGCCTTAAAATAGTTTGATGCGGTGTTTTGTGAAAAGGTGATGAACCTTTAATATTTTAACTGTTGTAGTGAGTTCAGTAAATAAATAAATAAATAAATAAATAAATAAATAAATAAATAAATAAATAAATAAAATGTCATTCTGACCAGATAAGCTAATGGCTAACCTGAGTGAGGCCAAGACAAAGGGGCTTTTTTTTGTCTCCAATGAAAAAACTTCTTAGCAGCTCATGCAAACTGGTTAATTTTTAGATCATTGTCAGTTTCACATGACGGTTATTTACATTAAATACTGGTTATCTTTATGAGAAGCAGCTACAGCAGCTAGCGCTTATGGCTACAGCTAGCTGTCTGAGGCTTGTCGGTCAGAAATATTATATTATTATTTCTAGGGTTATGCGAAATGCATTGTGGTGTAAAGGTTTAATAGAAATGTTTGCATAAAGTAATATATTTTTTTTAAGTTGAAGTTCTTTTGATCCACTTTGGTTCTGCTCTCTGTTGGACCAGTCTTTGGCTCATGAATCCAGTCAAAATGAAACTACTTCTCCAAACTTAGGTTGTTCAAAGAGCTATCTACAACAGACAGATTATTCATAATATTGTCACAGAACTCCATCAGTAGATCTGAACTATCATTTAAAAGGAATGGCTCAAATTTTTACAAATCTGCTTTTGGGCGATGTCACCTAGAGGAAGATGAGAAGAGAGATGATACTGTCTCAAAAACAGTATAACAGTCTGACTAATGACATTTAACTGTTTGTATATTTTTGCAACGAGCCCAGTTTTTAATAGTTTGAAGACACAATAAGAGTACAGCCTAACGTATTGCGTTTTCTACCAAGGTTCCCCTTTGACCCTCGTTTGCATCAGAACAACTGCTGCATTCTCAGCCTACAGTGCTGCACGAGGCAGCTGTGACGTCTTTACAGAATCGCAGAGCAACTTTGCTTTTCTCATATACAATAAATGACTGGGCGCGCTGTTATGCTATTCTGCTGAAACAGTGTTTCTGCAGTGGCGAGGACTAAAAGAAGGCAGGTAAAGAGATGCAGTAGCAGCCTCTGCAGAAATGTTTCATGTACTCTGCAACATTTGAGGGGAGAGCATCTCATCTGCACCTAATAAATTCATCTGGAGGAAAATATCACAAGTTAACAGTAGTAAAAAAAAGTTTAACACAAGTTGTTATACTTTGAAGGTTATCCCCCTTCTCTTTTCTCACGTTTCGCCTCCTTTGCTCACAGCTCTGGTGGAAGGAAGATGCAAGGAGAGACGTCAAGGAAAATAATTTAGGAAGGGTAATTTAGAAAATGTGGTAGGAAGGGGTTTTGTTTACTCATAAATATCAAAGTTCTTGTTAATGAACTCAGTCAAGAGTTTGGTCTCTCTGTTGATGGAGATGGACTACGAATGGAGCCTTGCGGTACACCTGAAATAACCGGAAGAAACTGTGAAGTATGAGAATCAACCTTCACTTGCTGCGACCTATTTAAAAGGTAATTATGGAACCATGTTAGTGGCTGTCCCAAAATTCTAATAGGGTCAAGTTGTTTCAATAAGATGGAATGATCATCTGAGTCAAAAGCTTTGGCTAAATCAATGAATATTGCTGCACAATACAGTTTAGAGTCCAGTGCAGATGCTATATTATTGAGAACTTTCAGAGCAGCCGCAATACAACCATGCCTTGAACAGACTGGGCGCTGGACAAAATATTAGAACACTTCAAATATTGTGTTAGCTGCTTCTTCACCAGTTTTTCAAAAACTTTTGACACACAAGATAGAATAGAAAGGTTTATAGAGTAACAGATAACACTGGCATGATTCCCACCCTTAAAAAGAAGACGAACAGTAGCAGCCTTCCACTCAGCAAGAATTTCAGCAAAGAAGGAAAGGTTAAAAATACTAGTGCCGCAATGAACAGAGACGCAAACTTATAAAATAATAGAGGTAGCTTGTCCAGCCCAGCAGGCTTTTTAGGGTCTAGAGATTATAAATCCCTCCTGACCTTGTTCTCCGTGACTAAGTGAAAACAACATTTTTGCAAAAGGGAACATAAGCCAGGTTGAATCTGGAAAGAGTCAGAGAAGACACAGGACGATTTACAATTTCCCTAAGTTCCAAGCTGAAGAGCTCAAGCTAGTCAATGTGGATACTGGAACACCACCAGAAACTGCAAAATGCACATTAAAAATATTACCTATGATATTCGTTCTTTGCCCATGACTACAGTATCATCTACTACAAGAGAAAATGACAAAACTGAGGACATATTTTCCAATTGTGTTGCAGTTTTCCAAAATAACTGTAGAGTGGAGACTCTCTAAAATAAGCAGACTTCAACTCACGGCTTGTGTTGCTATGCAGTAGTCCCATCCATCCATCCATTATCTTTACCCGTTTGTTCCATTTTGGGTCACAGGGGTCACTGGTGCCCATGTCCAGCAATCACTGTGTGAAGGACGGGGTACACCCTGGACAGGTCGCAAGTCCATCACAGGGACACATAGAGACAAACGAGACAAACAAACATTCACTCTCTCACTCACACCTAGGGACAATTTAGAGTTACCAATCAGCCTAACATGCATGTTTTTGGTCTGTGGGAGGAAACCGGCGCACCCGGAGAAAACCCACGCATGCACGGAGAGAACATGCAAACTCCACCCAGAAAGGCCCCTGGACCGGGGTTTGAACCAGGGACCTGCTCGCTGAGAGGCAGCAGCTCTACCAGTTGCATCACCGTGCTGCCCATGCAGTAGTCCCTCGATTCTTCATTCATTCATTCATTCATTCATTCATTCATTCATTCATTCATTCAACCTTTATTTAAACAGATAAGTCCCATTGAGCCTCAAAGACTCATTTGCAGGTGAGACCTGTTTGGACAGACAATAAAAGTGGTGAAAAATAACACACTGGGTTTGGAGACAAACAATTTCCTAACAAGCTTTTAACCTCTGGTTGAAGGTCAACATCGTGGAGGCACAGATTATCACGGAGGTTATGTCCCACACCCCCACGATAGGTGAAAAACCGTGATGGACTTTGTCGGAATGCTACATTTATTTTAGTATTTCTATATATTTTAAGGATTCATAAACCTTTCCCACGCTTTTGCAATGTCCTAAACTCTTAAATCTATGTAATTTGAACAACATACAGTACGTATATGTACTGTACAGTAACTACTGCAAAATTTTATGAGTAGTCACCAGCTCTGCAGGAGCTCGGTTCCAGACAGACCAGGATGGAGCTAGCAGAGCTCCTGGTTAAAACAGGTATTAGCTAACCTTCTATTGTTTTTTTAATTCATTCATTTAAAATAAACAAAACAAATTCATCAAAAAGAAAATAAAACATTGAATGAAAAGGGTGCAAAGAAGAAGAAAAATCTTATAATATCTGTTCCTTATTTAAAATTATATAAAATAGTTACAAACAAAACAACCTACACTTGAACAATCTCCAAATTGAAAACAAGAAACATCAGTCATTCTTCACATGGTATTCCATACCTTCCCAACAACTTTAACTTAATCATCTTTTTAAATATATAAATTGTTTTATAAATTTTTATGGTGATATCAATACAATTCCACAATCCTGTTCCCTGAATTCAACGCTTAATAGAGGTTTTACAAACATTTCCATTCTCTTAAGGTTATAATGACTCACGTTTTTAAAGTTTTAATTGTATCTGTGGGGTAATATATTTTATTACGAGCTTTATACATGACATGTAAAATACTATATTCAACCAAATCATAACATTTTAATCATTTCAACTGATGAAATAATGTATTTGTTGGGCACTTCCTACTAATTCTTATAGCTTTTTTTTTTTGTAAAATACAAATAGGATTTGTAATTGTTTTGCATGCTTTTCCCCAAACTTCAATAACGTATATTAAAATGGAACAATCATTACATTCAACAATATATACAAAGCTTTGTCATTCAGAAACTCTTTTACTTTACACAGTAATGCAATTGATTTTGCTGTTTTTATTCTTAAGTAATTTACATGAGATTTCCATGTCAGCTTAATTCTCATCAATAACGACACCCAAAATTTTTATTTCATTCACTATGGATTTCAATGCTGTCAATTTTTAACTAGCCCTTCACCGTTCAGGAACTCAAATTGTAAAAAGACTACCTAGAAGTTAACTTTTTTTATAATTCGAGTTAGCCTTTTGCTCCTTTTAGCTGCTAGCTAGAATATTTGATCCTTTTATATCATATGGCCTTTTCTTGTAGCTTTTAGCTCGCATTTTAAAGGTTTTCTCTTTTAGGTAGTGCTTTACTGTTTTATTAGTTAGCTAGCATTTTGCAACTTTTAGCTATTAATAACAGTTAGACCTGCAGCTTTTAATTGGTCTTTTACTACTTTTAGCTTCTAGTATTTTTTTTTTTTTTTTTTGCATTTTTAGCCTTTTGCTGCTTTTTGCTTCTAGCTTGAATTTTGATGCTTTTACAGCCTTTTGCTAAGTTTGCTTTTCTTTAAGCATCAAGATAGTGTTAGGCTACTTTTATCTATTAGCTAGCATTTTGCTGTTTAGGTTTTAGCTACTGTTTTACCACTCAGAGTTCATTCTGAATTATCACAGAAAATGTCATTTCTCTAGTTTCACACCCTCCTCCTGTGATTATCACCTAGTTTACATTATTTGTTGTTCAGCAGAAGATTAAAAGAGATGTTACAAAAATAGCAGAGTTTGCGCTGCTTAATAGAGCAGCCAGTTTCACACACAGGACAGCAAAATCTCCTACGATTACTACCACTCTGAAGGGCGACAGCACCTCAGGGTGCCAAAATAATCAGTGGCGCTGCTGCAGATAAAGAGCTGCCCGGGAACACTCCCACACTCACTTCACACCTGAGTCACAAGAAAACCAAACACGACCGTGACTCGGGAGAACGCGTTCTGAAACGTGTTAATCAAACACCTGAACGCACGCAGCACGCCACATCAGCACACAGAGACAAATGAGCACGAAGGATCATCTAAAAACATCAACGCGCACTAAATCAGAGCAAAAATAAAGGCCTAACGCTATTTGAAAGAATGCAAACCTATAGTTCATTAACGTTTTTTACGATGAAGTCTCAAGGCCAGTGTCTGCACGAGTGGAGGGGATGGAGAAGTGATAAAGAAAAGATGGATAAGACTATTACCTGGATGTGATGGGACAGCCCTGTTTAAATCTCAGTCAGCCATGTTGTCGGCCTGCTGAAAACTAACGGGCTTGTTCTTTTCTCTCAGTTTGTGATCAAACCTCACTGTGTGACAGAGCGTGACTCTAGTGTCCACCTCTAAGTTTAACCTGATTCACTATTTAACCGGACAGGTTTTAACCTCAGACTCTTACAGTTGCAGTCATGATTTGGACGTAACGCCTGAGCTGAGGTTTTGAACCTGTCCTGCCATAACGCCACCTTCTCTTCCTCATTTAATCTGTTTTTTTTCTCGTGCATCACTTGCATCTTTTCTTGCACCTCATGTCCCACTCTGACCCCCCCCCCCCCCCCCCCCCCCCCCGGTCCTCTCTCAGATGCCCAGCCCACAGAGGCAGAGACCGCCGTGTGGAACCAGGTCAGTGCCGTGCTGGAGGAGGCCCACGGGATCCTGGCAGAGCTGCAGTCCTATAACGGCGCGGGGCAGGAGATACGAGAAGTGAGGAGCATGAAGGGGCTTGAACATTCAGAAAAGCGCACGTCTCCATGGACATATTTAGCTTTTGCTTAACAACACGTGATCGCTTGAGTTCATATATTTTCAGAATGAATGTTTCTGTTGAGGGTCTAACTAATAATACAACTACGGGTCAGACTTTAGCATCTGCAGGGCCGTGCTTCCACTTCTATTAAAAAAATAGTTAAGCCAGTTTGAAGAGGGCTTCTGTGGAAATGTTAGGATTTTTTTACCTCACCTGTTTCAGACAACTTATTGATCAACCTCAGTTTAAATAGAGTTTAATTCTGACAGAACTGACAAGCTAATGACTAACCTGAACTCAGCTGATGACCAAAGTGGTTTGCTGCCAACTTCAGTCTTTAAATGTTCACAGCAGTTCATCCATCCATTATCTTTACCCGCTTATTCCATTTTGGGTCACGGGGGTCGCCGGTGCCCATGTCCAGCAATCACTGGGCGAGGGGCGGGGTACACCCTGGACAGGTCTCCAGTCCATCACAGGGCCACATAGAGACAAACGAGACAAACAACCATTCACTCTCTCACTCTCACCTAGGGACAATTTAGAGTTACCAATCAGCCTAACATGCATGTTTTTGGTCTGTGGGAGGAAACTGGAGCACCCGGAGAAAACCCACGCATGCACGGAGAGAACATGCAAACTCCACCCAGAAGGGCCCCTGGACCGGGGTTTGAACCAAGGACCTGCTCGCTAAGAGGCAGCAGCTCTACCAGTTGCGCCACCACAGCAGTTCGTATGAAGTTTATTTCATTATAACCCTTTATATTACAGCCAGTTTCATTCAGTGGTTATTCCAGCAGAGATATTCTAGTACTTCTGTTGTAAGTACTCTAAGGCTGTGCCCAAAGTGATGATAGCACTAACCTTTGCTACCAATCAAGCTGGTAAATAAACATAGATTAGCCAGGTTATTAACACTTGATGGCAACGTAAACATCTTTAAAATAGAGTTCACCTGAACTGCTAAAAGACCTCTGTGGTATTTAACTTTTTTAGATTTTTCTACCTGGATTATTGAGCATGCATCAGGATACCTCTGTGGTAGTTTGTTAACATAAATAGCAGCTAGCTGCAGCACTTCCAGCAAGAATAATGTACTTTTACGAGAATAACTGTTTAAATAAAAACACTATAGAGTAAATGTTTAAAAAGTTGGTGGCACGGTGGCTCAGTTGGTAGAGGTGTCACCTCTCAGTGAAAAGGCTGCTGGTTTGAATCCTGGCTGGAATCCTTTCAAGGTGGAGTTTGCATGATCTCTCCGTGCATGTGGGGTTTCCGCCCACAGACCAAAAACATGCATGTTAGACTGATTGGTAACTCTGAATTGGCTGTAGGTGAGAGAGTGAATGGTTGTTTGTCTCATTTGTCTCTATGTGTCTCTGTGATGGACTGGAGACTTGTCTTGCACAGTGACTGCTGGATATGGGCATCAGAGACCAACAAGGAAGAAGCGGGTAAAGATAATTGGATGGATGGATGGATGGATGGATGGATGGATGGATGGATGGATGGATGGATGGATGGATGGATGGATGGATGGATGGATGGATGGTAGCTTGTCAGTTCAGTCAGAATTAAACTATTTCTTCAAACTGAGATTGTTCAAAGAACTGTCTACAGCAGGTAAGATAGTAACTGCTCATCAATATTTCACAGGATCCATCTTCAAAAATGGATGAACTGTTTATTTAAGAAGCAGCTTAGCAAACCCTAAGAAACACATCTTAAAAATATCCATGCTATTTAAAAATAAAATTTAAATCATCTCTTCCAGTAAAAACAGAAATTCTGTTTGCCTAAAAACTGTGGCTGTACAAGTACAAGTACAAGTACAAAAACTTATAACAAATATTTCTAGAAATTAAGTCTAAAATAAATGAATGCATATTTTTAGTAGAGCGTTGTTTACTAATGTTGGGGGAGTGGTGGAGCAGAGGTCAGAGAAGGCAAACCTGTGATCGGAAGGTCGCCGGTTCAATCCCCTGGCCCGACAACATCAAAATGTGGGTGAGATAGGTGAAGCACCCACACCTGCCTCCACCCTAATGTGCTCCACGCTGGGCCCTTGAGCAAGGCCCTTAACCCCCACCATCTGCTCCTCTGGATGCCCTGGACAGCAGCTCTCTGCTCCACACAGAGGGCTGTGGTAGCTCGGTGGTCTGTGGTTGAGTCAGGAAGAACATCCAGAGTAAAAACGATCTCCAAGTCTTCAAGTGTTAGTTGCTGTGGTGACCCCTGAAGAAAATTGTGTAATGTTTGGTCAGTTTTTACAAATTTAGCTTAAAAATGTCACAGAGTTCCAGAGTGAGGAAGTGCAAGTAGTATTTTAGTATTTCAGGCTTTTTACTGTACTTGTACAAATCCTTCCTCATCAAACTGGAATGTTTCCACTTCTGTATCTGTCAGCTTCCATCTGTATCCTGTTCGATTTGAACGTTGAATCATCACTTTCACCGTGAAAGACCCTGAAGGGCAGAAAAGTGAAAAAGCTTTACTGGTTTCAGATACAACATCGAGGAGGAGAGGAGATGGGATGGGGTGGGGGTCTTCTTAAACGAATTTTAAGTAACATCTGCCTGTGCCCCCTGCCTGCAGGCCATCCAGAACCCAGGCGACCTGGCTCTTCAGGAGAAGGCCTGGAATGCAGTGTGCCCCTTGGTGGCCAAGCTGAAGAGGTTCTACGAGTTCTCCCTGAGGCTGGGTGAGCCCGGATCAGTGTTCAGTACATAACACAGTGATCACAGAGAGAGGGTGAAAAATCAGCTGTTAATGAAGCAAGTCCATCTGTGTTGTTCTACATGATGCATTGTTGTAGGTGACTGGGTTGTAGGAGTATGAGTTAGATTAGAAACCTGATGAAAGCAGGTGAAATAACTGTTATCTTTATCTATTCTGCACACAAATCTGAGTAGCTTACAATTTTGTGCCCACAACAAGTCCCCACCAGTTAATGCGAAGTAGATCATCATCTTTCTGCCTTTTCAGTCCAACATGCATTCTTAAACGCACATGAACGCCTCACGCTGCCGTGTCCTCTCGAGCATCTCTACAGCATCCTGACCCAGCAGCTAGGCAGCCGTTGCTACGGAAACAGTGGTACATGGCCGTCCAGTTCTAACGGAGAGAGAGCGAAACAGAGTTCAGCTTCCGCCTCTGCTCTGCCTTCCAATAATACCTCCATTTCAGGGACATTGTGTTCTCGGCTTGCTAGAAACGTGAGGGCTTGTTAGTAATCGATGGTGATGGAGCGTCACAACGAGAAACACCTCAAAAATATCTACAACATCCCTCCTCGTTCCTGCAACGTAGCCCACCTTTGCTATTTGATTAAAGGTGGCCGGAAAGAGTTGATGGATCCCATTTACACTAAACAGCCACAATGTTTCTTCATTGAATCCGACTTTAAAGCATCAGGGGTGAGCAAAGAACCCGTACACTCTGCACAAACAGCAGGAGACAGACTGGGGTTTCTGCCCAGGCCCTTAGATTAAACACTTCACTGCTGTATTTATAGCAGGCCCTCATGCATCTTTAATGCAGAGGAAGGGATGGGGCCGCAGGAGGCTTTGCTGCTGAGGCATCTCTACAACACCCAGCCGGTCTGATTTGTTACAGGCAGCACAAAAGTTTGGTTCAAGGCCAACGAGCGGCACAGGGGATCGGTACGGTAAAGGGCACTCCACAGAGACACTCAGGTTCTCGCGGTGTGGAGTTAAATCTACAGCAAACACCTGTGGACACAGCAGAATAATTTTCTGAGCCATATAGTTTCAGGTTGATCTGAAGCATCAGCTCCTGTGGACCACAGTGTTTGCAGACCTCATTGTGATCTGTAGCGAGAGTATTGAGCAGGTGGAAGAGAGTCTGGAGAGGCAGAGTGTAACCGTGAAGCTGAGCTGAGTACATGTATTGAAGGTAGATGAACTGTAATTACTTGGGCACAGCTGTCTAGAGAAGATAGAACATGTGTTTGTTGACATGTTTTAGTTAGTTATTGTTTTAGTGTTGGTAGTTAAATTCCTGCTGTGGATCTCCTTGCAGAGAATGCCCTGCGCAGCCTGCTGGAGGCGCTGACGAGCCCGCCCTACGCCCCCATGCAGCACCTAGAGCGGGAGCAGGCCCTGGCCAAGCAGTTCGCCGAGATCCTTCATTTTACCCTCAGCTTCGATGAACTGAAGGTGCCGGCAATCGTTTCTGCTCTAGTCCTCCCCCTCCTCCATCGCTGACCTTTACCACACAGAACATCTGTTTAGTTGTCGATAAACCACAAATCTCTCCATTTTCTGTGAACGTGCAGATGACGAACCCAGCCATTCAGAATGACTTCAGCTACTACAGGAGGACCATCAGCAGGAACAGGCTGAACAATCAGCAGGTGGGGGGTCCGGGTGCTTCATGTGTAGAAAGTGATGTTGCTTTAATAGAATGAATACGTTTATTTTGATCCTGTTTGACACATGAAAAAATCTATTAAGAAAGCCATACATTCTTTTTCAACACCATTTAATTCAGGATTAATATTTAAACAGTTAACTCCTCCCAATAACTCCTTAATACAGGTGTTTCCAAACTTTTCCATGCCATAGCCCCCCAAACAGCATTAGCTTATGGCCGAGGCCCCCCTCGCAAACCCACAAAACATGCTACTAAATATGTAAAGAAACATCAACTTGTAGAATGTTTTAACTTTTATTCACTACATTCAATTAATTATTACAGCTGCTGAGCATAACAATGTTATTAACTAACATGTTTTAAACACTGAATTATATTCACACTGAAAACAACAACTTTTCAACAAACCAGAAGAACAAAGAACAGAAATCTAACTTCTCTCAAGCGTGTTTATCTGGAAATGACAGATACAGATTGCCCTAGTGGGCAATTTTTATTATTATTATTATTATTTTTTAGTTTAGCTTTTTTTTCTTCTTCTTCTTCTCTCCAGCTTTCTGTTGCCCCCACAGGGGCTGCGGCCCCCACTTTGAAAATCACTGCCTAAATGACTCGTTTTCTACAGCCCTCATTCCACATTGTTCCTATGTGGAGCATCAACGATCAGTTGTGTCAGAAGCTTTATGTAAATCAATCCCCGATGATTAATAACAGACGTGTTGAGCTGGTGTCCTCGTAGCAACAAAAGGTCTCGATCAGAGTTTCTTTAGATGTTTGGATGAACCAAAGCGTGGCAGCTCTGACTTCATGGGGTGACTTGTGTTATCAGCTGTGTGACATCCCTGTTCTCCTGACCTCTGCAGCTGGACGCAGAGAACGAGGTGAACAACGAGATGGCCAATCGGATGTCTCTATTCTACGCCGAGGCCACACCGATGCTGAAAACTCTGAGTAATGCCACCACCAAGTTTGTTTCAGAGGTGCCTCTTTGTTTGTAGAAGCCCAGATGTTGTAGCTTCACTTGGCTCTGTCTCCATCTAGTGTGAGAACGTTTCATCCCTTCAAACGTGCGCTCTGGTCTGTATTTCTCCAGAATAAGACCCTGCCCATAGAGGACACCACAGACTGCCTGAGCACCATGGCCTGCGTGTGTCGTGTCATGCTGGAGACTCCGTGAGTTCTGGACGCTTCCCGGCTCCATCCTCCCCTCATTTTCCACTCTGAGTGTCTGAAGCCTCATTTCAAACCACCAGGCCTCTGTAAATGCTGATTCAGCACTTGCACTTGTTTTCTTGTTTGCTTTTGTGCATTGTTTCTGGATATTTTGTGCTATTGTAGTCATCCATCCATCCATCTATCCATCCATCTATTCATCCATCCATCATCTCTACCCACTTCTTTATTTTCGGGTCACTGGTGCCCATATCCATCTATTACTGTGTGAGAGGCGAGAGACACCCTGGACAGGTCTCCAGTCCATCACAGGGACACAAAGAGACAAATGAGACAAACAACCATTCAGTCTCTCACCTAGGGACAATTTAGAGTTACCAATCAGTCTAACATGTATGTTTTTGGTCTGTGGGAGGAAACTGGAGTACCCGGAGAAAACCCACGGAACTCCACCCAGAAAGACCCTCGGCTGGAATTTGAACCAGTGACCTTCCAGCTGAGAGGCAACAGCCAACTGAGCCACCGTTCTGCCTCTATTTCAGCCTTTCGTTTCAAAATGATCGGCTTGTTTACAAGAAAATAGCTACAACTTTAAACTTTTGTAACTTTGTTTTAGTTTTCAGCAGGACTTTAGATACATTCAAGTAGCTCATTGTAACATTTAGCTTTAAATGAGCTTTTTGTTACTTTAACCTGGTAGCTAGAGTTTAGCTGCTTTTAGCTAGTCTGGATACTTTAGCTTTTAGTTACCCTTTAACTACTTTAGCTTTTGCCCAGCCTTTTGCTCCAGTTACTGGTGTAGGTTCTAGTCATCTGGGACATGGGAGTATAGCTGCAAACAGCCTTTCCCTACTTTTAGCTAACATTTAACTAATTCTGGCTTTTGGTCAGCATTTTGCTTCTTTTAACTTTAACAACTCAGCTTCAGCTTCTTCAACAAACTCCTTCAGCGCAGAGCATTCATGCTGAATTTTCACTAAATTAATTCTCTTCAGTTATAATCTTCTTTTTGTTTGTTTGTGTTTTGTTCCATCACCTTGAGTTCCTCTTGACATCACATCTCGCCCAGTTGTTTTGTTTGTAACAAACGTTGGGTCCTGTAAAAGTCCTGTCCTCTGGTCCTGGCTCTGTCTCAGGGAGTACCGCTGCCGCTTCACCAACACAGACACCATGCTGTTCTGCATGAGGGTGATGGTGGGCGTCATCATCCTCTACGACCACGTTCATCCTGTCGGAGCTTTTGCCAAAACCTCCAAAATCGACGTGAGTGCAACGAGTATATCATTTTTACAAATACATTTAGACTCAGGTGGATCCTAAAATAATCTGAGACAACAGTTAATATTACCATATTTTCCGGCCTATAAGTCACAGTTTCTTTTCATAATTTACTCGCCCTGCAACTTACACACCGAAGTGACTTATTTATGGATTTTTTTCCCCATATTGTATAAACCAGTTTTTGGCTGCGATATGACTGTTTTCAATCATTCTGACATTGAAAATATTGAACAATACCATTTTAAGCCGCTAGATAGCACTCGAGTAGCATGGAACTGTTAACAGTGTTGTCCTGTAAGCAGTGTGGACCTGTTAGCAGCATGATCCTGTTAGCAGCATGATCCTGTTAGCAGTGTGGACCTGTTAGCAGCGTGGTCCTGTTAGCAGCATGATCCTGTTAGCAGTGTGGTCCTGTTAGCAGCATGATCCTGTTAGCAGCGTGGTCCTGTTAGCAGCATGATCCTGTTAGCAGTGTGGTCCTGTTAGCAGCATGATCCTGTTAGCAGTGTGGTCCTGTTAGCAGTATGAT
>NC_056516.1:7629525-7635535 GCF_014905685.2 Nematolebias whitei | reverse complement strand
CCTGTTAGCAGTGTGGTCCTGTTAGCAGCATGATCCTGTTAGCAGCTTGGTCCTGTTAGCAGTGTGGTCCTGTTAGCAGCATGGTCCTGTTAGCAGTGTGGTCCTGTTAGCAGCATGGTCCTGTTAGCAGTGTGGTCCTGTTAGCAGCATGGTCTTGTTAGCAGCATGGTCCTGTTAGCAATGTGGTTCTGTTAATAGTCTTGCCCTGTTAGCAGCATGGTCCTGTTAGCAGTGTGGTCCTGTTAACAGCATGATCCTGTTAGCAGCTTGGTCCTGTTAGCAGCATTGTTCTTTTAGCAGTGTTGTCCTGTTAGCAGTGTGGTCCTGTTAGCAGCATGGTCCTGTTAGCAGCTTGGTCTTGTTAGCAGCATTGTTCTTTTAGCAGTGTTGTCCTGTTAGCAGTGTGGTTCTGTTAGTGGTGTGGGCCTGTTAGCAGTGTGGTCCTGTTAGCAGCATGATCCTGTTAGCAGCTTGGTCCTGTTAGCAGTGTGGTCCTGTTAGCAGCATGATCCTGTTAGCAGCTTGGTCCTGTTAGCAGCATTGTTCTTTTAGTAGTCTTGTCCTGTTAGCAGTGTGGTCCTGTTAGCAGCATGGTCCTTTAAGCAGTGTGGTTCTGTTGTGTAAATGGGTATTTCAGTGTATCTGGCTGCAGCAGCAATGATCATGCTGATCTGAGTCTGCTGACCTTTTCCTGTCATGCTCCAACTCTCTGTGTTGTCTCGGCCTGCAGATGAAGGGCTGCATCAAAGTGCTGAAAGAGCAACCATCCAACAGCGTGGAGGGACTTCTGAACGCACTAAGGTGGGTTGAAAACACCACACATCCAGAGACACCGATCAAAAGAAGAAGAAAACACTTCCTGTTTCCTGTTTGTAACTCATCCTGTTTTCCTCCTTCAGGTATACAACACGACATCTAAATGATGACAGCACCTCCAAACAAATCCGGGCTCTCCTGCAGTGAAAGAAGGAGGGAAGCAAAGAAGAAACAGACACCAGTGGCTGAAAAAAATAAATAAATAAACCTGTTTGTTTACAAAGAGTGAAGAAAATGACCTGCAGGTCAGAGAGCAACCTGCCGACAACAAGAGGAATTTAATTCTATATATTATCAGCTGTCCATCATTCTGTCTCTCATTTTGTAAAGAAAGAAAAAAAGCCAGATTTGAAGATATAGATATATATTAAGAGGTGAAACAAGCTGCAGATTAACAGTAGGTAGGATTAAAGAAGCTATATTGACAAAAATTAAGGGTTGAAACCAAAATGTATGAAAAGAAATGGTGTTCCAGCCGTAGACTGACCAGTATTTTTGCACACGCTTTAAAAAAAAAAAAAACTTTTCCTGGAATTTTGTTCCAAAACTGGTTCCCCAGAGCTGTTGGGTTCTCTTGCTGCACCTCGGCCCCCCTCGGCCCCCCCTCAGCTGCCCGGTGAGTCATGAAGCAATGTGATGGAGTCACTCCGGAGATTTGCTTCCTTTTTCGTCACTTTCTTTTCTACATCAGTGCAGCTGTGGGGGGTGGGGACATGATCCTCTGTTTACATCCGCCCCACTCATCCATCTGGACTTGTTGTTTCTTTTCCCCACCTTGGCACTAAACAGTGTTCCAGCACATTCAATTTTCTTTTCTGACTTTACTTGAACGATGTTCTTCACGTCGTGACCTTCTTGGTGCCAGCGTGGTTCAGATCTGTCGGTGCGAGCTTCTTAGATTCCACCTGATCGAGACAACTTCTTTTTCCTCAATGGGCTGGCTTTGTTTAATTTCAGATTCCCAGTTTTCTGCAGGTGGATTAGTACGAAAGACCAAATTAGGGCAGCATCGTAGGGGAAATCTCCAGCACATTTCTTAACCCAGTGCCAAAGCTGATTGGTTTACACTACTATGACATCATCAATGCAGGCCGCAGATGGGTGTTGTGATCTTGCAATGCCATCATCGTCATCTTTTTAAAAACACAAACAAAAAGAAGATGACACGTCAGATGAGTTGGACAGATTTCAGACACGCGGGCTTTTTGAGACCGATCCGAAGACTCTGGTGTAATTATGCGAGACTTTTCTCGTCTACAAGGTCCGCATAAGGGGAAAAACAAAAATAAAAAAACAACAACACCTGCATCCAACCATTCTTTCTGTTAGTAGGAAACTGAGGACATCATTTAAAAAGTTGAGGAAAAAAAACCCTGAAACAAACAAACAAAAAATATTTAAAAGTTCTGTACTTTGGATGTTTATAGACCTTAGTCTAATTTAATTTATAATATATTTTCTATACAGGGATATGTGCACAATCATATTCTGTATAAATGCATAGATGGCATGTTGTAAAAGTTCAGACAGAAACGTGTAAATAAGGTGTTTTTATTCATTTTTAACTGTTCAGTGACGCTGAATTTGGGTGTGTCGTCTCAGAGTTCCCATGCGTTTTGGCTTGGACCATCGGACTTGCCGTAGTCATAGGTTTTCAGAAATTCAGCTTCATCAAAGCGAATGAACCTGGAGTGAAGGAGGAGGGTCACTGAGGTATGGGGGAGGGGGGCTCTCCATTTGCTTGTTATTTTGTATATTTTGTGCAACAATAAACTTGTCATTTATTAAATTCAGCTGCTGATGTGCGTCCGTTTGTGAGTCTGATAACTACAACCCCACTCTGGGAACAAAGCCCTGTTTACACAACGCGTTTGAGTGAATGTAAGGATGGTACCATTTGCTGGCTCTGTTTGTGTCTGTGTTTCCCTAGTGTTTCCTCTTCAGTTTAATTGGTGCCACCCTTGTCTCGTCACAGCTGTTTGTAATCAGTCTCGTCTTGTCCCTGTACATAAGCCGTCTGTTTAGTCTGTTTCCTTGTCGCGTCGTATTCGTTGGGTCTCTGTGTTCTCCTGCGTTCTCCTGAGTCTCCCCTGAGCTTCCTGAGTCCTTCCTGAGTTTCCCTCTGAGCCTACCGTTTTCATGTAAGTTTTGCTGCCACGTCAGCTGTTTATTTTTGTTCTTTATTCACTATTAAAATACTTATTTTTGTAATCTGCCGAGTTGAGTCCTGTCTGCACAACTTGGTTCGTTCCTGACACAAATCCTGACATTACGACGCGACCACATATCAGAACCCAGCGGGCAGGATTCTCTCGGCAACTTACCTTTTTTTCTTTTTTCCCTCCGAGCCTCTTGAGATGAGCAAGCCTACAATCCGGTGCGGAGGGTTCTGCACCAGGCCCGTCCGTCCACAAGGACATTATGACCAGGAGGTTGAAATCCTGTCCTCACCACTCCTGGTCCTCGAGGAGAACAGAGCTCGGCACCGGGGAACCCACCAGGTCCCTGTTTCTGAGTCCTCCTCGCCCGGCTATTCGGGGTGGACGTCGGGGGAGGACGAAGAAATCGAGGACGAATTCTGTTTTGTTCCTGTCCCCCAACTCTCCCGCCGTCGCCGGGGAGGTAGAAAGCGGTCCCGGGGGCAGTCCGCGGCGACCGGCCCGGTCTCGTCGGCTGAGCAGAATCTTAGAGTTGGTTCTGGTGTTTCTGTGGGACCCGGGTCCGCCGCCTCACCTCTCAGGTTTCCGGTGGGGGCGAGATCCGGCGTCCCGCGGGAGCTCCGGTCCACTCCTGTTCGGTTCGGCGAGTCCGGTCCACTTGATTTCACAGGGGCGGATTTCGTGGCCTCACCTTCCAGGTTCCTGGTGGGGGCGGAGTCCGGCCTCTCATCGTCACACCGTGCCACGGCTGTCCAATCCAGTCTGACCGAACCTCCTGAGCAAACTCACAGTGACCCTGTGTGGGCGTGTTCCGCCACCCCACCTCCCAGGTTTCCGGTGGGGCCGACACCTGACACCACTCCCTCATTTAAAGACACTTGCCCGTCAGTCACATATTCACCCCATGAACTTGCATTGATAAACCAGACTTTACTAGATTCATTTCTCAATGCTAAACATAACCCGGACTGCTCAGACATTATATTTTCCCTGATGGAGAAATTTTTAGTTTCACGGCCAGGTCTCATTCTGATCCCAGAGTACAATCGGTTATTAATAGAAATTAGGACTCTCATCTCACCCAAGGTCACTAATACACATTCTGAACCCATAACTCATCCTGCACCTTTTGTCACCACCGTCTCTGAACTCTCCTCTGCTCCTCTGACTCCTGCACCCATCACCTTCGCCGCTGGTCCGCCTGCTGAGCGCCTCGCTGTTGGTGCACCTGCTCCTGTCGCCTCAGAAGACTCAGCATCTGTTTCTGTTTCCCGCCGCCGCCGCCGCAGAAGATCAGTTCCTGCCGCCGCTGCAGAACTCCAGGCCTCTCCGTCGTCTGCTGCAGAGCTCCAGGCCTCTCCGTCGTCTGCTGCAGAGCCACAGGCCTCTCTGTCGTCTACTGCAGAGCTCCAGGCCTCTCCGTCGTCTGCTGCAGAGCTCCAGGCCTCTCCGTCGTCTGCTGCAGAGCTCCAGGCCTCTCCATCGTCTGCTGCAGAGCCACAGGCCTCTCCTACAGCAGCAGCAACTCTCCAGGCCTCTCCGACTGCAGCAGCAACTCCCAAGGTCCCCTCGTCGCCTGCTTCCAACTCCAAAGTCCCCTCGTCGCCTGCTGCCAACTCCAAGGTCCCCTCGTCGCCTGCTGCCAACTCCCAGGTCCCCTCGTCGCCTGCTGCCAACTCCCAGGTCCCCTCGTCGTCTGCTGCAGCTCTCCAGGCTCCCACGCCGTCCGCTGCAGCTCTCCAGGCTCCCACGCCGTCCGCTGCAGCTCCCCAGGCTCCCACACCATCCGCTGCAGCTCCCCAGGCTCACACGCCGTCCACTACAGCTCCCCAGGCCTCCATGATGCAAGCTGCAGCTCCCCAGGCCTCCATGATGCAAGCTGCAGCTCCCCAGGACTCCATGATGCAAGCTGCAGCCCCCCAGGACTCTATGTCGCACGCTGCAGTTCTCCAGGTTTCCACGTCATCTGCGGCGCTCTCCAAGTCTCCAGAGGGGCCGGCGCTCCCCAAGTCTCCAGAGGGGCCGGCGCTCTCCAAGTCTCCAGAGGGGCCGGTGCTCTCAAAGTCTCCAGAGGGGCCGGCGCTCTCCAAGTCTCCAGAGGGGCCGGCGCTCTCCACTACCACGGAAGATTTGCCTCCATGGTCCTCTAGGTCGCACGATGCGGCCCCCAAGGCCTCTTCGCCGTCTACGCGGCCTGACGCGGCCTGACGTGGCCTGACGCGGCCTGACGCGGCCTCTTCGCCATCTACGCCGCCTGACGTGGCCTCTTCGCCGTCTACGCCGCCTGCCGCGGCCTCTTCGCCGTCTACGTCGCCTGACGCGGCCTCTTCGCCGTCTACGCCGCCCGACGCGGCCTCTTCGCCGTCTACGCCGCCCGACGCGGCCTCTTCGTCGTCTACGCCGCCAGCTGCGGCCTCCAAGAGTTCTCCGCCGCCAGATGCGGCCTCCAAGTCGTCATTGCCGCCTGCCGCGGCCTCCAAGTCGTCATTGCCGCCTGCCGCGGCCTCCAAGTCGTCATTGCAGCCTGCCGCGGCCTCCAAGTCGTCATTGCCGCCTGCCCCGGCCTCCAAGTCGTCATCGCCGCCTGCCCCGGCCTCCAAGTCGTCATTGCCGCCTGCCGCGGCCTCCAAGTCATCATCGCCTCCTGCCGCGGCCTCCAAGGTCCTATGTGTTGGACGGCCTCCCGGCCGCCCCCCAGAACGTGGGTCCCGTGATGGACGGTCTCCCGGCTGCCCCCCGGAACGTGGGTCCTGTGATGGACGGCCTCCTGGCCGCCTCCCTGAACAATGACTCTAGGGACGGTCTCTTGACCGTTCAGATCTTTTGTGTTTTCCTGCTTGTGTTTTGCCTTAGTTTTTGTCAGGTCCTTGTGTTCTTCCTTGTGTTTCCTCTGGCCCTCCACCCTTGCAGTGCCGCCCTCCACCCGCCCAAGTCCTTCGGGAGGGGTTTTTTTTGGGGACGCCTGGTGGCGTCCTTGAGGGGGGGTACTGTAAGGATGGTACCATTTGCTGGCTCTGTTTGTGTCTGTGTTTCCC
>NC_056516.1:7604059-7619525 GCF_014905685.2 Nematolebias whitei | reverse complement strand
CCCCACAGAGCTGCTCTGCACAGACCTTCAGGACTCTGGGACTGACACCATCTGGACCTGCAGCCTTATTCCGGTTCAGTCTCTCCAGCTGCTTCCTCACCTGACTTCTGGAGACACAGAGGAGGGAGGCAAAGGAGGTATCAGCATCTTCTGATTTGGTTGAAGACCAACATGTAGAAGAAGAAGGGTCCATGACTGAGGTGGTAGATACAGTGTTTGAGGTGTGACAGGACAGCCTTGGGTCAATGGAGGGTGGTATGTATGTTTGGCTGTGGGCAAGAGAGGAGGATGCTGAGCTTGTTCCTGAACTGAACCTGTTGAAGAACGTGTTCAGTTCGTTGGCTCTGTCCAGGCTTCCATCCTTCTGATCCTCCTTCTGCTTGAAGCCTGTGATCTGTTTCATCCCTGACCACACCTCTCTGATATTGTTCTGCTGGAGTTTGCTCTCCAGCTTCTTCTTGTACACCTCCTTGCTGTTTCTGATCTTGACTTTTAGTTGCTTGTGTGTGCTCCTCAGTAATTCCCTGTCTCCCTCCCTGAAGGCTCTTTTTTCTGGCATCTATACAGAAAAAACAAATATTTACTGTTTAACTTGTTCAGAAATCCCAGAAAAAACTAGATAAACGTGTTAATTTAACTTTTTTAATCTGATTTGTTTGTTTTTTTATTTCTACACAATTAAACTGCTGAATGGATGTCCTGGCTGAATCATTTTTTTATTTTTATTTTTAGCATCAAACACTACGTTGTTTTGTAAACAGGTAAACAATCATGTCTCTTCAGATTCCTCCATACCTGTCCTCAACAAACAGAACACACCTCAGTTCTCATCAGTCTGCATGTTCCACGTCTCACCACAAGGTGGCAGCAGACGATGACAAAAAAAAAAAAAAAACAGCAGATCCAGTAAACACCCTCATGACCCAGTAACCTGTTTAATCTGGGTCAAACAGCAGAAAGTGGACTCAGCTCAGAAACTCAGGATAAAAACTCAGCTGATGATGTTTGGCTGTAAGATGTGAGTAGGTTTCACCTCCAGTCTGATGGGAGAACAAAAACTGAAGATTTATCAGCAGGCACACAGCCCACCTGCCCGCTGGGTCCATCTGATTGTGATCACTCAGGGGGTGTAAAGTAGGGCAGGGGGACACGGGAGAGCTCGTTAGAAGTTATATATGGAAACGAGCAGCAGGATGCTTCTGTCCCATCTTACAAGACGCAGCTGCTGCTTCTAGTGAAGAATCAAATGTAAATTTAAGCAAGACTGGCTCTGTGCCCCAACTGTCGTGCAATAAAAGAAAGGAACTAAATTTACTTCCCTAATGGCGTCAACTCAGATCCTGGACAGTTTTTTGCTCTTTAATAGACAAAGAGTGGCAAAGACTTTCAACCAAACCGTCATTTAACTGTGAATTTACATGAACAACTCATTCATGACTGATTTTATGAATGAGGGAGAGAAAGCGAATCATGCAAAGTGTTAACAATCTCTTGATACGAGCACACCTTCCATCGTCACAACAAGCGAGGCGGTGCTTTGGTTCAGGAACTCGTCACACACTCTGAACCTCCACAGGGAAGTGTGAATATGGAAATGATCTTTCCAGTTTTATTCAAACAGTCAAGCCTTATCTTTTGCTAATTTCCCTCCTGATTCGACGCTTATGTTTCCCGGCAAAGCCGCGGGGCTCGTTCTCAAACAGATAGAGTGTTAACCGTTAACCGCCCTGAGGAGGGAACACCTTATCAGCCTAACAAGGTGGTTTCCTGTTTGTTAGCGTCTTTGTCTTTTAGTCATTTCTCACAAATAACTGACTGGACATGCTTCATATCAGCTGCAGCCGTCGTTCGATGGAAATCAGGCGAAGCGACTTCAAGGCTGGTCACCAACTGTTGGAGCGCACAAATGCGCCGACCAACTGTGGTGTGCAACACTTCTGTGGGCATTTTAATGAGCCCTTATGTGTCTGCAGGGGAATTTGTTAAAGGATTGTTTCAACAAGTTGAACACAAGATCCAGAACAGACACATGGACACTTCCCATCTTTGAATTGCTAGGAAACTAAAACTAAGAGCTGTAAACGCCTTGAGAGAAAGACATCTCAGCTTGTCTCCACGTACTGCGTTTGTAGAATACGTCTTGGTGGAAGTTGGCTCCATTTTCATTGAAGAAATCCCTGCGGTATGACTTAGGAGCTCGTAGCAAAGTTGTGATGGTTTAGCGTCATGGTGGCACTGTTTTGGGTCCAGAGTGGGGCGTGGGGGGGTGTGGTGGTGTGGAGGCTTTGTGCCAATTGAAGGGTCTTGGTTGGCAAGGATTTAAAGCAGGCATGACCAAGATGGCTTCTCGTCTAGGTTGCAATCATGAGAAGGACGTGGAAACAATGTAGCAGCAGTGTCGGTAGCGTCGGTCCCTTCAGATGCAGTAAAATGTATTGTTATAAAATGAAATCAAAATTAAGCATTCATCACCGTCAGTGGTGTAGTCTGTGTGATACGTGGGTATACCCACTAGAAAAGCTTGGGAGTTTCAGTATACCCGTTTTAAAGTGACCATTGACACAGGTCCATGTCATGAATCATTGGAAATGAAACATGACATGGACCTGTGTCATCGTCAACACATCTGGAACATTTTATAGACGCACTGAGTCGGTTCAACCTGTTTTTTGTATAATTAATTCTTCTGTATTTACTACTTAAGACTTGAACACGTTTTGCCTTGATACAGTTTTAAAAATTCTATAACATGTTTTTAATACAGAGCCAACTGTTGTACAGTGTGTTGTACATTTATTCAAATAAAAGCATCAGAGGAATTTTGAAATGTTCAATATGCTTAAAGATCAAAATAAATGAATGATTACACTGGTTAGTACAATGTAGTTTAGTTTCTAAGCACAGTACCCACTACAAAAATGCAGACTACACCACTGATTATTGTGTTTGCCTGGTAGTCCAGTGTCAGAAACCAACAGGAGACTAAATGGCTTTCACCACCCGCCCCCGCTTGATTCTGCTTTCTGGTCATGTAGTCATTTCATTTACTTTGTACATCCATCCATCCATCCATCCATTATCTTTACCCGCTTATTCCATTTTGGGTCACGGGGGTCGCTGGTGCCCATGTCCAGCAATCACTGTGCGAGGGGCGGGGTTACTTTGTACAACAAAAGATAAAACCATATAAACTATAAGAGCAGGTTGCTAAACATCTGACATGCATCCATGCACAATAATCAAGACCAAAAGGAAAAATTAATCAGGCCCACAGAGAGACACATGCAGCATTCTGGTGTTGCCATGAAAATATCCATCCATCCATTTTCTTTTACCCACTTCTTCCATTTTGGGTCAAGGGGGTCGCTGGTGCCCATGTCCAGCAATCACTGTGCGAGGGGCGGGGTACACCCTGGACAGGTTGCAAGTCCATCACAGGGACACATAGAGACAAATGAGACAAACAACCATTCACTCTCTCACCTAGGGACAATTTAGAGTTACCAATCAGCCTAACATGCATGTTTTTGGTCTGTGGGAGGAAACCGGAGTACCCGGAGAAAACCCACGCATGCACGGAGAGAACATGCAAAGTCCACCCAGAAAGGCCCCTGGACCGGGGTTTGAACCTGGGACCTGCTCGCTGAGAGGCAGCAGCTCTACCAGTTGTGCCACCGTGCTGCCGTTGCCATGAAAACATGAAAACATGTAAACAAAACCCCCGCCATAGTCCTTAACTATTTTTAATATTCTCACTCTGCAGGTGAAAAATGTTGGATCGTTCAGTACAGTCCAAGTCCATTTTGGCCCTGGGGACGTCGTCTTTGCTGAGGTTGACATGGACAAAAGCATTGGTGGTCGTTGTTCATACTGTCTGGCACATTGTTTGCCAGACATCCAGGAGTTTCGGGGTTCCCCACAATACTCATGAAGTCATCTCTGACCAGTGCCATTGAACCTACTCTGCTGTATATTTTTGGTCTATACGTTTGCAAACTTGAATTTTGCCCAGAGTTTGTGCAAATGTTTTGATCAGTGCAATTACCATCATTACCAGTGTCATCAACACTCCCATTAGCTGGAATAAGCACACACTCACACAGTCCCCCCACCTTCACTGCAAACCAAGTGAGGAGAGAGCTTAGCAGACTACACCCCAGGAAGGCAGCAGGCCTGGACAAGGTATGCCCCAGGATGCTCAAGGCATGTGCTGTCTGGGGAAACCTCTCCAACACGTCTTCAACCTGAGTCTGTGTCTTGGGAGGGCCCCTGTCACATGCAAGACATTCTGCCTCATTCCAGTTCCTAAGAAGGCACATCCGAAGGAGCTGAATGACTTCAGGCCGGTCGCCTTGACATCTCATGTGATGAAGACCGTAGAGCGACTGCTGCTGAAACTCCTTAGACCTCAGGTTCACCACGCTGAGGACCCTCTACAGTTGGCGTAACAGGAGAAGATGGGAGTGGATGATGCCATTCTCTGCCTTATACACAGGGCTCACTCACCTAGAAAAGGGAAACGGTGCTGTGAGGGTCATGTTTTTTGTCTTCTCCAGTTCCTTCAACACTGTCCAGCCCCTGCTACTGAGAGACAAGATGAGGAGATGGAGGTGGACACACATCTGGTCTTCTGGACTATAAATTATTTCACTGAGAGACCACAGCACGTCAGGATCAGGGACTGCATTTCCAACACAGTGGTTAGCAGCACAGGAGCACCGCAGGGCACCGTGCTCGCTCCAGTTCTGTTCACCCTGTACACATCTGACTTCAAATATAGACCTGCCATATGCAGAAGTTCTCAGATGACACTGCAATCGTTGGGTATGTGCAGGACGGACAGGAGAGGGAGTACAGGACCCTGGTTGAGGACTTTGTAGTGTGGTGCAAATCTAGCCATCCACAGCTGAACATCAGTAAAACAAAGGAAATGGTGGTGGACTTCAGAAGATCTGGGCCTACCCTGAAGCCAGTCTCAGTTGAGGGGGTCGATGTGGAGGTGGTCAGGACCTACAAATATCTGGGCATACAACTGGATGATCAGCAGGACTGGTCAGTGAACACGGACTCCCTCTACAGGAAGGGTCAAAGCAGGCTCTACTTCCAGAGGAGGCTTAGGTCCTTCAGTATCTGTAGGAAACTGCTGCTGATGTTCTACCAGTCTGTGGTAACCAGTGTCCTCTTCTGTGCTGTTGTGTGTTGGGGAGGCAGCATTAAGAGAAGAAATGAAGGGCGACTTGAAGCTGTTTCTGTGTTGGGAACAGAGCTGGAGTACCTTTCATCGGAGGCAGAGAAAAGGGCCCTCAGTAAGCTTCTATCCATCGTGGACAATGCTGACATTCCTCTGCACGGTGCCATCATGAAGCAGAGGAGCTCCTTCAGTGGTAGACTGCTGTCTCAGCCCTGTTCCATGGACAGATTCAGGAAGTCCTTTGTCCCTCAAGCCAACAGATTGTTCAACTCCTCCCCGTACAGGAAAAATAGAGTCATGTAAATCTGCAGCACCCTGGACACTTATGCGTATGTATGTATACATGTATTTCATTCATTCATTCAACCTTTATTTAGACAAGTAAATCCCATTGAGCCTCGAGGACTCATTTACAAGAGTCCAATAAAGATTATATATTGTATAATCATTGATTGATTAATTGTTGATTATACAACAATATAGATTCTTCATGAATGTACTACCCTCAACTACCTTGTGCATATGCATTTTTGTGTTATTCAATTGTGTACTCTGCTTTTTTATTATTTCACAATTTTTTGTCTTCTACCTTACAACAAATGCTACTAGATACGTTGAATTTCCCATAGGGAAGGAGGGATGGATGGACAGAGAAAGAAAAAAGAAATAATCAATCAATCAATCAATCAATCAATCAATCAATCAATCAATCAATCAATCCATCCATCCATCCATCCATCCATCCATCCATCCATCCATCCATCCATCCATTTCAAGTAGGGCTGGGCAATAAGGACCAAAATTAATATCTCAATATTTTAAAATGAAAGGTGATATATGATACATATCTCAATATTTTTTTCTTTCCATAGAGTCATAACAAAAATATATTTCTGAGTCAAAGCTTTGTCCCAGTTGTCAAACAGGCACATTGAGCTGCAGCTCCGACAGATTTCAGCCTCCTTCCCTGAGACAAACCACGGTATAAAACTAATTTAACTATACTGTGCCTTATGAGAGGAACAGTGAGAGGTGGCGCGACATTAATAAAGCAGTGGCTTATCAAATCGTTAAAGACACGGTCCTTAGTGGCTAACAAGACAGCTAACGCTTTAGCCATCTTGTTCCACAGTTCAGAATGGGGCCGTGTATTTAGCGATATCATAAGCTGCTGCTTTATTAATGTCGTGCCACCTCTCACTGTTCCTCTCATAAGGCGCAGCATGGCTAAATTGGTTTTATACCATGGTTTGTCTCAGGGAAGGAGGCTGAAATCTGTCGGAGCTGCAGCTTATAACTTCACTTATGGCGCTGTTTGAAATGGTGAAAAAGATTCGTAGTGCTGACGTTTTGTCGGGACTTGTTTTTGGCATTGTCTACACCACAGAAAACATTTTTCTGCTGCTCATCTGACAATTTAATTCAAAACCATCTTCGAAATAACAGCCATTGTTTTTCTTTTTGCTCAGCAGCCCAGCTGCTCTTCATATGTCTCCCATATTTACTTTGAGGGGGCTGGGTCTGTATTCAAGGAGGGAGGAGGAGGGGCCGCATGGGAGAAAGAGAAAACAGCAGGTGGATTTTCAAGTATAACAATATATCATTTAGATCGTTATACTCTCATCTTATATCGCAAATGAAATTATCTCCATTTTTAAAAATAGAGATATCGCTCACCTCTAATTTCAAGGAAAAATCTGTGTATATTCGTCATCCAGTGTATGGGAGGGGGCTTTAAGCACAACGATCTAATTATACATAAACATAAAACGATAAAAAGTCTGTTCCTGCACAAAAAAGAAAAAGAAAAATAGCCAGATGGACGATTACATGATGTAAGTAAATTTCTTTCGGCTGCTCCATTCTTCAGGAGTTGCCACAATGAGCAAATTCACAAGAAAGATTTGACTATTTGTTTTATGCCTGATGCCCTTCCTGACGAAACCTGGGCTCAAACCTGCAACCTCAGGATTACAAGACCGTGGCACTGACCACCGAGCTACCGCAGACCTGATTGCATAACATTTCTCAACGTTTGTAGTATTTTGGAGTTTATTACTTTTTCCACAAGCTTCCTCATGGTGCGGTATTCATTCGTACCTATCTGCTCACCACAGACTCATGTTCGGGCTGCTGTTGTTACACCGTATTGCATTATCAGTGTTTAGCCTGTATCTTAGATCTTTTGGCGTGCCGTCTGGCATTCGTTTGGCATATATCTTAGTGTATATCTTAGATTCTTATATGCCGTTTCTTTTTACATTTTATATTTTTGCTATTGTTGGGTGTAACTGGGACCCCGAGTACATATTTTGTTCCACCTAATGTACCACATGTGATGAGAATGGCAATAAAATTGACTTGAACTTGAAGGTATACGAAGTTAAAAATGTAAAAAATAAATAGTTTGTAGAAGAGTGTGGGCCCAGCGTGCGACTCCATGGCAATCAGTACCGAGCGTATAATCATGAACTCAAGATGGTGAACTCTATTTTCTACTCTAAGTCACTGCTTTCATTGTGCACACACGAAACGGTGAGTGTTTGAAAAACCCCAGGTGAGCTCTGATCCCGATGAAGCTTTACACGACAATGGGTGTGGGAGTGCACGTCTGCAAGCACAGGCCCACATACCATCAAATATTATACAGAGTTACAAAACAGGTTAAAAACATGAGTGAAGTGCATTTACACAAACCAACATCTGTTTTACAAAAAAAATTGATTTTTAACAAAGCAGCAGTTCCAAGAGGTTTTGCAAAGTTAAGAGACATTCAAGTTAAATTTAGCTCAATGTCAGGTTTTCTGCAACACATTCTGATGAGTTCTTTTACACAGACACAGTACAAGGAAAGTAAGGTTTGGCAATATACAGTAAATAAATTGTAAACCGTAGTAACCAGGTATACAGTAAATTGTATACCTGGATTATTGAGCATGGACTTTGTTGTTTTCAACCAGTTTGACACAACTGTCAACAAGGAAGAGGGCCGGCAATGGAGGAGGGGGCGTACCAAAGAGACCATCTTATCACAAGCAGAACTGGTTTGTTCCACTTTGAGTAAGCTGTTGGGGGAAGAATCAGTTTTGTTGTGTGTTTCCTTGACTGATGAAGCCTTCTGGATTGAAGGCGAAATGTTTCAGCACACAAAAAAAGAAACTGTCCAGATAAAAAAATAATTGCACACCTGGATTATTGAGCATGGACTTTGTTATATAGTAAATAATTATTTTATTTGGAGGTAGATAGTTTGAGACACGATTTATTCAACTATAAACATAAAAGTGTCGAATGATTCAACCACAAATTAAAAGAATCGGACATCTCTGGTGGATTGGTATAAAACTGAAGCTGGGTCCAAATTCTGTTCTACAAACTAACAACCACAGCAAAAGAATTGTAAAACATGCGTGTATGCACTGCATGAATGGCTCCGCTCACCCTCAGCTGGATCATTTAAACCAGTGGATCCCAACGCTGGTCCTTGAGGAACACCATTCTGCATGTTTAGTTGCTTCCCTGCTTTGACACCTGACTTTTAATGAATGGTGATAAACAGGCTGCTGCAGAACTTAATGGATTAAATCGTTAAATCAGGTGTGTTAGAGCAGGGAAACAACTAAAACACGCAGGATGGTGTTCCTCAGGGACCAAAGTTTGGAATCACTGATTTAAATAAGCGTTCATATAAGTTCATCATACAAAGGTTTTAAAAACTTTAGCTATTTGTTATTTTTCAATATTTCACAGTCATTTTTGTGAAATGTCATTTATGTCTCTTTGGATTTTTGTCAGATAGAAGAATTTTGTGTCAGGTCTTAGAGTTAATTGTCACATTTTTTCTCCTATTTTGGTAATTTTGTGCCAAGTTTTGGTCGTCTTCATCTGTTTGTGTCGGAGCAGTTATACTAGAACAGTGTTTCTGTCGACACGCCCAGGCTGTTTACCAACAACAGTGGAGGGCTCCATCGCTGGAGCAGCCTTTGATTTTAGCCAAATTTGTCCACTTTATGCTGAACATATTCAAAAGAAGAGTGTATCAAAGCAGACAGCTTAGCAGCTTCTAGTATTAAAATTAAAACACTTTTATTAGTGATCAGTTTATTCAACCAATCAGTGTACTCCTATATATGGACCAATCACATCCATTGTGGTTCATACTAAGAAAAACACTAAAGTAAAAGTTTAAAATGACTCAATGATGATAATAACTGAACCACCACTTTATGGTAAGTAAAATAAAAACTAACTGACTCCAATAGTTATAATAAATGTATTATAATTTTAACATTTATGTTAGATAATAAAGGACTCCATTGGCTTTCAATAACTTTATACTTTTTATGAATCAAAACAGTTTTCACATGATGGGTGTCTCATTCTACATGTTAGTAACAGTCAGTCCACTCTGGAAGCGACTGTGTTAAGTGCCGCAGTAGGAGGAGGGTACTGGCCCCGCCCCCTCTGAGCAGATTTACATATTGGGCGGGAAACTGTGGCGATTTGTTGTTACTGTGGGTGGCCCAAACCCCACCCACAAAACACTGCACTGGTGGGAAAAAGCCGGCTCAAGCGCTAACGTGGACACACACACACGCACACACACACACGCGCGCGCACACACACACACACACACACACAGTGTCTCATATATTGTGCACTGCAGAGACGATACATTCCTCTGTGTTCAGTCAGAAATCACCTGCAGGCTTCACGCCCACCAGGCCTGTCTTTATGAGCACATTTCCTTTACCGAGGGCAAAGGTCAAAACAAGTGGACAGGTGAGGCACGATGGACGTTTTATTATATGAAGATGGCTGAACCAGGCCAACAGAACCTGAATATGTGAGAAATGATTCACACGTCGCCGTCTAGACGTGAAACCTAAAGGCTCAGCAGCTTTGAGGAAAATAAACCTGCTTCACATGCAGAGTGGCTGAGCGCTCGCTCTCCTGACTGCTGCCCTGGGAAAGAGTTCAGCGGGTTGATGGAAAAACAGGAAGGCATGTCACGCTCCCAACTGGGGAGGGCATAAGGAAAATAAGAAATAAAAAAAAGAACCAGGCAGCTCCCGCATTACATAACCAGGCAGGAAACAGGCAGCAGAGTGAGAAAGGCTGTAGGAAGCCGTGCACACTGAATCCTTACAGGCGCTCGCACATCTCAAACACATCCCTTCCCTCTGCTGCACCGTCTCGTACTGTCGCCACCGCAGGAGCCGACGGGACGACGAGGAGAGAGAAGGAGCTGCGTGAACTCAATGAACCCCCGCTCGTTCTTATAGGCGCACACGCCAGCATGAATAAATGATGGTCTGGGTTTGGTTTGGGACACATACATCACATCGAAACACTGCAAAACCTCTGGATCGGGCTGATTTAGGCTGGGAGACTGCTGGCTGAGTGTGTGCCTTTATTTATAAGGAGGGCCATAATATTTCTACTCATGTCTGTGTTAGCAAAATATTTGGTGAACCAGTAGATGGATTTTAACAAAACTCTGAAAGTAATCACTGGAGGTACGACTGATTCACTTTTGGAGTCATTTCAATTCAACGTGGCCACGGCTCATCAACCTGAAACACAAAAACAGCTGTAACTCTGTGCACTGAAGTCCATGCTCGATAATCCAGCCACACATCCAACAACGTTCAGTCAGGTCATCTGGACGGTTTCTTTTTTATGCTGAGATGTTTCGCCCTTCATCCAAAGGACTTTTTCAATCCGAGGAGCCACAAACAAACTGGGGTCCCACAAGCACCACACTCCCACAGTGGAAAAACCAGTTTGCTGGCGATAAGATGGTTTCTGGGATCCGCCCTCTCCCCCGTCAACTCCTCTAAGGGCAGCCATGACAAAATGGTTCAAACCACCAAAGTTCAGTGAGCCCCAGAAACCACCTTATCACCGGAAAACTGTTTTATTCCACTATGGGAGTGTGCTGCTTGTGGGACTCCAGTTTGTTTGTGGCTCCTCAGACTGAAGAAGTCCTTTGGATGAAGGACGATACATCTCAGCAAAAAAAAAAAGAAACTGTCCAGATGACCTGACTGAACGTTGTTGGATAACTTTATATATTTTACAGATACTACAGTGTTTCCCCTACCATTATTTAAGCGAGGTGCCCCAACCCGTCAACAGAACTGAGCACCCGCCTACCAAATGGAACTTGCCCCCACCGACCCGGCGCTGAGCTAGCGGCAAGAAATACAGGCTCTCTAGCTAAAAAGCTAAAGGCAGTGCTCACGTTGCCTCTTCTCTCAAGCTGAACCCCCCACCCCCGTCAGCAAAAATCATGGATGAGATGAGCACCCCGCCATGGCACGTTAGCTTGGAGAAACACAGTAACGGTGACTACATTTATACTTCAGTCCATCTTTAAGACGGCTGCACGGAAAGTAATTCCGTCGTACTTCACTGTGCAAGGATAAGAACAGCATTCTGATACTGATGTAGCACGGTAGTGGACGTAGCTGACGGTCGCTCGCAACACTTCGTGATGTCGCGTGAGATTGTGCAAAACGTTATTTTTGAGGTTTGACCCCAGCGGCTCTAATTCTGTTATTTTTAATACAGTATAAGATCTTTGTGTTAAACTTCTCTCGAGAAATATTTTTGGGTGAAGACCCTCAGTTTACAATGGAAAACACACACACACACACACACACACACACACACACACCTATAACAACAAGTCTAAGAAAAGCAGAAACAGAAGAAGCTGAGTGGTTTGAAGCATGGTGGTTTGAGTTACTAATTGAAGTGTTGCTTTAAAAAAAAAAAGCTACACACACACACACACACCACAACAACACAATGCTCGTGTAACAATCCATTTTTATCAGATCGAGTCACACCTGACAGTGTTGTGTTTCTCACTCGGTTACGCAACTCCCAGGTTTCAAGCGTCTTCATCTGCTGCAGACAGCAAAGCTGACCCTGAACGCAGGAAGCCTCCACGCAGGGACAAATATAAACACACACACATCTAACAAAGAAAGATAAAAATTTGTGTTAAAGGGTACAAATATGAGCAGCAGTGAGGACGAGGGTCAAATAAACACAAAGAAGAGCTGGCAGGCTCGACCTTTTGCTGCTCGACTGTTTAGGCCACATTCTCAGCCAGGTCCTTCACGTTCCACACACTGAGATTACGCGAGTGTGTGGTGTCTAGTGCAACGTCACTCACAAACATTTAGCCTTCTGCTCCATCTGTAAACAGGCTCAGACCAACACTTCTCGAGAAAAGGTCGTCAACGACGTCGTTGACTACAGCTGCGTCTCTATCTGATTAGTCGAGAGCCCGTCTGTGTGCAGGTCTGCGAGGGTTTTTATTTCTTGTCTAGCCAGGGCCAGATGGCAGGGAATGTTTAGTCAAATGGGATTAGAGATTAGGATTAAGGGGACTTCAAATTACCTAGATGCACAGTCACTGGATGACACAGAGCTGTGAGATGGAGAAGGCACTAAGCTTTGGTGTGCAAATTGCAAAGTGCAAGATATTTTTAAAAAGAGAAACCAAAATTAAAATTCACTGAAGTTTATGAAGAAGATGTTTTTATGATTAAACGGAGGCTTAATTCTCTTGCAAAATTACGATGGTGAGGTCCAAAGTGTAGGATTTTATGTTACATCTAGAGGACGTTAGACTGAAACCAGCCACATCCCAAACTACGCCCAACTGTCCGTGTTTTAAAGCTGGAAGACAAATCAGAAATCCTGTTGGATGGCTCTGAGACGCAAAGAAGACAAAAAATTAATCAAATTTATTTACAAAGTTACAAAACTTCATTGACAACCACGCAGGCTGATTTACAAACACAAAAATATAACGATTAGGAATTTGGATATGAAGACAATCACGATGTTGCCACTCTCGTCTGCAAATTGTTTTGTCCTGCTACTTTCTACTTTCTAGATACTTTGCTGTGCCCTTACCAGCTCTGTACGTGCACAGAGGTTGTCATCACTGTGTGTTTCTATACAGTGGCAACATTAGTTCTCTGTTTAACCCATCACACCTGAGAAACACCCAGGTGGAGCAGTAGGCAGCTATGTAAGCACCCGGGGAGCAGTTGGGGATTGGGTGTCTTACTCAGGGACACCATGACATGTGGGAATGGTTGGGAGTCGAACCGCGACTTTCTGGTCCCAGGTCGGCTGCCCTACCACTACACCATCTTGGTCCCCCGATGAAGATCTTATTGTTCCATATTTTCCTACCAGAGCATTTCACTCTCAGACTGCAGGTTTCCTTGTGGTTCCTAGAGTTTCCAAAAGCAGAATGGGAGGCAGATCTTTCAGTTATCAGGCTCCTCTCTTGTGGAACCAACTTCCAATTTCTGTCCATGAGTCTGACACTTTGTCTACTTTTAAGATTAGGCTTAAGTCTTTCTTTTTTTATAAATCCTATAGTTAGGGTTGGTCTGGTTCCCTGAGCTATCCTTTAGTTATGCTGCTATAGAGTTTTCACACCTGATGGTCCGGTAGACTCGTTTCGATTGGGGACCAAAATTTAGAACATTTGTTACATTTTCAGCTGGTGCAGTTCTCATTCACACTGCACTGAGTCAGTCGAGCCAACCTGTTCCCCCCTCGCCCGTGGGGGCGCTGCACCAAGAACTACTGAAGGAAACAACACAAAAACCTCTGAAGACACTTCTTCTTCTTCTTCTTTTTCTGGAAATAAAAACAAAAATGGAGTGGTGTCAAATTTTAGCAGTTTTATGATTCCTGTTTTGTCATTTTTCAACAATGGACTCAGCATGAGTGGAAGATGAGGCAGAAGACCATGGAGAATGTTGTTTTTCACACAAGGCGGCAGAGACAGCTTCATATGAGGTAAGAGAAATGTGCATTTGTTTGCCCTACGCTGTAGTCCACTTCCTGCTTTTGGAGCGGTCTCTGGTCCGCTTGCATTCACACTGCATTCAAACCACGCTAGAGTCCACGTCAACCGAACCGAGACCTAAGTATTTAGGTGGACCAGAGTTTGCTTTTTTGGTCTGTATCAGAGTTTGATTGCACATTCACACCTCCTCAAACGAACCGGACTTTCTAGGCAAACGGACAAGAGTTCGATTAAAGCAGAATAAACAGGGCTAGTGTGAGTGCACCCTTAAACTACTGGAGGACAAATGACCACATATCCTCAAATGAATAGTTACTAATGAATACAAATGCATAGTTTGTGGCAGCACGACAGCTCAGCGGTTAGCACTGTTGCCTCACAGCAAAAGGTCCCGAGTTCAATCCCCAGTTGGACCTGGGGTCTTTCTGTGTGGAGTTTGCATGTTCTTCTCATGCTTGCTTAGGTTTTCTCTGGGTACTTCAGTTTCCTCCCACAGATCAAAAACATGCCTGTTAGTCTGCCTTCAGGTCCAGGCCACCCTTACAAGAAATATGTGATCTCAATGGGATTCACCTGGTTAAATAAAAAGGTCAATTAATAATAAATATCCTGATGTATGCTCAATAATCCAGGTAGACAAATTAAAAAAAAAAAGTTAAGTCTGGTCCTCTGGATGTTAAAAAATAACAAACAAAAAACAAAAAAAAAACTTGTAGAAACATTTAGTCTTTCATCCGAAAGACTTCTTCAGTCTTTCGGATGAAAGACGAAACGTTTCTATAAAAAAAATTTTTGGTTTGTTTTTTGAACGTCCAGAGGACCAGACTTAACTTTTTTTAAATCAATAATAAAGTTTATATTCAGTGTTTCCCCTACCACCTTGTATACAAAGAGGGTGCCCCGCCCGGTCAACAGAACCAAGTGCCCTGCCTACCGAACTGTCTCCACCTCCGACTACAACTGCCAGCACTGACAGAGTGCTAAGCTAGCTATGTGCAACACTAGCTAAAAAGCTACAGAGGTAGAACTCCATCACGCTGAACCATTTCCTTCATTACCCCTCGCTCGACAAACAGTGCGCAAATGGTTCGGTCTCCATGTGTTGTAATTTAGGGGTTAGGAGCTCCTGTACCAAGTTAGAAATGTGTCTTTTACCAATAACTCAGTAGATCTGGTGAGGTTCAGATGTCCCAGATTTTTACCAGCCTTGAACGCAGCATTACCTTTGTGAATCTGGAGCAGTAAGAAAGTGTCCTGGCTAGTGGAGGGAGACATTTTATCCAGCACCAGGCTAAATGGTGAAGCCAGAGGGTGGCCAGTGATGGCCGTGGTCACCATAGAATAATATTTGGCCACCCCAGTCATTTGGGGAAACTATACTTTTAAGCAATAAATAAAAGCTAGAAAGTAGTTTCCTCAAATGA
>NC_056516.1:7588140-7603659 GCF_014905685.2 Nematolebias whitei | reverse complement strand
TTTTTTTATTATTATTATTTCTAAATAGTTTTATTCAAGTCATTATACATTAAAGTTTCCAGATGATTAGATGTTCAGTTTAGTTTAGTTTGAGTGTAATATTTGGTGATTTGAAAAGCTTCTTTGTGTGTGAAAGGTCACGCAGAGTAAACCGTGAGCGAGTGTGAAGCCCGTGCCGGGCTCGTTTGTTTTGGTGTGCTGTGGGAAGGTGGCGGTTCAACATGACGAAACACGAGAAGGTTCACCGTCATCCATACACACAAAGGCACTCGCTGCAAGATCCTGAAAACATGTTATGATTCTACACCTGGCTGTGAAAACACTTATGAATGTTTTATTGGGTTTTAATCAATGGAGCTTTTCAAAAACGACACAATGAATGTTCAGTACTTCCTCCTTATAATGTAGAAAACTCTCAATTTTATTATCAGATCATTTAAAATGGGTAAAACCTAATGTGTCATTACATTAGTATGGTTGATACTTTTGTTTTAAAGGAGCTCTAACTGACAAAAGCTTTTTGATTTTTAAAATCTAAATGATGTTGCACCAAAAAAAAAAGCCTGTGTCAATGTTTCAACATTGTTTTAAAACTACTTGTTAAGGCTTTATGAAGTGGTAACTATATTACAAAATACATTTATCAAGAAGTAATAAATCCTTTACAACAGATGATTGTGAAGTGGTACCAAATAGTTTCTCTTGCTCAGGAGTACAGTGATTGAACATGCAGATCAGAACATGACATCATTCTGGTGGTTCTATGGGAAAGTCTTTAGCAAGCAGCTGTTTTATGGGACGTCATAGTTGAGCAGCGCTGTGGTTTGACCTTAACGTAACAACGCCAACATGCGTGTTTTCTCCAGGTACTCCTGTTTCCTCCAACACACCAAAAACATGCTTGTTAGGCTGATTGGTAACTCTAAATTATCTCTAGTTGAGAGAGAGAGAGTGAATGGTTGTATGTCTCATTTGTCTCTATGTCCCTGTGATGGACTGAGACATGTCCACCTCTCACACAGTAACTGCTGGGTATGGGCACCAGTAACCCCCCATGACTCGAAAAGGACGAAGCGGGTAAAGATAATGGAAGAATATTTTTAACTGAAAACTTATTTTTAGCACTAAATCGAACAAATATTACCACATTCCTGTTATTGTGCAAACTACCATTCACTGTTGATGTGTAGCGTCGACGCAGATCAACAGGATAAACGGTGAAGTCTACGCTTCATGGAAACAGGTCAGTAGACCGGAATGTCTGGGTTGCAGCACGTTACAGAAGTGGAGCTGCAGTTCCCCCGAGCAGGGCCTCACGCTCCGAACGTTTACATTTACAGCACCTGATCAGCGATACGACCACACCGGACTGAGAGAGAGATGCTGAGCTGAGCCTGGGAGAATTATTGTGGGACTCGCTGACTGCTGCAGTTTGCAGACAAACACACAGAGGGGAGATTTATACCTGCTCCAACGGCAGCAGGAGTCAGAGGAATGGAAGCCTGGTTGTATGAAAATAAAGTAGTCTCAAAAGTAGTCACACAAGTGTACAGCATGATTTGTACGTGTACAATATGATACACAAGTGTAAATGCGTACGACGAGTCACAAATGCATATATTTTTTCCGGTAGTTTTTGCGGAGGACAAATAAACATTTTGAGCACCACAATTTCCAGACTATTGAGTGTGCCTGAACATAAGCCACGCCCACTAACTTTAAAAAGTAAAATGTATTTGTATAACCAAGTTTCATTGGTCGACTGTGACCTGTTCGGTAATTTCATTGGTCAGATTTTTTTTTTTTTAAAACCTTTATTTATACAGGGAGTCTCACGGAGTCTTGAGGACCCACCCTCCAAGAGAGACATGTATTGGGCTGTTATGTGAGTACCCGAGTGTGACGAGGCTAAACGTTTTGGCAGCATGAAGCTCGTACGTTAGCCCGTCAAAAAAAAAAAATCCATAAATTAGTTGTATTGTATAAGTCACGGTGCTCAAAGCGTGGGAAAAAAAGTTTGGCTTATAGTCCAGAAATTACGGTAGTTTATTTCAAATGTGCAGTTTACACATAAAAATACCGGAAATGTATTTTCCCCGATAGTTTTTCCACAAGAAGAAAATGTTAATTTTCTTGTGGACAAATTACCGGGAATCTCCCCCCCCTCCCAGTAATATATTTTTTCTTGATAAAATTTCTACATAAAGAACAACCTACTCATTTTTATTTATTATTTTAACAGTACAGTTCAACAAATTAACATTTATATAATCCAGTAAGATTAATGTAAGAGTGCTTTAATTTAGGGGTTATGAGCTACTGCACCAAGTGTCTTTTCCCAGTAAGTCAGTAAATCTGGTGACACTCAGATGTCCCAGCTTTTCACCAGCCTTGAACGCAGCATTACCTTTGTGAATCTGGAGCAGTAAGAAAGTGTCTAAAGTCAAAGGCAGCTGTTGTGTTGACTGATTCTTCCACAGCAGGTGATTTGTGCACGTGTATGATATGTGCACATGCATGTGAGTTTGTATGCACAGAACATTTCTATTTGTACAATTTGAAATGTGTACATTTGAAACTGTTTACGCATTTGTAAAACATGGCACACTTGTGTATCTTATTGTACAGGCATAATTTAATTAGTTAAATACTTGACGCCAATTTGTTTTCATATGATTGTGCGTGTGTGTGTGTAGGTCTTTTGGAATGAAGCGGTTTAGTGCATAGGTCCTTTAAACCCGTGAACACCTAATAAACCGACAGCATGCAGGTTTCTGAGTGCCTCCACTGCAGAATGATCCTTGTGACCATGAAGGCGCTCACTTCTGTAAGAATGTAAACAAAGTTCAAGAGCCTTCATGGCACTGAATGGTGCAGGCAGACTTCTTTAAACTGCAGTGCCTGGAGGTGCTGAGGAGCTCGAGATAAGAACATACAGCGCAAAGTGAGAAGGAAAATGTGAGCTATGCAAAGATTAAGATGACTGACAAGTTAGTTTTTTTAATTTCCACATACAAATATTGTTTTTGTTTAGTAAAAACTGATAAAACTCAAGACAAACATCCATCAACAGACAGAAATGCAGAAAGTGTCCATCAATCAATCAGTGTGCAGAAGTTTATAGTAAAAGGTGACGTGTTTGTTCCTCACGTCGGCTTTTATGCGTCTGCTGTGCTTTAATCAGAGATAAAACAAGTTTAAATAGATACGATGGAAGTCGATGAGGGTTAGATGTGTGCCCTCTGGGGAAGCCTGTCCAAAAAACTGAATCCTACAGCATCATTTATGATTATCATTTATGAACAGCAAAAGAAGTGTGGAGATTTTTTGGAGTGAGAAAAGTTTGCAAACGCTCTGGTAAGTTCAGACAAGTTAAAGTGCAAGACATGATCACACACTTAGACATTCTGTGTTAAAGAAATGTATCAAACTTAAACTGTGATTGTGCAAAAAAAAAAACATAAATCATGTCAAAATACCGGTTCGGTCATGCAAAATCAAACTGTTTTTGATCGGCCGTTTGTTCTTTTTGTAGGTGAATAAAAATCTTGACAGAAATGGAATAATAACGGGCAAACATTAATAAGTGCACGACTACGTTTCTGCATTAGCACTCTTAAAAACGGAGGGAAAAGCAAAAGAGGTTTCGCTCCAGATTAAAAAGCCCGGAGAAGAAAAACAAATCGTGCGCACGGAGCGGGTTATATAAACCAGACACCAGTTGCACGCCGACCTTTGCTCCTGCTGCGGCTCCTTTACTGTATGTTGAGCTCCCAGTAAGCATGACCCAGTTTGGAAAAAAAGAGAATGTGGAACAAACACACCCACGCACGACGACACACTTCCACCTATTATAAAGCTGAAAGTATTTTTAATCACCATCAAACCATAGGACTAAACACGGACCTGAACACTTTAAGGGTCCAACAGAGTGGAGGAGTTGTGGAAAACAAGCAGGAGAAGATGGAAAAGGTAGAAGAGACCTTTGGAACGATGCCAGACGTTGTTTAAATGGTTGAACAAGAGGCAGACACACCTTCGTTTGAAGCAGTCCAACATGCTGCTGGATAAACAATCACTGCGGTGAAGACGCCGTCTGCTCGCAGCCGTCACAGCAGACATGAGACGACCAGTCATCAACACGCAAAGAAGCAGAAAAAGGTATTTTGAGACGCAAAAATGAGCCGGAAAACAAGGCACAATAGTCGGTGCTGTGTGAGCACGCTGCCGAGAGCTCCAATAACGGAAAGGTAAAACTTCTGCTGACGTCCAGCTTCTGATTGGTTCGGCCTTTATTTTGACTCGAGTGACAGAAATGACTCTGGAGCGAGAAACCTTCAAAATATTCTGGTTTATTAAAAGAGACCAGGCGACTTCCAGGTTTGAAACGAGAGTATTTTAAAAAGGCAACAGTACTGTGTGTTAAGAAAAATAAAACGGTTTATAATTTGATCCGAGCTGAAACCGAAAACAGCCGATTAAATTAAATTAAATCTGCTTCGAGGATTCTTCTCGTGTCCGTCGATATCCATCAAGGCTCTTTGTGATCTGCAGGACTTCTAAAGTTCAGACTTACTCCTGGAAGAACTTTAGAGAACCTGACAACCAAACGGATCAGAGTGCAGCTGTCAAAGCGTCACCGGTACTCCCGTGTGCGTTGTCGTGTCTTTAGACGAGTCTTGAGAGGCTTCTTTACGGTGCAGGGTCACAGCAGCACAAGCGTCCTCTGAGGGGGGGCTTCCTGCTGAGGCGGGAGGTGCAGCGGTACTCTGGGGCAGGCCGGGGCCAGGATCGGACTTCCTCTTCTTCCTCACATGATGGTGATGCTTCTTGGAATTCAGGTGAGCTGCAGAATAAAAACAGGGACATGCACATGTAGAACATCAAGGATGTTTATTTTATTTCTTTAGTTTTAAAAGAGAGCTTGTTTTTTGTGCTAAAACAGGCCAAGATATTTATTTAACAGGTATTTAGAGTCAATGGCCTACTGAAAAAGAAAACCCGTGATTAGCTTGTTGATATTAAACACTACTTCTCCAAACTGAGGTTGTTCAGAAGTGTATTTTTACCACTTCACGATATAATAGTTCATAAACTTTCCACAATCTGAGGCATTAGATTCAGATAACAAGTAGAACATGTTTATCAGGACAAAGTAATTTCACCGAGGGGTTTTAATTCACATTTCAGGAACTCTCCTTTGTTCTTAAACTCTAGCAGACAGCTGCAGGGCTAAATAATAAAAAGTTTCAGAATAAAGGTTGTCGGTGTGATTTTTCGGTGCGTGTGTTACCCGTCCACTCTAGGTCTCCAATGATCACTTTGTCGCACAGATCACAGGTGTGGTAGCTCTGCTCGTTTCTCTGCTCCACCCCCTCTGCTCTGATTGGTTCGACAGCTGGCTCTTCACCCTGATGACAGGAAGTTAAAAAAATAAAATAATTTAATCCCCGTTTATGCATGAAACATAAACAGCAACAACTCTTTACAGCGGTTAAAGAGACATTTGTCATTTACACAAAACAATTTTCTGTTAGGTTCCTCCTGGCTTCAATCAGACACAACTGAAGGTAAAACGACTCAATAGAGTGTAAATCTGGAAGCACAACAACCATGGTATAAATAAGAAAGCACTTTAGTCACTGTGAGAATTTATTATGAGTCAAAAGTTCTGTAAAAGAAGCAGAAACTTTAGCTGTAATGGACACTTTAGTTTCTCAGTTCAAACCACAGCAGGAGCCGAGTCCACATTCTTAGAACGAAGTTGAGCTTGTTCTCAGTTCAGGATGGACTCCACCAGGACTGTCCCTCATCTCTGATCTTGTTTGTGGTGCTCATGGACATGATCTTATGATGCAGTGGTGTTGAGGAGGGGGACTGGTGTGGGAACCTCAGGGTCTCATCTCTGCTTTATGCAGATGATGTGGTTCTGTTAGTCTTAGAGCCAAGACACCTTCAGCGTGCATCGAGGTGCCTTGCAGTAGAGTTTTAACCAACTAAGATGAGAGTCTGAAGTATCTGGATGTCTTGTTCACATGTGATGGAAGGATGAACGGAGAGATAGATCAATGGATCAAGGCCTCATCCACAGTCAGCTGTGGTGAACAGAGAGCTGAGTCGAAACGCTGGTGATGATTCTCAGTCATCCAGCAAATTCAAAAAAGTTAAAGACAAAACAACTGGACTTTATTTGTAACAGAAGACGTTTTGCTTCTCATCCGAGGAGCTACCTCATTTCAAAGAAGAGAGAGTGTGGGGTTCGAGTTATAAAGCTGAGGAAAGCTAGATACATATGCAGATTGCCCTCTCACTCCTCACAACAGGGATCCGTTTTAGTCTGACTCAGAGGAGCCACTCTGGTCACATGGCTGAAATTCCTGATATAGTTGAAACCAGAAGTTTACATACACTATTTAAAAAGACACACATGCATTTTTTTCCACACCGACGTGAAATCAGAATAAACTTTTCCCGTTTTAGGTCCATTAGGATTACCCTTTTTTTTTCTATTTGCAAAATTCCAGAATATGAGTGATCATTTTTAATGCAATTTTTATTACTTTCTTCAAAGTCAAAAGTTTAATACACTAAGATTACTATGCCTTTAAACAATTGGCGACATTTGATGTGTCTTTGGAAGCTTCTGAGAGGTTTATTGATAACATCTGAGTTAATTCGAGACATCTGTGGATGTCATTTAAGGAACACCTGAAACACACTGCTTCCTTGTGTAAAATCATGGGAAAGTCAAAAGAAACCAGCCAACATATCAGGAAGAGAACTGTGGACTTCCACAGGTCTGGTTCATCCTTGGGTGTGAATTCCAGATGGCTGAAGGTGCCTCGTTCATCTGTACAAACAATTATACACAAGTACAAACAAGATGGGAATGTCCAGACCTCATACCGCTCAGGAAGGAGACGGGTTCTGTGTCCCAGAAATGAACGTGCTTTGGTCTTAAATGTGCAGATCAACCCAAGAACCAAAGAAAAGACCTGGTGAAGATGCTGGTTGAAGCTGGTAAGAGTGTGTCATTATCACAGTGAAACTATATTAACATGGGCTGAAGGCCATTCTGCCAGGAAGAAGACATTACTTCAAAAGAAACATAAAAAACCTGATTAATGTTTGCAAATGCACACAGGGACAAATACTTTAATTTTTGGAGACATGTCCTGTGGTCTGAAGAAACTAAAACTGAACTGTTTATTGACCATCGTTGCGTTTGGAGGGAAAAGCCTGAGAATAACATTTTGACTGTGAGACACGGGGGTGGCAGCATTATGTTGTGGGGTTGTTTTGCTGCAGGAGGGACTGGTGCACTTCACAAAATAGATGGCATCATGAAGAAAGAACAAGCAACGTCTCAAGACAGCAGCCAGGAAGTTCAAGCTTGGGTCTTCCAAATGGACCATGACCCGAAGCATTCTGCCAAACTGGTTACAAAGTGGCTCAAGGAGAACAGAGCCAATGTTTGGGAGTGGCCATCACAAAGCCCTGATCTCAATCCTATCGACAATTAATGGGCAAAGCTGAAAAGGCATGTGCGAGCAACGCAGCCTACAAACATGGCCCAGTTACACCAGTTCTGTCAGGAGGAATTGGCCACAATTTCTGCCATCTATTGCGAGAAGCTTGTGGAAGGATGTGCAAAATGTTTGACCCAAGTCATACAATTTAGGGCAATGGTACCAAATACTAATAAAGTATATTTCAACTTTTGACTTTGAATAAAGTAATAAACATTGCCTTAAAAATATATCACTCTCATTATTCTGGTATTTTGCAAATAGAAAAAAATTGGTAATCCTCCTTGACCTATAACGGGAAAAGTTTGTGAGTTCACGTCAGACAGTGTGAACAAAATGCATGTGTGTCTTTTTAAGTGTATGTAAACTTCTGATTTCAGCTATATGTGTGAAAATGAGTGGGGATCAGTCCTAAAGCTGCATTATAAGATTCAGAGAGTTGAAATCTGAGACCTCCTCCTCGGTTTAAAGATGGATTCTCTCTTTTTACATAAACAGCTTCCTTCACTCCCATCTCAATCCCTCTGTCTTCTCGGTCCAAAATGTGAACATTTTGGTCCTCAGAAGAGTGTCCACCCTTGAGGTGTAGGTGAGTCTTGTCCCGAGGAGCTGCTCTCCTGTGCTGAGCTGAGTCGAAAGGCAAAGCTCTCAATTTACTGGTCTCTACGTTCCCCCTCATATATGATCATGAGGTTTGGATCATGACCGAAAGAACGAGATCCTGGATACAAGCAGCTGATATGAGCTTCCTTCCAAGAGACTGGGTGAGGAGCTCCGTCGTCCGGGGGGAGCTCGGAGCAGAGCTGCTGCTCCTCTGCAAAGGAGTTGAGGTGGTTCCGGCGTCAGATTAGGATCCTCCTGGACACCTCCCTTTAGAAGTTTTCCAGGCATGTCCCACTGGTAAGAGGCCCCAGGGCACACCCAGAACTTGCTAGAGGGGCGGAGTATCTTCTCTGACCTGAGAACGTCTTTGGGTCCCCCAGGACAAGATGGAAAGTGTTGCTGGGAAGAGGAATATCTGGGTTGCTCTCCTGGATCTGTTGCCTCCGTGACCCGACTACAGAATATAACAAGACATTATTATAACCTTTCCCTTATAAAGCCAAGTGAACCCACTGATGTTGTTTGTCTGTAGTCAAGTGTCGCAGCTGTTCAGACGTAGCAGTGCTGTCTGTTTTACTTACTGCTATAAAATGTTACAGAAAAGTGTCAATTAGCTCATTCTAACATGGTACAGACACTTGGTTAAGGGTCAGTGATGTGCAAGTGTTGAAAAAACCTTAGAAAACCACGAGGAGAATAATGGAAAGCGTCAATAATCTAAAAGATGGCAGAAGAAAGGAGATTAAAAAGAGAAGAGCTGAACAAACGTATGCTAAAATGTCAGTAAAGGAATTTATGAAAATTAAATGAATGTGGGAGAGTGGGATCAGAAGTGAGGGTAAAAGCAGGAAACATCTATAAAAAAAACAAAACTATAGAAAAAAACCGGAGGTCAGGATGAAAGTGTTGAGTCGCAGCAGTGGATGAAAGCAGCTGCTGAGGCCCCACCTTACTGAGACTGTCCAAGATCTGCAGTGCAGGGTTCAGCACCGTCTCCTCCCACTTCGACACGTCCGTCCCATCCAGGCCATACACAGCTGGGACGTTGTCTCTAGGTCCTGCACACAGACATATGCTTTGATAAAGAAGGAGTTTTACCATCACAGGCTGCCAATTAAAGCTCAACCAGGGCCGACATCTAACTCAGTGTTTCCACAAACTGCTTCTATTAGAACGACAAGAAGTAACTAGCTGCATTTATGTCAGCTTTAAAATATATTTGTGCATTCAGCCGTCACTGGACACAGAATATGCTAATGATTTTACACCTAAAATGTCATAAAATAAATGCATTTAATTTAATCTATATGATGACCGCAGAGCATCGTCTGTGCCATCTGATTTGACGTTCTGGTGAAGCAAACAGGCTCCAGCTGGTTTGAGTGGACCGGCACAAACCGGCAGGAAGCCGTACAGAAGCAGTGATGTGCTAGAGCCGCACCCCGAAGCTCCATCAACCTGCTGACTCACACTGGCTCGATAATGTCTCTCCCTCCTTCCTCACATCCCTCTCTCTCTCGCCATCAGTCTCGGCTTTGGCTTTCAGTTACTCTCTAGCTCTCTTGATGGTTCCACCCCCGTGTTTCTATTTTGCACCAGTCAGCAGTCCCCAGGCCGGGCCGGAGCTTTAAACAGCAGCAGCCCTGCTGGTCTGTGCATCTGTCCGTCTCTCTGACTGACCGGCTGAGGAGCAGCCGCCCTGACTCAGTGGAGACAGACCAGAGAAAACAGACAGCTGCCATTAGAGCCAACAGTGACGAGGGCTGGGTTCTGTGAACAAAGTCACGTTACATTTATCAGCACCTGCCTCAGCTTTAAACTAAGCCAGAATAAAGTTAGACCCTGCACGGTTGCACACTCACTCCACGTTTGTTCAGTCTTTTTACCAAAACAGTCATGTGACTGCAACATAATGAAGGCAGACTAAGTGATACTGGAGAGGTGCCCCTTAAAATTGGAGGAAGTGATAATAACATGCTTGACTTGATTATGATCTGCTTTTTGTTGGTTACTTGGTTAGCAATAGCAAGTAGGTCACAAGATTAACTTCCCGTCAAATCTTCCTGTGGCCCTGATTTTCTCTGGGTACTCAGGTTTCCTCCTACAGTATATAAACTTGCATGCCAGGTTAACTGGTAGCACTAAATGTCCACGTTATGGACTGGGGACATATAACTGGTAAATGGACTGTACTTGTATAGCACCTTTCTATCTTGTCAAGACACTCAAACTCTTTACAACACAATCTGTGCATCATTTAACCCATTCATACAGCACTCTACTAGATCTCTACAAAGACTAATCAGAACTTTATCACATTCATACACTGATGGGACACACAGAGGCAATGAGGGATTCAATGTCTTGACCAGGGACACTTCGGCATGTGACTGCTGGTGGAATTGAACCCCAAACTCTCACATTGAAGGACCTGTCTAGGGTATACCCTGCCTTTAACATAATGATGGGTGCAGATGGGCACCTGCACCCTATGATCCTACAGAAAATCAGGCAGGTAATAAAACGGCTGAATGGATGAAAGTATGGTGTTGTTGAAGGGTCCCTGTGCAAGACATTAAAGCTCTCAATACCTCTGATGTGTGTCCCATCGATGTATGAACATTATCTAAAGCTCTGATGAGCCTCTACAGATTCAGATTATCTTTGTAGAGATGTAGTAGAGTACTGCATGAATGGTTAAATGAGGGCACAGGTTGTAAAGAGCTTTGAGTATCCTGGTTGGAGAGAACGATGCTACATAAGTACAGTCCATTTAGTTTCTTTGTCTCATTACTTGGGTCACTAGTTGAAGATTATGGATACCTCATAATATTAATGTGCGATATGGCATAAAATTCATATCACAATATGTACTGTGAAGGGTGGCAATAATGATATATATCACAATATGTTTTTGGTATAAAACTTAATAGGAATTTAAAAAAAAGCAAAGGGTGTCCTTTTGCCATCATATATTTTGAATAAAAAAAAATTCACTACTAGGTCCAGAGAGTTTTTAAATAATAAACAAATCAAGTATTAGGCTTCTTTCTTGCAGTGCAAAACAGTGCAAAAGATATCAATGTAGTTTTAGCCATATGTTTTAAACAAAATAATATGTTGTTAACTCTTAACAGTTTCCAGTCTCACTTAAGAAATGAACAGCAACAGAGCAGCGACTGAAACACTTCACCCTCCAACCCTCTAGTGGGCGACTCCTTCTGCTTTAATGGAGAGCTGACACAAAATGACTCCGTGGCTTTGACCAGAGGGTCTCGCAGTAAAATCACACAACACAGCGTTCTTATCACAGATCAGAGAGCAGGTTTCTCTAAAGCTGACCAACGCTTATTTTAACTTTCAACGGAAAAAAAACAACAACAACTTTCAACGGAACTCAGCGTTTTGCACATGCGTCTGAACACGGCAACACTACAGCAAGCCGGCCGTAGTTAGCTTGTAGCTTCGCTACTTAGCTTTCGAAGAAATGACTTTAACGCCACTTGCGCACAGTTTTCAACTAAAAAAAAAAAGTAACGATCAAACTGAAAAGTCTGATTTTACATCAGACACAGCATTACTGCGGTTAGCCGGTAGAAAACAGGCTAAATTTCTATCATTTCTACCGTATACCATATTTATCGCACATTCCTACCTTATAATGCTAGAAGTCCAACTTTTTCCAAGGGTCTGACAAGTTGCTACATATTTTGAATAGCTCTCATTTCATCTCCCAACTCAGACCCATCTACTTCCAGTTGACTGTAGGCCAGATCAATTACTGGCATCGTAGCACTTTTTTACTGCACTATCCTGGTGATCACTGAAACTGCCCTCATGGTTCCTTCAAAATAAACTTTGAAAGAGACATGCAAGCTGATTTACTAACATTTTGCATCTTCCGCAAATACTTTTTAAAAATGTAAAGGTTACAGTTTGAGACAAGTTAAACTTGTACCTCATCCCAGTTCACCCGTTCCCCAAACTTAGCCATATCCCTACAATTTGTGCCTTCACAAAATGGGGTGGAAGTTTCCCAGTCTTTTTAGTGAAATGGGAAGGTGAAGAGGCAGGACCATCTGGCTCTTAAAGTGGAGATTTTTTTCCAGTTGAAACAAAGAAATGTGAGCTGAGCTTGCAAACACGCTGTTGTAAGCTCATTATTTGAAGGTGTTGTTTTAGCGGTGTGTCTCCTCAGAGGATAGAGCTTCTGAAGGAACACAGAACAGAGAGGGGCGTATTTATTTGCCCTGTGAGCTCAAATATGATCAATCTTCCTCCAGACTGGCCAAGCCCACCTTTAAGCAGGTTGTCATGCAAATGAATCCCATTAACCTTTAAAGTACTGTTTGCCAACTCAATTATGGCCTAATCCGTTCCCCACGGACTGAAGTGTGGATTTGAGGGCAGCAGACACCGTACTGACTAATGTTTCTAACTCTACTGGCAATTGTCTGGGCCTGCATGATTACAGAGGAACACAGAGTGCTAACTCTGACTGATCATTTGTATAAGCAGGAACATTAACTTTGGTCAGAGTCTACTCAGAAACAATGAGTCTTCGCAGAGCAAAACATTATGACCACAAACCTGCGTATAAACTAAATCTTTGGCACAGACAAAATTTCAACTGTCTGGTCTAAATTTCCATATTGTGGGTTTGATATGCAGTAAACCATTTAAACAGGTCGTGCCACTTATTGGTACTGTGTTCATGACCAAGCCAGGTTTCTTACTTAAATAGCTTACTAAAGGTATAAAACCCAAAATAAACCAATTTTCAATGGCCTCAGTTTGCTTCACAGCATGGGCTCATTTCTGTTAAACACTTATCCTTCAAACTCTGGCCCATTTTTCAAACAGCAGTTAATGATAATCAGAGCTTCAGAGGTCACTGGCTTGGTGTGTACTTGTTTCTAAACAAGTCTGCAGCGAGCTCTTTTGTGTTTGCATTTCACTGACGGGGGGTGGGGGGGTTTGTTGTCCCGAGTGTCACCTGGCACGTGCACCTGTACAGGAGGCGGGGACAAAAGTCTCACCTTTAGAGATGCCAATAAATACGCTCAATCCACCAGCCTGTGCCTGCTTGTTGTCACTAGTTTTTTACTTTGTTCTTCTATGTCTCTGGACAATACTTCCTGCTCCAATAACTACCGTTTACAGTCAGCAATGTCCCCATGGGTATGGTGGTAAATTAAAAGGCAGACAGTAGATGGTGGGTTGCCAGATGCTGAATGGAACCCCCTCTTATCCATTCTCCTTTAGGACCTGGTGAAATCTAACCTACCACTAATCCACTATGCATTCAGGAGGCGTTTATAAGAAATGACAAAAGGGACAAAGGACAGGGTGGTTTGTGTGCCAGTACACTTCCATCAAATACTTCAAAGTTTAGCCAAAACCATCATTACTTGTCTAAGGTCAACTGTAAGACACTCTCAGGACACAGATCTCATAATAAACTTAAATAATTACTATCCTGCTGCATGCTTTTCGACCCTATTATGGGAGACTGTGACGAAGCCAAGATTCAACTCGTCTGCTGGATTCCTTAGATAGAGAACTTTACTAATTGGCTTTTATGTATGTGAATGTTTCTGTAAAGTGCCCTGAGACAACTTTGTTGTGATTTGGCGCTTTATAAATAAACTGAATTGAAATTAGAAAGTTGTCCTCATTATAGTGTCTGTAAACAGAATACAAGTATGCCTGACTCCTAACCCTAACAACTACACCCTCAAACACGCACACACCAAACTGAGTGTTGCCTTTCAAGCTCATAGTGGAGATTACTTTGCCAAAAGAACAAGAATAATCTGTCGCTGGGCAGCTGCTCGCCAGTCTCGAGTGTGCACTGTGTGTTGAAACAGTAGTCCACCTGTTGCAACAAACAAACGAGGAGTCATTTTCATGTTTGCCAAGTGAGGATAAAAGCCTGTGTGAGGAAATTGAGGAACTCAGACCAGTGGTCATTCTGTATGTTGCAGGAGTTTCAGAGAAACTGAGACATTTATTTTCTGAACATAACGTCCCAGGGGCTTTTAAACCTCAAAATACATTACGGCAAAGACTAGTTCATCCCAAAGATCCAGTCCCCCGGCACAAACAGAGTAATGTTGTGTATGCTGTTCAGTGTCAGGAGGGCTGTGATCAGTCTTACATCGGGGAAACTAAACAGCCACTGGCCAAAAGGATGGCCCAGCACAAAAGATCAACATCATCAGGCCAAGACTCTGCGGTCTACACTCATCTCCAGGCCAGCGGTCACTCTTTCAGGGATGAAGATGTTCACATCCTGGACAGAGAGGAACAATGGTTTGAGAGAGGAGTAAAGGAGGCCATCTTTGTGAAAAGAAATCGTCCATCATTAAACAGGGGTGGAGGCCTCTGGGTTCAACTGTCCCCCTCTTACAATGCTGTTATTGCTAGTATCACTCAGCCTCCTGTGAATAGCAAGAGGCCATCAGAACACTAACAATCGGTCATTAGGCCAATGGTCCTCCTTCATGTGAACAGCTAGCTCTGAATGTCAACATCAAACTGGTTGATCCACTATGAGAAGGTGCTATTTATAAGACTAAGTTTGTTGCAGCTCCTCAGACTGAAGAAGTCTTCTGGATTAAAGACAAAACGTTTCAACAAATAAAAATCCATCCAGAGGACCTGACTTTACTTTTTACATTTTTCTACCTGGTTTATAGAGCATGCATCAGGATACCTGTGCGAGTGTTTGCGTTTTCAAATCCCATTTAAAAACCCACTACTATTCAGTAGCTTTCAACACCAGATGATCTGTGTTTTGAACCTGTATGCTTCACACTGGTTAGTCGTCATATTTATTATCTGCATTGTTTTTATGTCTATAAAACTATCTATTCTGATTTACCTAATTTTGTATATTGCTTTGTGTGTTACCTGTTTTTCTGTCTGTACAGCACTTTGGTTGGCTTTGTCACTGTTTTAAGTGCTCTATAAATAAAGTGGTATGGTGTTTTGCTGTAAAAACTTTACAATTGGCCTTAGTTTGGTGTCCCTTGGTCAAACGGCGCTTAACTGGCTGCTGTCACTGGAACACTGGCTCTATTCTCTTTACAGCTCGTTCCTCTTTCCTATAGTTCCTCTTCTACGTTTTGCCTTCCTCTCCTCAGCTGCTTTTACGTTGTTCTGAACTGGTTGGTGCAAATAACTTAGTTGACATATCCTTTGATTTAGGTTCAGATAATCATCTTGATATGACTTTAAACATAAAAATGACATTTAGTCCTCTGCAGTCACATCAAAGTTAATTTTAATTTGAGTTATGAACAGCTGCTCAGAGAAATCAGACAAATTTCATTATTAGATAATAAACAAATGCCAGCATCTTTCAAGCAAAAAAAAAAAAAAA
>NC_056516.1:7586863-7588040 GCF_014905685.2 Nematolebias whitei | reverse complement strand
TAAGCAATAAATAAAAGCTAGAAAGTAGTTTCCTCAAATGATAGGGGAAGTGGGTATATGTAAATGGTGGCCATCTTGGATTTTGACTTGGCAACCCAAATATCGCTACAATTAGAAACAGCTCATCTAAAGATGATGCAGAAAAACTGGTCCATGCATTTGTCACGTCTAGACTGGACTATTGCAATGGTTTATTATCTGGGTGTCCAAATACTTCTTTAAGACGTCTTCATTTGATCCAAAATGCTGCTGCCAGAGTCTTAACTGGAGTTAGTGGGAGAGATCATATTTCTCCAGTTTTAGTTTCTCTCCATTGGCTCCCTGTCAAGTCTAGAATAGAATTCAAAACAGAGCACTTTGCTCTCAGACTGCAGGTTTACTTGCGGTTCCTAGAGTTTTCAAAAGCAAAATGGGAGGAAGATCTTTCAGTTATCAGGCTCCTCTCTTGTGGAACCAACTTCCAGTTTCTGTCCGACACCTTGTCCAGTTTTAAGACTGGGCTTAAGACTTACCTTTTTGATAAATCCTATAATTAGGGTTGGCTTGTTATGCTGCTATAGACTTAGAATACTGGAGGACAAATTGACCTAATTTCTTAAAATGGATTGTTAAAATTGAATATCCTGATGCATGCTCAATAATCCAGGTAGAAAAATCTAAAAAAGTTAAATCTGGTCCTCTGGACATTCAAAAAACCAAAACAGCTGGTCAGCTGGTTTTGGTTGTCAGCAGCAAACTGGTTGATCCACTCTGAGAAGGTGCTATTTAAGAGACTGAGCTGAATACAGCACCTCAGACTGAGGAAGTCTCTCGGATGAGAGACGAAATGTTTGTACGTTTTTTTGTTGATTTGCTTTGTTTTGGTTTTTTGAATGTCCAGAGGACCAGATTTAACTTTTTTAGATTAAAATTGAATAGTTTCATTTGATATTATTTCTATCTTAATGTGATTCTTGACCTGCCATTGTGTATCTGTTCCTCTCAAACCCAGCCGGTCGAAGCAGATGGTCCTCTTGTCCTGAACCTGGTTCTGCTAAAGGTTTCTTCCTCATGAGGGAGTTTTTCCTTTCCACTGTCGCCTTCATGTTTGCTCAAGATGAGAGTTCTGTGATGGAGTTAAACTCAAAGCAGTCTGCTCCTCAGATAAATGTTGTTAAATTATTTTAAATATAAATGT
>NC_056516.1:7585638-7586763 GCF_014905685.2 Nematolebias whitei | reverse complement strand
ATGGTATTACCCAGAAGCCACCCTGACTCTTGTGTTTCAAGCCTGCCTCAGATACCCCTGAAGTCTGGGTGGCTTCTGGGTAATACCAGATGGCTAGGCCTCAGACTGACGAAGCCTCTTGGATGAGGGGCGAAACGTTTCTTTTTAACAAAAAAACGAAGTCCAGATGACATGATTCAACCTTTTTTGTTGATCTCATCTAAAAATGATGCAGAAAAACTGGTCCATGCATTTGTCATGTCTAGACTCGACTATTGCAATGGTTTATTATCTGGATGTCCAAATACTTCTTTAAGACGTCTTCAGTTGATCCAAAATGCTGCTGCCAGAGTCTTAACTGGAGTTAGTGGGAGAGATCATATTTCTCCAGTTTTAGTTTCTCTCCATTGGCTCCCTGTCAAATCCAGAATTGAATTCAAAATCTTACTTCTAGCCTACAAAGCTCTCAACAACCTAGTTCCATCTTATATTACAGATCTTATTGTTCCATATTTTCCTAACAGAGCGCTTCGCTCTCAGACTGCAGGATATCTCGTGGTTCCTAGAACCAACTTCCAGTTTCTGTCCATGAGGCTGACACATTATCCAGTTTCAAGACTGGACTTAAGACTTTCCTTTTTGATGAATCCTATAGTTAGGGTTGGCTTGTCATGCTGCTATAGGTTTAGATTACTGGAGAACAAATTGACCTCATTTGCTTAAATTAATTGTTAAAATTGAATAGTTTCATTTGATATTATTTCTATATTAACATGTGATTCTTGACCTGCCATTGTGTATCTGTTCCTCTCAAACCCAGCCGGTCAAAGCAGATGGATGCTTGTCCAGAGCCTGGTTCTGCTAAAGGTTTCTTCCTCATGAGGGAGTTTTTTCTTTCCACCGTCGCCTTCATGCTTGCTCAAGATGAGAGTTCTGTGATGGAGTTAAATTCAAAGCAGTCTGCTCCTCAGATAAAGTCTTAAATTATTATTTTTATATATGGATGTTTCTGTTAACTTATTTTACACATGAATATTTATGTTCAGTGCCCTGAGATGACTTCTGTTGTGACTTGGTGTTATATAAATAAATAAAACTGACTGAACGGATTTACATTTAAAAATCAACGTTGGGGTCACGTTCGGT
>NC_056516.1:7584043-7585538 GCF_014905685.2 Nematolebias whitei | reverse complement strand
ACTGAACGGATTTACATTTAAAAATCAACGTTGGGGTCACGTTCGGTCTTCTCCTAACCACTTCTCTGTTTGGCGTTTGCTTTGACTTGCCACAATTTGTGTATGGGTTGGTGCGGGTGAACCCCAGCCACCCTGCAGCTCCAGCTTGTTGTGTGGTCGGGGCACGTTCCCTGCAGCTCTGCAATGCTTCGAGACATTAGGGTGGCTCCACTGTTAGCGGGCTCGGATGAAATGGAAAGATGGTTAGCAGTCGGAGAGGTAAACTTCTCTGTAAAAGCATATGATGATGTTTCTGATGATGCAGACCCTTAAATGGGATAGTAGTGCCTATTTTACATTCTGATCTTGGATGACGTCCTGTTGTGAAAAGATTATATTAGACCGAGCATTCTTGGAAGAAATCCATATTACCTGTCGCCTTTCATGCAAGAATTTTTAACTAAGATATCATTAAAAAAAGATTAAGGTTTAGTCCTTTTGGTCAAATAACGTTAAGCACGGTTTGTTAGCTCTCTTGCAGTATGTGTTTAAATGACTCTCAGCTACTACCACAGCACATTTTAGCTCAATATTTATGAAATTAGCAGAGCAGCAAACATACAGGGGTTTAGTAAGATCGGTTGGCGGTGGCGCCCAGTTTAATTGGGTTGGCTCCAAACGTTAACCAGTTGTGGTTGTACATCCATTAATTACAATCTAAGAGTTTCATTAAAAGTTCCCGTGAGCTGCATGTTCTACAAATACAGAAAGTGGAAGGAAACACCCTAATTTTTTAGGAAATTTGGAATAATACACATAACTGGCATATCTTCTTTTGAAGGTGGCACAACCAAAGTGAAAAAGGAAGTGACATCAAAGGGGAACGCTTTGTTCATTGAAACAATAATAATTTGAACTCTGACGCTTTGTCTCTCTCTGATAGCAATTCAATCTAAAAAATCAGCAGCTTCTTCTCTACTGTCTGTGTTAGCCATCGTAGCAACGCTCTTTTTACATGCAGGGGCTACCCTTTGGCATCACTTCCTGTTCCTGCACATGCAAATATCACTGATAACTGTACATTTTTTTTCTAAACCTCATGTTATCTTTCCAAAAATGTATTCATATTGATTACAAAAGACTGATGTCACAGGCATTTTAAGCTCTGTCCAGTAAGTTAGACAGGAAAGATCCTGTTTGATCTATGAGCACTCAAAGTGTTTGTTAGCTATGACTCGCGCCTACTGCCACGCAAGGTTTTAGCTCGATATTTGTACAAACGAAGGAGGCAATCATTTTTGTTTTCTGTGATGACCGTCTTGAAGTTGGCTCCAAAAGTTAAAAGGTGTAGATGCACTTCTACCGTTTACTGCGAGTTTCATGAAAATTTCTCACAAGGCCCATGAGACATTTTACTAACACTCCAAACAAACCGTCACACAGGGGGCTCTCACATTATTGCTCTCCTATGGTGGTGAGGGACATACAGTGCAGAGTTTGACACAAATGTTGCCGT
>NC_056516.1:7574887-7583943 GCF_014905685.2 Nematolebias whitei | reverse complement strand
TTTTTTAACTTGGATTATTGAGCATGAATCAGGATTTATCCAAAGAACTACATTTTAATGATTTGACCTGGCACAGCTTTTACAGTTAGTCCGTCACTGAACAAACCTGCTCTGATGCTGCAGAAGACAAGTTAGTCTGAACAGCGTCAACGCAGCGTCTTCACGTGGAACCCTACGACTTCCACAATATAGAAGCTGATGGAATCAGGGTTAATAAAAACAAATCCCTTTAAAACACAAAACATTGTGGAATTTGTCAAAATGTGGACATGAGCTAACCGATCTGTAAAGCGTAAAAAAAACTTATGTTTCCGATAAAAAGGATTGTATTTTGTAGGGCTCAGGTATTTCCCCATGTTGCAAAGAGCCGGCGGAAAAAAGGCTCATCGTAAGGATAGAAACTGCAACAAGGACACACAAAAAAAATAAAAAATTAGCAACAGAATCAGAACAATTGTACTGTAAGATTTGTCAGCACGAAAAAAATGCAATGTGTCGACCCAAACGATCAACGAGAGCATTGAACAATTCAAATTACTTCAATAAAGTTCCATCTTATCTTACAGGTCGACAAACTGTTACACAGCAATCTATAAGTGGACAAGCAGACTGTACATCATGACCGTGACCTGGGATGAAGAAGTGTTCAGAACTCTCCATCTAGCGATGCTGCAGAAGTGTTTTGAAGTTTCGTTACATCATCTTGAGCAGATCAGAAGTTATAGGCGGGACAAAAGAAAACCACCTGTTAGTTTAATTTGAGGAGTTTGTAGCTGCTGTAGAACTGAAATAAATAAATAGATTTGTTTTAGGTGAAGATCAGATAACTTGTGTGGTTAAATTAAATTAAGTTTTTCTAGGAAAAAACGCCAAGAAAAATACAGAAACTTGAAATCCTGATTGTCTTGGTTATTTTTATCCTTTTAGGTCAAACAGGACAATTACGACAGTTTACACTGAATTTTACATTATTATTGTAAAGTTGTATGTTGTTGCATTCATGCCTTTGATTCTTTTTACAAAAGGTTTTTTGTTGCCCTCATGAAACACATGAAGAGCTTTACTTTATAATAAAAGTGTGTGAAGTGTGTATTTATGAACTGACTTACAGGCAGGTTTTCAAGCACTTCTTTCCCAGGTGAACTCAAACACTTAACTGGACTTTTGTTGTCAGTATTAACAATTTGATGTTTTCTTATTGAATGATTTCAGTTTTATTCATCAACCACATGATTAGATACCCACTTCTTCCTTTTTGGGTCACGGGCGTCGCTGGTGCTCATATCCAGCAGTCACTGCCCAAGAGGTGGGGGACACCCTGGACAGGTCTCCAGTCCATCACAGGGACACAAAGACAAACGAGACAACCATTCACTCTCTCACCTAGGGACAATTTAGAGTTACCAATGCATGTTTTTGGTCTGTGGGATGAAACCGGAGTACCTGTAGAAAACCCACGCATGCACCGAGAGAACATGCAACCTCCACCCAGAATGACCCCAGGCTTGGACTTGGTCCGGCGAGCCTTCTTGTTAAGAGGGAGCAGCTCTACCAACTGCGCCACCAAGAAATAAACCAAAATAAATAAAGAACAAAAAAAGTATATTGGTAAAAAAATAAAAATCATCTCAGCGAGGCTCTAGAGGAGCCATGTCATGCTCAGAACCGAGTCATAATTTCATTATAATCCCATCTCTGAGAAGATCAAAAACCCCAGGACCAGTCTAGATAAATATCTAACAACTGTTCAGATATGTCCAGCTCCTGTGTGTGTACAGCAGAGCATAGTGAAGACCATACGGTGTGTGCGGCAGGTAGGCTGGTGCTCAGAAAGACGGGCATTGTGGTTTAGGGCCTGGCGTGGATTTAAGCCACTTGGGGCTAACAGGATTAGGAGGCAGGTTACTGACGGGACACGGAGGCCAACGTTCTGCTTAGAGACAGAAAGCACCGACCATCTGCATATTTTAAAACATAATTTGGTTCCAGGAGTTACAACCAGACCAGGAACGCTGCGTCCTCACGAGCACACTTGTCCACCTTGCAACAGCAGCCAATCTGGCACGTACCCAAGCCCCACAGCTCATTGACATGCATTTGGGAGTATGATGGGCTGCATGTGGGAGGAACGGTCAAAGGTCTGAGCTGCAGGTGTGTGGAGAGGATGGATTCTGAAACATTATTCCCTGTGATGCATCACAGCAGCTCAAACAGACTGCATAAAATTACAGGTGGACACGTTAATCTGTTGACTTCCATGATGTGTCAGATCTTTAACACATCACATCTGAGCTTGTTGCCAAAATAAACCAAGTAAAAATTAAATAAATTTGGACATTTCCTTAAAATGAGACAGAACAACTATAGGAACAACACAACAAACTTGAGAAACAGCTGGCTTAAAGCCAAGATATTTGTAAAGAATTTAACTTTTTCCTCACAAACCCAACTTTTATACTTTTAGACATTTGTTATGATGTGTATACCATGACAACAAGGTGGTTTTCTACAACTGGGAGCAGCTGATTAACATCTCAAAAGCTCAAACAATATCTCAGCTACAGACCCAAATCTCAAATGAGTTGAAAAGGAGGTGCTGTGGATGCATTCCCGTGTCCTTGCCAGCTGTGCTCGAGTGCCTGACCACTGAGATCCTGGAACTAGCAGGAGACACGGCTCGTGACAGCAGACGGACCGGGATCGTCCCTCGACACCTGCAGCCAGCTGTCAGCGGTAATGAGCTCGGCAGGCTGCTGGGAGGAGTGGCCATTGCTCAGGAAGGAGTTTTGCTCAGCCTTCAGGTGGTCATGCAGCCCGGGGGAACCAGAGGCCAGCAGAGTCCGGGTGGACAGATTGGATGGTATCTGCGGCCATTTCTTTGGATCCACAGTAGGACAGACCTTTACAAGAGATCTTTCCTGCCTGCAGCCATCAGTTTCTATAACATCTCTTCATGAAATGAGAATAACGAGTTACAACAACATTTAATTTCCCTTTGGGATTAATAAAGTATTTTTGAATTTAATTGAAATTTTTTTAATTGATTTAACGCAGCCACTTCTTGAAACTTTAACGCAGACCAACGTGGGATTTATTTTGTAACAATCTGAGCTGACTGAAGGTTGTTTTGGTGTCTAAACTGCAGAAGAAGTGCTCCCAGTGACTTTTAAAGGTCACCATGGTAACTACACAACTGTGTCTCACTCTCTGATAGCAATCTAAAAAGAGGCAGACAGAAACACAGAGTAGAAAGTAAGCCTCAGACAAGCAGACATTGTTCAGAAACTGCAGGTCTCAAGAAAATAATTTCCTGAACCTGCGAGTCAGAACCGACTTGTCATTGGCAAGTGGGGGGACACGATGGTTGGGGGGGGGGGGGGGGGGTCCCCCAGAAAATTTTGAATAAAGTAGATGCCACTTCCTGCTTTCTGGTGTATTTTAACAGGTTGTTAAAAATCTATGTTTACTTACATAAGTAAACATTTGAGTCAATAACTATTTTAGAGAGCAACAAGAAGTAGCCTGACCAACAGCTCTCCTTGTGTGAATAAAACGCACTCCGCTTCTCTCACACATCCTAACACCCCTACCCCACCCTGGCCAACAACTGCCAGCACTAACGTAGCGCTAAGCTAGCACACAACACAGAGGCGTGCCCCCTCTTACAACCACCCCGTCGACAAAAAACCCAGAAGAGATGAGCGCCCTGCCAACACAAGTGACCTCCTCGGAGAAACACTGCATGAGGTGTGGTGAGTTGTTGTAGGTCACCAGGAAAACCCGGAGTGGACATTTAGTCGTTTGAGCATTCTCCTATTATTGAAGAGGAATGCAATCGTTCACATAGAAACAGAAACAACACTAGATGAACAAATATTTCATGGTAAATGTGTGTGTGTGTGTGTGTGTGTGTGTGTGTGTGTGTGTGTGTGTGTGTGTGTGTGTGGGGTCCAAATGAATATTTTTTAAATGTGGGGGGCATGACCCCTTCACATACAATTGATGCGATGCCTATGCAGCTGGTCGTTACTCATGTCTAGTTGCACGTGTCTAGAGAGGGTTTTGCAAGCGAGATGGCAAGGTAAAGCAACCACTGACATCCAATTTTGAAGAAAAAAGTTTGAGCTCAAATACGACGGAAGTCAATGAGAGTTTGAATGTTTGCACTCTTCACTTTGAAGGGATGGGAGAGAAAACGTTAAGCAAGCAGTGATAGACACACACTGGCCAAATATACATACATTTAGATGTATAAAGTAAAGTTTATTGAAATACGAGTTTTTAGCATAACTTTTGAAATGTTTTCACAGCTCAAAGGTTAGTGACCTCGCTCCAAGTTAAACAGTTCGTGGTAAAATCTCCAAAAGTCTTGGAGGTTAAAACTGTGATTGTTTAAAAAACATTAAAGATATTTTAACGTCTGCTCAGACTTGTAAAATCCAACTTTCTATGACCTGTTGAAACCCTGAATGATGTTTTGGTTTTGTTTTTTACAGTGGAATGTGTCTGTGTTACAGAGGGGGCTGCATTTAAACTATTTTCATAAATCCCATTGTGTATGTGAATTTTGTGTACACCAAACTATTTACTGTCACAGCACACTATTTTCAATGTATTTTTTTATGAGCGTTTCCAAAGATGTGGAAAAGAGTAGCAAACTGAGTCGTGACAGAAACTGAAGAATACCAGTTGCATCAGCGCTTTGTGCATCGACACTTTTAATAAATGTAAATACAACAGCAAAAAAAACTAGATGAAAAAGTGAAGCCTGAACACCCCCCCCACACCTTACATACCCTTGAACACTATGCACATGGGCTTATTTTGTGTCTGAACCTTATCTTGTTCAAGAGAGCTGATTGCTAAGGAACAGGAGGACAAATGCAAGATGCACAAACACTTCACGAGCCGCCTGAACAATACTCACGTTTAAGGAAGCGGTTACGGACCCATTTATTCTGTTTGCGGACGTAACGCTTTGTTGCGATCTTCAAAGCTTCTACACCTGGAGAGGTTTATGAAGTGAAAAAGAAGCAAACATGAAGCAGAGACAGATGAGAAGAAACTAGGGATGCACGATATTGGATTTTTGGCTGATATCTGATATGTTAAAACTTATTTGGCCAATAACCAATAACCGATACCAATACTGATATTTCCCCCCCCCCCTAGACCTACTTACAAAGACTACATAGCTTTCTCTGATGTGGAGTTAAAATACTACATTATCCTGCATGGTCTTTGTCAATTTGACCTGCTACCAAATGCAGATGCCAAAAAGGGGGTCTGAAAATGATGCAACACTAAAACTTGATTATGTTTAATATTCATGACATTTACTCTAACACAATGACAACATTCGAACAGGGCAAATTTATACATTTTCACAAACCTAAACTCAACGGTGTGTGTGATGTCACAATGTCATAACATAATTAGTAATTATCTGATAAATTAACTAATTATTAATTAGTCCACGGATTTAGTTATGAGTCGGCAGGAGTTTCTCTGACCTTGGAGTCTCAGTCTGTCTTTCTCCTGTGGGCTGCTGCCTTCAGGAGCAGTCAGGTAGTCGTGAAACTCCTTAAACCCGATTGACTGGAAAATCCCATGTTGGTAGTTTTGACTGTGGAGAGGAGGAGAAATGTTATCCATCAAAATAAAAAGTTTCTGCCTCCGATGTGACATTTATAGACGCACAGCAGAGACTCACTTCACCTTTTCCTCCACCATCACTCCTCTGTCCCCACATGCAGATATGAAATCATTTGAAGGACAAAGTCACTCAAGTGAAGAAAGGGCAAACAAGCCAGAATGGTGCCAAACACGAGAACCCACAGGGGTCCTGACTCTGACTGTAAGTTTAGCACTGAAGTTTAAATAGTGATGTTACCATCAGCAGTTAACAGATTCTGGTGTTACCTCAAACATTAATCGCCTGAAGTCAGAGGAGATGCCTCTTTTCCCCATAAATAGTTCAAAAACCTCTTTGTTTAATTGCCTTTTCTACATTATTGCTGCAGGGGTTATTTCTAACTAGAGAAATGGCAGTGTGGATGCTTTAGATGTGTATTATGGAAAACCTGAAGCCAGCAGTGAAAAGAAAAGTGATTAGAGAAGGTCCTCGCAATTAATGCTGTAAATGAGAAAGTTGACTTTCAAAACACTCCTCTATCAGAAATTCTTCATTCAAGAAGAGGAATAACTACGCACTACAAGCATAGTCTGTTTTAGGTCTCCAATATACTCACTTGTAAGAGAAACAAGAAGAGGAAATAAATAAAACTGGCCAGACGGGCAGAGACAGAAACTTGAGAATAGCATCAGTGCAACGGAAATGTAGAGTCAATGGAGGGAGGGACAGAAAGATGGAGGGAGGGAGAGATCTGACCTTGATGTCTGGTCACCACAGCCAGCCGGAGGATGGAGACATGGGGGGGGGGGGGGGGGGGTGGGTGGGGGGGGGGGAGCGCATGGATGATCAGATTGCTGAAAAGGCAGAGGAGGAAGAGGAGTGGGAGGTGAACGGAGGGGGAAAATGAAAAGAAGGGCAGCAGCAGCTTCCACTCCCTGCAGCCACGCCCATTCAGACACAAACACACAATCTATACTCACAAAATATTTAAAACACTCGTATTGTAAATGTACAGTAGTCCCTTATTTGTCGCTGGGGTATGGGACCACGGCCCCCTGTGATAAGTGAAAAACCGTGAAGTATGGATACAGTAGTTCAAGTTCAAGTCAACTTTATTGTCATTACGATCTCATGTGGTACACGACGAAACAAAATTATGTACACAAGTAGTAGTAGTAGTTTATTTTAGTATTTATATACAGGTGTCTATATAAAGGCGTTTTAAACCCTTCCCACACTCTTGCAATATTCTAAACAATGTTTCTAAACTCTAAACGCTCTAAGAGAGCACAGCATGTCATGATCTCCGCTCTCTGCCACCCCACTTCTCGCTGCAATCACACTTGTGCTCATCACTCTCAATCTCCCTCCTTCTGTGTAAATAAACAATTTAAATACTGCAATATTTTAAATAACAATCCATGCTGCATGAGCAGCTGTATTTTAAATAACAATCCATGCTGCATGAGCAGCTGTATTTTAAATAATCAAGCGCGACTGGAACCGAGCCTTTAGGCGAACGGCCAGGCCACCGGGAAATATTCTGATGCTCCGAATGGACAGTTGGCCCCCAACCTGCTGCAGCAGGTGCTAAATCGTTTACAATAATTTATTGTAAATAAACAATCCATGCCGCTCATCCATCAATCAGCCGATTGTGTGTAACATCTAATCTTACTTTGAAAAACCACGAAACAGCGAGTCCACAAAGTAGCGAGGGACTACTGTATTCAAACTAAACTCGCTTCATATAAAACTGAATTTTTAAACCTGTGGCAAGAAATGAATGTGAAACCAGACTGAACTTCTTAACCGTGTCTTGTATCTGAAAATAAATGGAAGAGTTTCAGGACAAAAACGCTGGAATTGGAACAAAAAGGCTGATATTCTGATTTCGAGTCAGTTCCCTCTCGTGTTGCACCATATGCTGAGTAGGAAGCTGCTGCTCCATTTAAAAGCATCCTGGTGGAGAAGCAGACATGTCCCCTCTGCCAGAAGAAAGCACTCGCTGCTCGAAGTATAAATACCTCTCGCTGGATCAATTTCTGAGTGCTGGCGAGTAAGAAAGTCAATCTTGACATTTTCCCGCCCGCCTTTGTGAAGGAGTTCAAAGACAACTCCTGTGATCCTTCACGACGCACATCTTCTGTTACAATGATGCTACTTAACATGGAGTCAGGAAAAACTGACATGTTTTTATCAAATGCTGAATCAATTCAAGACTGAGTGATGCTTGGACAAATGCACGTCGCCCGCCACCTCTCATGGGTTTTAAAAAAGAAGTATGATGAGGAGAAAGGAAGTTATAGTCGTCACACCTTAAAATAACTGTTACAGACAAGTCTCAGCTACTACCACACCTAATTTTAGGCTGGTACTTGTAACTTTGACTGAGTTATGGGCTTATTGTGTTTGTTAAAGTCGATTAGCTGTGGCGGCCATATTAAATTGGATCGGCACCTAAAGTTAAAGAGTTGTGGACATACATTCAATGATTACTTTATGAGAGTTTTCTTTAAATCAATCCAGCTGTTCAATAGATATTTTGCTAACAGACATAAGAGTTTAGAGTACCTTAACAGTTAAAGGCAGAGTTTCAAAAACAGATCTGGCTTAATCTGTTAATGCTCAGAATATGTGATGGGAATGACTCCTGGCTACTACAAGACTTTATGTCTGTAAATCTGCAAAATTGTTAGTTATTAATGTTTAATTTTGGTTTTGAACTTGATCCAAGCCGTCACCGATGGCTACAGCCAACATAAAAAAACAACAACTTTCTTCTTCAGATAGATTTACTGGAAGGATCATTTAATTTAGGCAAACAAATCCAAATTATCCGTTGTGATTCTGATCAAAAATTATTCTGTATCTTGCACAAATGAGTCCAACAAGAACTTTAGAGGTGACGCAATCCTAATATGAGAAATTGCCTTTCCAGCTAAAATCCAGCGTGAATCCTTATTGCTGAACGGGTTTTGCACAAAGCTGCTGAAGAAGCTGAAACCAGCTGAAAAGGCTTCACTGTTAAACTGTTAATGTGAGTTGAATTTGAATGGCTGACATTTCAAGGATTCAAGGTTCTTTATTTGTCATTCGCACCTCATGTGGTACATGTGGTGGAACAAAATTATGTACACAGGGTCCCAGTTACATCCAACAATAAAATGTAAAAGAAAAACAGTAATAACATCTAAGATATGAACTAAGAAAAACATCAATTAAATATACACTAAGCACTCATAACATAAAACATTACGTCGAACAGCAGCACGAACATGAGTCTGTGTGAGCAGATGAGCACGAATGAACACATCAACATTTAAAGAGATCAGCAGCAGCATGAAACAGATCAGCAACAACATGAAACAGATCAGCAGCAACATGAAACAGATCAGCAGCAGCATGAAACAGATCAGCA
>NC_056516.1:7568743-7574787 GCF_014905685.2 Nematolebias whitei | reverse complement strand
TTTACTAAACAGAAGTTGAAATGAACAAAAAGTAGCTGAAATTAGGAGAAAGGAAAAAAGCATAACAAGTTTAAATTATCTGAAACGATCACAAAAGGCAAAAATGAGCAAATTGGAAATTTGCAGAAATGTGAAAAATTTGCAGAAAGAAGCTGAAAGGAGCACAAAAATATCTGAAAAAAGCTGAACTGTGTAGAAAGAAGCTGAAAGGAGTTGAAAGAAGCTAAACCCGAACAAAAGCTGAAATGTTCAGTTAAAGGTTTTAAACAGCTAAAGGGTTTGAAGGATGTGAAGAGAGCTCCATTCATTTTAAATGATTAAAACATGGCCGAAAAAGCTAAATATTTGAAAGAGTAAAAACTACACAAATACCAAAAGTCACAGCAGGCATGTCCTGAATGAGCTGAACATTTTGAAGAATGATTTGTTGAAACAAACATAGTGAAACGAGTTATGTGTCAAAAACTGTACAGAAGAAAAATGGGTGTCAACAGTGTGAATGTTTTAGAAACACACAATAAACCCCCGGCTGAGTCTCATGACCTCTCATAGTTTAGACATGCCTCATATAAACAGTGGTGGCCATGAAAGTTATCAGAGAGAGGTGCCATAAAGTTAACTTACGAGGCTGTTTTTGTTTTGGAGAACTGAAAAAGGACAAACTACAGCAGCTCCATGCCACTGAACGACTGAAGCTGCTCCACTGAGCTGCGAAACATGTGATCCCAACATCAAGTGTCAGCAAAACGTTCAAAAGAAGAATATTAACTTGGTTCAGGTTGACTAGACAAGTTATTAAGAAGTAAAAAAACATAAGCAAATCGTATAGAGAAGGGAGCTTATTTTGGCGATCTTGATTAATCACTGGACATACGGTATAAGAAAACCCTTCCCTTGTAAACTCACTGAGATCCCAGCAGTGTGAGCTGCATCTAAATCAGTCTCCAGACCAATGGGAACCATCAGAGTGCAGCACAGAGTGACCCGTCAGGCTGGGAGAGGGCAATAAATCACCAGACTGCTGCTTGGCAAACTTGACTTCCCTCCTACTGCCCTGGTTTACATGGAAGCCATGACAGAATTTCTGCATCATTGATTTACACGCGTGTGCAACATGAAACAATCATTTTATGGACTCAGCCGGAGTGGTTTGTGTTCGAATCGCTCATCAGCATCAACCTGCCAGCTAAAATATGTCACCAAGCCTCAAATGACTCCGTCCCTACAGATCTTACCAGAGGTGTGCCGATACAACGCCAATTAGTATGAGTATTGCTCATGGCTGATACTACAAAGCTACATCCATCCATCCATCCATCCAGCCATCCATCCATCCATCCATCCATCCATCCAGCCATCCATCCATCCATTATCTTCCATTTGTTCCAAAGTCGGGTCACGGGGGCAGCAGCTTGAGCAGGGAGATCCAGTCATCTCTTTCCACAGCCACCTCTTCTGGGAGGACTCAAGGTGTTCCCAGGCCAACAGAGAGACATAGTCTCTCCAGTGTGTCCTGGGTCTTCTCCCAGTTGGACATGCCTGAAGCACCTCCCTAGGGAGGCACACAGGGAGCATCCTTATCAGATGCCTGAACCACCTCAACTGGCTCCTCTCAATGTGGAGGAGCAGCAGTTCTACTCCCAGTCTTTCCTGATAACTGAACTTCTCATCCTGTCGCTAAGGGAGAGTCCAGCTACCCTGCAGAGGAAACTCATTTCAACCTCCTGTATCCACGATCTCATTCTTTCAGTCACCATCCAGAGTTCAGGACCATAGGTGAGGGAAGAACGTAGACTGACCGGTAAAGAGCTTTGCCTTACAGCTCAGCTCTCCCTTCACCACAACGGACCAGAACAGAGTCTGCAATACTGCAGATGCTGCACCAATCCATCTGTGAATCTCACGTTACATTCTTCACCCACTCGTGAACAAACCCCCGGGATACTTGAACTCCTCCACTGGAGGAAGAACCTCACCCTCGACTCAAAGAAAACAATCCACCTTTTTCCGGTTCAGGACCATGGCCTCAGATTTGGAGGTGCTGATTCTCATCCCAGCTGTGAACCGCTCCAGTGAGAGCTGAAGATCACAGCATGATGACGCCAACAGGACCACATCATCTGCAAAGAGCAGAGATGGAATCCTGAGGCCACCGAACCGGTCTCCCTCTGCCCTCTGGCTGCACCGAGAAATTCTGTCCATAAAAGTTAAGGAAGGCAAACCCACGCTGCTCCTTCAAGCTGAGCCCGACTGGGCTCCATGGGTAGAGACCCCATTACCAGGTGCTCGTCGATGAGTCCCTGCCCCAGGCCTGGCTCCAGGGTGGGGCCCTGGTAACCCACGTCCAGGCGAGGGACACGGAGTTCCTTGATTTAGTCTGAGTTTCCTACATTCAATGCCCTTAATTTAGTCACATTTTTAAAATCCACACATGAGGTTGAGTACACGGAGTTTACCCAGTTAGCTGCTAGTACGGCTAACCAACAGAGTTTAGAGGAAAATCTCAAAGAAAACCTTTCCACAGGACAGTGATACTAATAAACCTCTGTGTGTTGTAACTTAAAACTTCCTCAAGTTTCATTGACAAAATGTGGGTTTTCAACTTTTTTAAAAGATGTTTTCTTTTCAATTAAGAAATGTGGGGGCCAGAAGGAAATTGTCCAAGGGCCATTTTTGGCCCTCGGGCCATATGTGGCTCACACCTGCTCTAGACTCTACATAACCAACAGTACTACCTCAGCTGGATATGGGATCCCATCATCACCTGACAGACTCTTTTCCCATATTTAAAAAGAAAAACAACGTAAGGAACAACATGAACACAAGTTTATTTCCTCCACTGTAGAGCGACTGAGACAGGAAGCACGTGATGGCAACGGTTTTAATTAGTTTAATATACTTATGGCGTGTATTCTGAAATTTTGTGCTGTAAAATAATGCTAATAAATATCAAACTGGGACTTGGGGACCAATAATCTCGACTAGGACATCTCTAGCTTAAGCTCAAGTTAAATTTGTTCTTGTATTGAAAAGGAACATAACTTTCCCAGAGGGAGTTAATGCAACACGGTGGGATGTTTACTTCTAAAGTCTGTTGGCAGGTTTTGAGGAGTATTCAGGACTGTGTTGTGGAGGCTGAAAAACCTTTTATGGTCCAAAAAGAGGCTAACAAAGTCTGATAGATCACCTCTAATGATGTCACCAAGTCCTCCTTGGCAAGAAGCTGAAGACTTTTTGAACATAAAAAAAAGTGGAGAGTGGGAAGGCTGACACAACTGAAGTTAGTTTACTCTGAAGTCTTTACTTCATCTCTGCCTCATGGAGGAAGCTCATGCACGTCAACGCTCACTGATCTCCATCTGAATGTCAAAGTTCATGCTCAATAATCCAGACAGAAAATACAACAATGTTCAGTTAGGTCATCTGGACGGTTTCTTTTTTCGTTGAGAAGTTTTGTCCTTCATCCAAAGGACCTCATCAGTCCAAGGAGCCACAACAAACAGAGTCCCACAAGCAGCACACTCCCATAGTGGACAAACCAGTTTGCTGGTGATGAGATGGTTTCTGGGGCACGTTCTCTCCTCTGTCAACTCCTCTGAGGCAGCCACAGCCAAAGTGGTTCAAAACATCAAAGTTCATGTTCAGTAATCTGAGTCTGAGGAGCCATTGTGGCTCCTTGGACTGATGAAGTCCTCTGGATGAAGGACGAAACGTCTCAACGGAAAAAAAAACGTGCAGATGACCTGACTGAATGTTGCTGGACTCCATCTGAATGGTTGGTAGCTGACATGCATCGTGGCAAATGTGGAATCCAGGATTACATTTAATAAATAAAATTAAAACGTGCAGGTGGTGCACTGACAGCAATGTGTTGGATTGTGTCCTTTCTGCAGAGTGGGGGTGAGGGCTCCCCCAGCTTTTACTCCCACCTGTCATCCTGGACTTTCTGCTGGTTGTATCTGATGTGGAAGTCTCTGAGCTCCTCGATCAGTCCTGCAGACAGCATCTTATCCACACGACTTTCTAATCGTTCATCTAGAGCTGGAAAAAAAAAAAGGGGGGGGGGGGATTATTTGATGCAATATGTGATGCAAGAAGCTCTTCTTTAACAGAGATCTGTGGAGCTCTTTTCCTACCCTTAATGTCTGCACGGAGCCAGAAAATGCAGGCGTCTGGGTATCTCAGCGGGCCCCCAAGTCCATCACTTCCCTCCTGCCCCCTCTGCTCTGCAAGCCAGTGGCTAAGAGGGATACCAGTTTCTTCATGGATTTGAAGACTTCTGTAGAGAAAGCATAGAAACAAAAATGCTGGGGTAAAATAAAATCCAAATATGAATAAAAAAAACTTCCTCGCACGGCCAAACTCCTTTCCTTGTGTTTATGTTCGAGTAAACTGAGATTAGACAAGTTCGGTAAATCCACCATAAACGAAACTCCCTTTTCGAGACACAAATTAGAAATTAGTCAGACTTTTAATTTATGAGTGCGGATCACTGCGCTACATAAAAAAAAAAAAAGAGGTTAAAATAACTTCAGTCGTTAAGATTTGTATGCAAACCACATTTTTTGTCACGGCCGGCTGGACACTGGGGCTACGAGGAAAAGAAGATTCCTGTCACGCCAAAGAACAGGGTAACCTAACCTACGAAGATAAAAACACCAGCGTGCAGACTGCTACTAATCACAGCTGTGTGTGTGTGTGCGCGTGTACAACTCTGCACAACAACTGTCAGCCTGAGAGCGAGATGCCTTCAGGGTCTCATAAAACACGAGAAACTTGAAATCTGACATGCTGAGAAGTCACAGCAACACCGAACTTTATCAACGTTTAACATTTTTAATTTCACATCAGAATCACAGACTGAGTTTTAGGTGAATTTCTTTAAAAGCAAACATTTTCATTCTGGAGGAAGACGTAGGCGTCATAACACCTATGTATTTCTGTGGAACAAATTAGTAATCGATAGTGAAAATTTTTCAAAAAGTGTTTGAAAATAAAATAAGTTGTCTGAGAAACCGGTTTTGTGTGATTTGTTGAAAAAGGTGATTTGGAAGGGAAATAAAAAAAGTCTACTCTGCAGTGACTGTGAAGCTCAAACATTAACCAAATAAGCCGTTTCCTCCAGAAACTGCAAGGCACTGACCATTAAGTGTGTTTTAATACACACTAGAGCTGCATGATAGTAAGAGTACCTCATACAGAACATTATACGCTCGTCGACAAACAGCAATATATAGGAATGCCCCACACAAGCAAAGACTTGTATAACCTTTGACCTTGATTTGTGACGTTGACCTTGGACCTGGAATGATAACTAGTGTACGTAGTGTTGATGAAAAATTTGGAAAATGATCTTGAGCGGATCAGAAGTTATGGGAACGTTTATGGAGGTACGGGCGGACGGGGAACAAACCATAATACGTCCTTTCGACAACATTCAGTTGAGATGTTGAATATTACGATGACAACATATCACGTGTGTACATAATTTCGCTCCACCACATGTACCACATGAGGTGCGAATGACAAAGAAACTCTGACATGTGATAACACACTCCTCTTTCCGTGTTTTTAGCATTTTGGCTATTTTTATCTAAATAGGTTACGATCATTTAAGGCAGTGGTCAGTTTGATTATCATGTATAATTTTGGTATATGGTTTGAAATTTATTGTAGTCATTTGTGATATTGACATCGTAGACTAGGGGTGCACCGATTGCAGGTTTCTGGCCGATCACCCATTTCTAAAATGTCTGACCAGCCGATTCTGATTTTGGCCGATACGGATTTTGTTTTATAAGCAACACTGTCAGGTTTATAAAGTCACAATGCACCTTCAATTGTCCAAACTTATTTTATTGAAAAACATACCCTTGAACAATATCCTAGAAATGGTGCAAACTTGTTTTAACTGGCCATGAGGTAGTGCTCTGAAATATAAATGAAGTTCAGACAATTGTTTGTAAATAAAAAATTAAATTAAATTTAAAAAATCGGTTTCTCATGCAAGTATCGGCCGATTTCCCAAAATTAAAGAAATCGGG
>NC_056516.1:7566707-7568643 GCF_014905685.2 Nematolebias whitei | reverse complement strand
CAGAGAGACAGTTTCACAATACAGAGAGACAGTTTCACAATGCAGAGAGACAGTTTCACAATGCAGAGAGACAGTTTCACAATACAGAGAGACAGTTTCACAATGCAGAGAGACAGTTTCACAATGCAGAGAGACAGTTTCACAATACAGAGAGACAGTTTCACAATGCAGAGAGACAGTTTCACAATGCAGAGAGACAGTTTCACTACACAAATCACTTTCTTTGTCAGTAACTTTATTGGATGGCTATTATCCACCCTGACCCCCATCTGGTGGTTCAACTTGGTGGCTTATGAGTAACATCTGCAGATAAAAAACTTCCAGCCTTCAACTATTTTTTTTATATAAAAAATAATTAAACTTAAATTTCTACGGTCTGCATTTAACATCATTCAGTCAGACTTATTCCATCTCAAACTGGTGCTAAATGCTGATAAAACCAAAGGGTTGTTGTTTACAAAAAGAAAGTCAGTGCCAGCAACTCTTCCTCCCGTCTCATCCATGCATGGTGTTCCTACTGAGTTTGTAGATTCTTACAAATACTTGGGAATTTTAGTTGATCCACATTTCTCTTTTAAAGCCCATATTGAAAACACATAAAAAACAAACTTAAATTAAAACTGGGTTTCTTTTTCAAAAATAGATCTTGTTAAACTCTGTTGGTGACGTAATTGACATGAATGCTCCAGCCAGCTGCTTGCAGATGTTGGATGATGTCTACCATGACACACCAAGATTCATAACTGGTTGTACATACTAGGGCTGGGCAATATGGACCAAAACTAATATATCAATATTTTAAGATGAATGGCGATATATGAAATATATCTCAATATATTTTTTCTAAAAAAAGGTAAAAAAAAATATATTTGAGTCAAAGCTTTGTCCCAGTTGTCACATAGGCACATTTATTAACAAACAAGTGCACCTGTACAAAATAAATGTCTAAAATAAATTATTTACACATCCATCCATTTTCTTTACCCGCTTATTCCATTTTGGGTCACGGGGGTCGCTGGTGCCCATGTCCAGCAATCACTGTGCGAGGGGCGGGGGACACCCTGGACAGGTCGCAAGTCCATCACAGGGCCACATGGAGACAAACGAGACAAACAACCATTCACTCTCTCACACACACCTAGGGACAATTTAGAGTTACCAATCAGCCTAACATGCATGTTTTTGGTCTGTGGGAGGTACACATATTAAATAATAATCCCCTTCAGCTGCACCGCCTTCACGACGTTAGTTAGCCCAGTTGTCTTTAGCCGTCTTGTTCCACAGTTGAGACTGGGACCGTGACTTTAGCGATATAAGCTGCTGCTTTATTCATGTTGCGCTGTCTCACTGTTCCTCTCATAAGGCACAGCACGGCTACACGACGTTTGACCCGTGGTTTGTCTCAGAGAAGGAGGCTGAAGTCTGTTGGAGCTGCAGCTTCACACACGCTTCACACTTATAGCGTCGTTTTAAATCGTGAAAAAGATTCGTAGTGCCGACCTTGTCGTCGGGACTTGTTGTCGGCACTGTCTACTGAAAACATTTTTCTGCTGCTCGTCTGACAATTTAAATCCAAACCATCTCCAAATAACAGCCATTGTTTGTTAGTTTTTTTGCTCAGCAGATAAGATGCTCTTGGATATCGTCTCCTGTGTTGTTGTGCTAAACCTCCACCCACCTGGAGAAGCAGGAAGCAGTGGGAACGCTCACAGGTGAGGGGCTGGGTTTGGATTCAGGGAGGGGGAAGGTGGGGCCGCGATAAGTTGGCAGTGCAGACGAGAGAAAAACAACAACACAGATTTTCAAATCCAATTATAACTCAATGTAGAAATATTGATATAGACGATATATCGCGTTGAAATTATCTCAGTATTTTTAAAATATCAAGATATCGCCCAGCCCTAGTAACTACTGTTGGTCAGTTGGTCATCATTAT
>NC_056516.1:7565090-7566607 GCF_014905685.2 Nematolebias whitei | reverse complement strand
GTTTTACAAATAGTAGTGAGAGAATAATTTAAAATCAAATGTCTCACAATAGGAAAACAAGGACTGTGGGGATGCAGAGGATGAAGCTGGAAAAAGGAAAATGGAGCTGGAAAAACTGGAAGGAACTGAGCTGCATAAAAGACTGACCGAGGTGGATCCCAAAATGGCCTCCATGTTGCACCCCAACAACAAGCGAAAGATAGCCAGGTGATTCTTCAGATGATGTCTTCACTTGATGAGTGATCTTGTAAATCTGCTTCATTCAAATGCATTCTAGTTATATTACTTTTTGTGACACAAATTTACATGTTTGACATTTATTGAATACATCTATCAATCTTAACTTTTAGAGCCAACAAACCAGTTGAAATGTGAGCAAAACTAGCCTTTTACCCAGTATTGTAGTTTTTTTTTTTTTTTTCAACCTTTATACAGGATTTTTTTTATACAGGAAGTCTCATTGAGTCGTGAGGACTCGTTTTCAAGAGAGACCTGTTTTAGACAAACAATAGAGTATAGACAACAATATACATTAATAAAAAGCAATTAAGATAAAAAAAATAGTGTCATAAAAAAGCAATCAAATCAACATGCCATATAAAACAAGGTAGAGTACTAAAAACAAGAATATATTTGCTTTGATTTTTCTATTGACTTTATCAAATGTTTGAAACCCATTAAAGAAACAAACTTCAGTTCTTGTTGCAAGGTGTTCCAGGAAACAGGAGCAGAGTAAGAAAAGGCCTTTTTTACCTAGTTCAGTCCACACTGAGGGAACGCTGCAGGTAATGATGTCCTGAGAGCGCACGCTGTAACTGCACTGACGACGTGACATGGAGGAGGAGATATAAGAAGGTAGGAGACCAAGGAGGGATTTATAGATGAAGATGAACCAGTGTGAGAGCCTTCGTGTAGATAATGATGACCAACTGACCAACAGTAGTTACTAGGGCTGGGCGATATCTTGATATTTTAAAAATACTGAGATAATTTCAACGCGATATATCGTCTATATCAATATTTCTACATTGAGTTATAATTGGATTTGAAAATCTGTGTTGTTGTTTTTCTCTCGTCTGCACTGCCAACTTATCGCGGCCCCACCTTCCCCCTCCCTGAATCCAAACCCAGCCCCTCACCTGTGAGCGTTCCCACTGCTTCCTGCTTCTCCAGGTGGGTGGAGGTTTAGCACAACAACACAGGAGACGATATCCAAGAGCATCTTATCTGCTGAGCAAAAAAACTAACAAACAATGGCTGTTATTTGGAGATGGTTTGGATTTAAATTGTCAGACGAGCAGCAGAAAAATGTTTTCAGTAGACAGTGCCGACAAGTCCCGACGACAAGGTCGGCACTACGAATCTTTTTCACGATTTAAAACGACGCTATAAGTGTGAAGCGTGTGTGAAGCTGCAGCTCCAACAGACTTCAGCCTCCTTCTCCGAGACAAACCACGGGTCAAACGTCGTGTAGCCGTGCTGTGCCTTATGAGAGGAACAGTGAGACAGCGCAACAT
>NC_056516.1:7553764-7564990 GCF_014905685.2 Nematolebias whitei | reverse complement strand
CGGTATGCGTACTGATGAGGGTCCTCGTTGATGTTGATGGTTGTTTTGATGTGAGTCATGACCAGTTTTTCAAAGCATTTAGCGACTATCGGGGTGAGGGCCACTGGCCGATAGTCATTCAGACCAGTCACTTTAGAGCTCTTTGGGACTGGGATGATGGTGGCAGTCTTCAGGCTGTAAAAACTGTCTCCATTTAGATAAAACATTGATTTTACATTGGATAAAGTCATCTCACTGACAAACAGTATCAGAATGGACTTAACAGCATAACAAAATGCATTAACGTTCAGTGTGCATGACACTGACCCCTGTATCCAGTAAAACTCTCCACAGTAGAGACTCGATGTAATAATTTGTTCCTCCAACGATGATCGGCAGTTTGTTTCTCTTGTGCACATCATCTATGTTGAAGTCTGTTAGGGAGCTGCACAACAATAGTCCTTTTCACAGTTATTCAACAAAAAGTCAGCAAAGAAGAACCCCCTCTACGTTACCTTTACTGTAAATGTGCTCTTGTCTAAACATGAACTAGTGGAGCTAGCCAAAGGCCATGATCGCATGTGCTTAGACACGTGAAGCCGGCATCATAAAACAAGAAAAGTGACAGCAGTGCTGTTGCTTAAGAGTAAAGCACTGTATGTGCCACGCTCCTCCTTCATACATACTTGCCAACTCACTTCTGTGACTACCTTCCTCTGTCGGCTCAGAGGCATTTTAGCAATAGATTGTTTATTTGTTTTCGTTTGAGAGGCGATGTACTAGATAGATTGCCTGTCCATCACAGGGCAACGTAGCAAAAAATGAACACCTAACGACAATTCAGTCACCAGTTCGCCTAACATGCATGTTTTTATTCAGTGGAAAAAAACTGGAGTACCTGGTTCAGGCTTGAACAGGGAAAATATGCAACCTCCACTCAGAAAAAAGCCTAAAAGAAGTGTCAGTACCTACCTACTAATTGTGGGCAGCTCTAGAAAAAAACAAAACTTACAGAAAAGTATTTTGTTCCCAGTTTGGTATGCTAGTTCTCAAGCTGGGAACTCCATGATGTCTCTTTTCCAAATGGTAAAAACATGTCAAGATAAAACAGAGTGCCTCACTCTGTCTTGTCTGTAGTGTGTGTGTGCGTGCGTGCGTGTGTTATTCTGACCCAAGCTTACAAACAAGGCACAATTTGTTGAAATCCTAATGAAGTTAACTTGTGGGAAAATGTGTACCTTTAAACCTTGAAAACATTTTTTGTTTCATAAATTCTTATTTTTTTAACTCTACTATTCAGTCCACTTAACCTAAAAGAATTGAGTGAAAACATGAACTAATAAACTTGAACGATGAAAGAAGTGTTCCTGTAACACAGCCTGAGTGCCACACCTTATTTCCTCGGTCTCCTTCTCTGTCGCATCTTCTTTCATCTTGCACCTCCTCCCCACTCCCGCTCCTAATCACCCTCCCCCTTCCACTGTAGGCTAATCAAATAACCACTCAAACAAGATAAAGGCCCATCAGGCATCGTCGCTCGCCTTCCGTTCGCTTACACACACACAGAAACAGGCACACAAGTCTGGATTTCTACACTCACAGAGGAAGAGGATGATTACAAACACGCAGCAAGGAAAGGAGGGAAAACTGGAGGGCTGGTTTATGTGAATGGCATGTTGAGTGAGGGGATGATGAGTCGTTAGGTTCTGTTTCTTTCACCACACACTCCTTTTTGCTTAATAGTTTATACACACATCTTCCCTCTCCTAATCTGTATTCAACTCTCCCCTTGTCGCGCTCTTCCCACCAGCAGGCTCGAGCTGCACCGAAACCTATTCTTGGAGATACCACATCCCCTCACCGCACTGGTGTGCGCCTGTGTGTGAAAGAGGGACAAGTGTGTGCGGACATACCATCCTGATCTATTAATACCCTCACTAGTTATCGCCTCCTCTCTCCACATCTGTGTGACAGCCAGCGTCTGCAGGAGGGTGTGACTGTCCAGAGTCTGTGTCTGTTGGTGTGTGTGTGTGTGAACGCATCACAGACACACTCTTCTATAAATATCTTCTCTAGTGATCTCCCATTTTTCATTTTCTCTGCAGAACATCTGCAGCGAGACACACTGACACAAATCAGGGCACAGCAGCTAGTCACACATACGCTAACACGCTAATTAGTAAAAGTCAGATCTGATAAATTCTCCCCCTGAGGTCACGACTAATTAACAAGGTGATAGCAGCATTGTGGAGACCAGGTCTTAAAGAAATCAATGCTCTTCTTTCAGGCGTAAAAGGATATCAGGGCCAGGGCTTTGTTCCTGAAGTCCACCACTGTGTAGTTGTTCACCAACGGGTCCACAAAGCTGATCATGTGATGTCTGCACTGGGCGAGCTCCTCGGCCGTCACCTTATTGGTGATGATATCCAGACCCTGGTAAACCTGCAGGGCACACAAACTAATATTTAAACGGAGAGCAAAGGGCCCAATGATGAGAGGGTAATGAAATGAGGGTAATAAATGATAAAACAGAATGGCCTACAATAACAATCGCAGGAGGTAGAGATAATGTGCAGAACGTGATCAAAATTGAACAAGTAAAATATTAAGAAAAAAATCACCATGGAATAAAAAAAATGTTCTAAGACTGAGATTTTAGTTTGCATGTTCTCTCCGTGCTGCGTGGGTTTTCCCCAGGTACTCCAGTTTCCTCCCACAGAACAAAAACATACATGTTAGACTGATTGGTAACTCTGAATTGTCTCTAGATGTGAGTGAGAGAATGGTTGGTTGTCTCCATGTATGTGTCCTTGTGATGGACTGGAGACATGTCTCCTGCCTCTCACACAGTAACGGCTGGATATGGACGCCAGCAACCCCCAATGACCCCAAAAAGGAAGAAGCGGGTAAAGAGGATGGATGGATGGATGGATGGATGGATGGATGACGGGATTTTAGTGAGTATTTTGTAAGTCTGCATGCTTTAAACATCTTGGACATCAGATTTATGTTGATCTAAAAAAGTTAAATCTGGTCTTTTTCTACCTGGATTATTGAGCATGCATCAGGACATTTATGTTGATGCTAATGCTAGCAGGGCTGTACCAGATGAAGGAGGGTTGTCCATCTCCGTGTGAAATAGCTCAGACCATTGCTACGATTTGTGAAGCACATTTTCTGCTCAATTCCCATCATGAACAAGGAGGCTCCCTTGAGGAACCTTGAATCTAGGATAGTTGGGTTTCAAGCTGCAGTCAGTCAAGATTTTCATTCTCGCTCAGAGTGTCTGGAGTCTGACTGCTGTTCTCTTTCTAGAAAGCCATTTAAAGTCACATTCCCACCTTTTTCAAGCAAATCCCCACCTGATGAAGTTCTTAAAATTACCTGGCTTGCAGTTAAAATGTGCCACACAGTGTCTGCAGAATGTATGAATAGGATTTACATTTAATGAGCACAGTGCTCACTAAGCTCAAGCTAAACCTTAATTTTAAAGTTGCAAACAAAACCAGACACTATGATTTAGGGATGCACGATATTATCAGTATGGTATCGGTATCGGACGATATTAATGTTGAAATTAAATATCGGACATGGGCCATTCCATCAAAATAACTCACCGATATAAAAGATGCTGTTTTTGTGTGACAACCCAGTGACAAGGATACCTGCAGCATCAGAACAAGGTGATGACGTCACGCACGCCTACCTGATCTGATCACGGCGGAGAGGAAGAAGTCAAAATGTTGACAGTGTGGAAGTTTTTTTTGTTCGTTGAGGACGTTGGACTCCGAAGATTTTTGGACCACGCTGAGCCTCGCTACATTGTCCCCAGTCTGAGATATTTTTCCGACGTAACGTTACCCTGAGTTACAAGACGTCATTTCCGACGTCATCGAGAAGCTAACAGCCGATAGCACGACTTGTTGGGTGAGTTTTACCACAGACATTTGGACGTCGTGTTAGCCCCGTTAGCATGATTAGTCTTACAGCACAATGGATAGACAAAAACTTTGAACTTAAAAAGTCTGTCCTTCATGCACAGGAGTGCAGAGGATCCCACACTGCTGCTATAGGAACCTGGATCAAGCCTCCACAAGTGAGACAGCATCACAGGTGACTAATGCTAATAAATAACATTTAACACTTTTCATTTAATATAAGTTAAAGTGCTCTGCAGATCATATGGCTGTTACTGAATATATGTCACCAGCTCTTACAGCTGTTACACAATTTTTGTAGCAAATAAGTTTTAACATAATCGGCATATCGGCCAAAAATCCAATATAGAGCATCCCTACTTTGATTATAACTAGGACTGCAAAATACATTATTTGATTGCAATATCTATACTGCAAAGAACTGCTTGGACTGCAGTAAATCTTAGGCTACTATATTCAGTGAACTATGTATTAAAGCTGTGAGTAGCATACCAGTGAAATGTTTACCAAACCTGATGGCCTCTCCCACACCTAGTGTAGATAATGGTGAAGAAAAGAGGATTTATTGCAACAGGTATCAGTGCATGCTTTTCTAATGTCATGCAGTGGGATCAACAAAAAATGAAAAATGCTTTATTACCGATTTGTATTTTGACTTTATATATTTTCCTGTCCTCTTTTATTTTCAACAAACATTCAACTTTTTTCATTATATACAAATGAAAGTGTTTCATTGCCTCAACTTTGGTCAATTAAGACAATAGAATCTATATCCTGCCAAATACAACTTTGGTAGGGAATTACCAAGTATTTTTTCCATTTAGCCACAGTGACATCAAGAATGTTGACCTTGGGAGATGACAGATTGATACCACAAACAGCTACGTATGCATATGTACTACAAATTTACTAACAATAGTACACGTTATTTTGAACCACTTTGGCCATGACTGCCTCAAACAAGTTGGCGGGGGAGAGGGTAGACTCCAGAAACTATCCGAGCACCATCAGACTGGTTGACCCACTATGTAAGATGCTGTTTATAAGACTGAATTTGTTTGTGGCTCCTCTGATTGATGAAGTCTTTTGGATGGAAGACTAAAAGTTTCAACAAAAAGAAACCGTCTAGAGGACCTGAATTAACTTTGTTGGATTGTTTTACCTGGATGCACGTGCATCAGGATAGTACACATGTTGGTTGTAAACATGATATTATTGGGCAAGAGATGGAGGACTGTGCACCTCACTGTAGATATTCTGAGGTTTGAGCCCGAACTGCGAGTCATAGGCGCACTGCGCCTCAGACCAAACCTCCACATGCAGCTCATTGTCAACCCTAGTTGAGTCTTCGGAACAGGACACCAAGACTTGGGAGGCATTCAGGAGCGTGCAGGGGCTCGTTCAGATGGTAGCTGGGCCAAGACTGATGAAGGCAGCAGGACAATTCACATCAAAAAGACAATCCATCATTGGACAGTGGACCAAAAACAAGTTGCATAGACAGGAGAGTGCGCCGCACACAGAGGCCCCCCAGGGTAATGTCAGACAGGAGAGGCAGTTAGGAACTCGAAACCATGCCAGAAGTCTCGTTTCTTCTTACACTTTGTTTAAGAACGCAAGTTTATTTATCTTCTACTCTGAGGCTCCATTATGGCCCCGACAGAGCCAATATTAACTAAACCATTCTGTTAGTAGTACAGTGGTGTTATACCATTAGATGGGCGGCTGTTGTGCAGTGGTAGGGCAGCCGACGTGGGACTAGAAAGTCGTAGGTTCAACTCCCCGCCATGCCCATATGTCGTGGTATCCTTGAGGAAGATGCATATGCACCAACTGCTCCACGGACGCTTGCATAGCTGCCCGCTGCTCCACAGGTGTATCTCATGTGTGATGGGTTAAACTAATTTCATCACTGAATGGGAACATAGTATGATAACACATAGGACTCTATTCTTCCTTTCTTCTAGAAAGTTTATTTTATTGTTTGTTTGAAAATGTTCCCTTGATGAGTTTGCTGTAAAATACAAGGGACAACCATAGGTCATGTAAATCTTTTAGTAACAAAAAGCTATAAAAAAAACAACAGCAGTCATATATGAATTTAAAAACATGACGGCTGATGAGGCTCTTTGTTAAATGGTTATTAGCTATATTGGTATTTTTCAACCAGCAATAGTTGGCACGATGAATCTAATACACCAAATGTTCTTCAATTTTACAGCATGCCAAAACAAAAGAAAAGGAAGGCAGAGCAATCCAGGCCGATAAATTATTCACAGCGTTTCTGCACGATACTGTTGGCCAAGAGATGAACAAATGGATGGATGAATGGATGGACAAAGAAAATGTATGGAGAAGAACAATGGTTTTGAGTGGGTTTTTTGTGAAAGAACAAGACAATGGTATAAAAGGGCACAAACATACACAAGAAAAGGCAGAAGAGTGCCATGCACTTGTTACAGAGAACAGAATGCACCCTGCCAAATTTGCACAATTCATCCATCAAGTCTCCTCCGTTTGGACTGCTCTCGTTTTCTCATACTAATAAAGTCGTGTAGATGAGACAGAGGGATTAATGCATGAAGATACAAAGAGGCTAAGAAATAAACTGTAGATGCTCAGAGATATACTGTATAGATGCACAACAGAAACTGATAAAAGACCCCATCAAAGGATGCGTCTCATTGCAAGAAAACAGCTGCCACATTTAGTTCCCCAAACGGTCATAAGACAAAATTTTATCACATATTTATGCTTCATACTCTGTTCTGCCCCCATTTTTTAAATCTTTGCTCCTCATCATGTGACGAGCATCTGATCTGACCGCACACTGACGTTCAGCTTGTCCTTCAACATGAATAATCGTTACATTTCCTTCACATCCATCCTCCTCCTCATCATACTTGTCATTCTTGCCACTAAAAGAAGACATAACTGGCAAGGTAACCACGCCTTGAGGCATATCATCGCATTAGATATTTGCAAAAACAAATTGCTGGATTATTTTCCTGGAAAGATGAAAAAAAAAAAAAAGAGTAAAAGCATTTGGAGCCAAACGAGTGCAAATGGGAAAAATGAAAGAGTCACTTGAGTAGAAGGTGTCGGAAGGAAGGGAAAAATAAAAAGCCCAGAGGGGAAGTTGCAAATGAGAAAGAAAATAAGGAAAACGTTAAGCGTTCAGGTTGAGGCGGTGGAAATGAGCCGCAAATCGCTGTGATGTTGGAGCTCTGAAGTCATAACAGAATTAAAGACGCAAGTCATCACAGCTGATGGTGCTCACACATCATCTTCTGGAGGGAAACGAAAGTAAACATCTTTAAGAACCGAGATGACTAGACCTCAGTTTTTAGGTAAGTATTTAAATTAAGATAAGTGCTGTCTACCGTCTGGATTAGAGGGATATCAACAGAAGTGACAGACAAACACAACAATGGACTGATTAGAGGTGAGTAGGTGATTGAACTGCAGCTCATCTTCAATATCATCATAATCTTCAATAAAAAACATTACTCGTTTATTAACCTTTATTACATAATGTGGGTTAAGTTGCCTTCTGCTTCCTTTCCCCCTCTCAAAAAATGTGAATGATGTGACCATGTGGCTGGTGGGCAAGAATACGGGGGTGTGTGCATGCAAGACAATGAGCTTAGTGTTCGACTTGAGCAGAGCCTGCAGCCGGGCGGTCCGGCCTGCACGAGACAGCTGTTCCTCTGCCACATAAAAACACAGGGGGGGCAAAGAAAGAAAGAGAAACAGAATAGAGTGGAAACAAATTAAAAAGACACAGAACAAACACTTGTTCAGAGATACAAACCAGAAGCCTTAAAAGGTTTAAAGTGACTGGGCACATCTGCTCCGTCAGTTTCAGAAAAGCTCAATATTTCCACATCAATGGAAAAAAAACTCTTTAAAAATCTCCACTTGAGGAACATTTTTTTCACTAAATGTTCCATTTGTTGACAAAAGGGTGGTATCAGACAAATGAACTTAATCACATCAAGCTCAGAAGGGCCCAATAAAACCACGCAGAGCTTAAACAAACAGCTTTTGCCTCCAATTTCAGGAGTTCACATGTGATCAAGATCTTTTTCTCGAATGGCCAAGCGCTGAACTTGTAACTCCAGAGACCAGAAATGGATTTTTTCCACTTCTTTCAAACTGAAAGGCAGACCAGGACTAACTTGAGGGAAAATATGGGCGTTTGGTCGGAGCAGTGAAAACTTCTTATTTTAACTCTTGTTTTTTTTTCATTGTTTAGACAAAGAAATTGTAAAAATGAGCAGCAAATATCAAAACCTGCTCTTTTGTGGAACAACTAGAGTTCTGGGGTGGGATGAGCCACAAAATCATCCAACTTAAACTACATTTTAAAAGAAAGGGAAGAACAAAAACAAAACCAGTGGAGGAAAGGACACTTTTAATAGAGACCAGAAAATACCAAAACTCCACACTGTCACAAACTATAACAAAAGTACTGGCGTATTAAACACCTGCTGACAAACTATTATACAGCAATCTGCAGCAAGGGCCCAAACAAGCAAAGGCTTTGATTAACCTTTGACCTTGGAACTGGGGTGAAGAAAAGTGTACGCAACAATCAGTCTAGTGATGTTGCATGTGTAAATGAAATTTAATTAAATTATCTGAAGCAGATGAGAAGTTACACGTCGGGTTAAGAGAAAGGTCACGGACAAACGAAGACACGATCATAATATGTCCACCTTCGACGGGAGTATAAAAACGTGGCTCAGGGAGATTTTAAATCTTGTATTTCATTCTCATAACTACAGCAACAGACACAAAATAATGCAAACAAATGTCAAAAGCAGGATCGGGCGAGTCCCCAAACATGTTATGGTCTATACATCTAGGAGCGTCTCAAAAGACGCGTAACGTTTGAAGCTCAAATTGTAACCATTTTTTGTGATTTTTTCATAAACACCATCGTCCAGAACACAACAGGAAGTTGAGCGCCTCAGCCAAAATAAACTAGAAAAACGAGCCCCGAACCAGCCAGCAGTTGATTTGACGTTTCACGAGCCAATCTGATCTGGAAACACAGGAGATATAAAATAAATAGACACTCGTTGAGAAAAGTGACACGAGGCATTGTGACATAAATGTCTTATAAAAATCTGTCTTTTTACATTCACTGTTGAAACAAAGAACAGCCTTTCAACTAATTCCACCAGAAACAAGCTAGTAGGGCTGGGCAAACATTAAGAGAAGGATCAAAGTTTCTTTATTTGTCATTCTCATCACATTTAGTACATGTGGTGGAATGAAATTGTGTACACAGGGTCCCAGTTACATCCAACAAAAGTATAAATTATAAAGAAAAACAGTAATAAGATCTAAGATATGAAATAAGAAATACGGTAAACTAAGAATACGCTAAACAGTAAGTACAAAAACAATACGCTGAACAACAGCGGCACGAACATGAGTCTGTGTGAGCAGACGAGCACGAATGAACACAGCAGCATGAGATCAGCAGCATGCGATCAGCAGCATGAGATCAGCAGCATGAGATCAGCAGCATGGATAGTCAGCAGCACATAACAATCAAGTGGCAGCACAGTGATTTTTTTTTCACAGTGATTATTCTGGTTAGAGATTCATGAGTCTAACAGCCTCAGGGTAGAAGCTGTTCTTCAGTCTCGTGGTTCTACACTTAATGCTCCTTAACCTCCTTCCTGAGGGGAGCGAGGCAAAAAGTGTGTGTGCTGGGTGAGTGGGGTCCTTCATGATGCAGGTGGCTCTTGACCTTCACGACCTTGAGTCTCACTTCCCCATCATCTCAGTTTTAATAGATGATGATTCATGTACATGTGTATTTCCTGGTTTTCAACTGACTTACACCAATCCCGAACGCTACAATAGTCACCTGTATTGACAGCTACAACTCTACAGATTAATAATCAAGCCAGATATCAGAAAATAATTCATACTACTAATTTCTTCCCTTTTTATATTCTCTCATTGGCTTTTCTGTATTTATGCCACTGTATCATCAGTCAGACGACACGTTGCCGACGTGACATGTTAACATAAAGGCACCTAGCTAAACACAGCAGCTGAGCTGATGAGACAATTATACGTTAGGAAGGGAAAATGAAAGCCAGTGCTGAAAATGAGTAGTGACGGCAACAACGCAACTTGTGAGGAGTGCTTTTCCCATGTGGAACTTTTTCTGACGATGATGCACATTAGGCTGTCATTATCTGTTAGCAGTGTTAGCATCACTGCAACACAGCGAAGTACTGTAATATTTTAAGCAGCATGTGCAGCTGAGGAGCATCACACTGATGAGGAGCGAGGCTTAAATCATTCACAAGGTAAATCTAAACTTAACCATGTTGACAGACCGCTATAGTGTCAAACTCAATATTTATTTATTGTTTATATTCCTTTTTTTTTTTTTACTTAAGCTCAGGTTTGTTTGTTTTTAAGGGACTTTGAGAAAAATGTGATCTCAGTTCGAACAACGCTGTGATTCACAGGGCCATCAGAGAAAACTTTCTAAATCACTTAATATTTTTTCTGCAAATTCCTTGCAACCCTCTGAAAATTATGCATCCTTTAATTCAATGGAGAGGAACTATACTGGTTTTATTTATTTATCTTTCTTCTTTCAGCTGCTCTCTTCTTCAGGGGTCGCCACAGCGAACTAAGTCGCACGAAGACGTGGCGATTGTTTTTACCTCGGATGTCCTTCCTGATGCAACCACAGACCACCGAGCTACCACAGTCCTCTGTGTGGAATACAGAACTACCATCTAGGGGAAGCAGATGGTGGGGGTTAATGGTCTTACTCATGGGCCCAGAGTGGGGCAAATGAGGGTGGAGGCAGGTGTGGGTGCTTGCTTCACCTTTCCCACACACATTTTGATGCAAGTCCAGGGGATCAAACCGGCGACCTTCCGATTTTGGACTCATCTTCTCTAACTGCTACATCACCACTCCCCCCAATGAAGAGCAACAAAATAAAAAAGTTTAAAAACCTATAAGCTAATGACTGCTAACTACTTGGAGTTACTTTAGAAAGTCGTGTAAGCTTACAGTCTCTTAGGCTGCAATTGTTGGCGACAACTTGTAATGGCATTCACAAGGGAGTTCCCAAATTCCTCCAAACATTTATGGTTTTCACAAGTGTCTGAAACTCTTCTCAATTTAGTTTCCGAGTCAGAAAATGCTAGACGTGCAAGACAAAAGGTAAAAGCAAAACATTTTGACTAACTGGAGACCATAAGACTCAAAATTACTATCAAATTGAGACATTTTATAAGTAAGTTGTGAGATATTTGGA
>NC_056516.1:7524148-7548764 GCF_014905685.2 Nematolebias whitei | reverse complement strand
TAATTGAACAAATCATTCTAAAGAGACTAATCAGAGATTTATCACGTTCATACACTGATGGGACACACATCAGAAGTGATGAGGGGTTCAGTGTCTTGCCCAGGGACACTTCAGCATGTGACTGCTGGTGTGTTCGAACCCCCAACTCTCGCATTGAAGGACGACTGCTCTAACCATTCAGCCACAGCCCCCCCGAAGTGGAGACTGTGGTGGGAAGAAACCCGCATGGTGACGTATACTTAGGGCTGGACAATAATTTGATATCTATATATCTCACGATATACTGTTATTCAATAATGGTGATATGAGTTTTAAGCACATTTACGATATTTCAATATGATTACAGCATTTCACTGACGCATTTCTTTTTCTGTTCGAGTTGAAGCGGTCGCTTCAGCTTCAACCTGAACAGAAAAAGATGCGACACAACTACGTAAGTGCGCGGTGACGTAGATGTTACGCAGCGCTACAATCCAGGAGTCAGCGGTAGCAGGCTAAGCTAGGCTAATCTCCAACGTGCGTTAAGTTTTCTCTTCAAAATGAGTGCCCATGACCGTCAGAATGTGACTGAACAAACTTTCACAGGAGAAGAGAAAGCAGATGACATCACTGATAAGAGAGGAAAGACTAATTTGGCGGTGTGGAAGTGGTTCGGCTTTCTAAGATCCGAAAAACTGCAGGTTTCAGTCAGTGTGCTGCAAAATGTGATGGAGTTGTTCTAACTAGTGGTGGGAACGTCGAACTTGTTCCATCTGAAGAGTTTCCACTCGATAGAATATGCTGAGAGTCAGAAGATGAAACACAATAAAAGTTTGAGCCAACTTGTCCCTGAAACAACTCCCCCAGCTGTATCAAAAGAGAAACACATGCATCAAATGCAGACATTTGCTGCATGTGTTAGGTTATGTTGTTGTTTAAAGTTCAAACTATTAATATTAACAAAGTTGAGAGTTTTACGTTTATTTGACAGTGATTTCAAATTTTTTGAAGGCTAAATACAAATAAAAGGTGAACATTAATTTATTTGTAAAGTTTGTACAGTTTTTCTGAGGCTTTTAATTTTGTTGATATCAATATTGAATTATACCGTTAACGACCGAAATTAAGAAATATGTTGTGATAAAAGTTTTGGCCATATCGTCCAGCCTACTGCAGCAAGAGTGGTTTCCCACAAGTCTGTCTCATGGACTATTAAAGGTGTGTGAGCGACCACGTGACTGCGCATCGACTGTTCGGCTTCAGATGGAGTATGCCGGAACCTTTAGAGCGTACCATTGTCAGTAATTGCCTTTGGACTAAAGGAGGTTTTCTAAATTTGCAGTAATCTAAATATGTTCTAAAAGATTGTGTAGGTTCGGTGTTTCCCCTACCATTACACAAAGAGGGAGCATTACCCTGTCAACAGAATTGAGCAACCTGCCTACTAGGAATGCGCGATATATGTGGTACACGGTAGAAACAATAGAAATTTAGCCTAAGATAGAGATCTGTCTTCTACCGGCTAACTGCAGTAATGCTGTCTGATGTAAAATCAGAGTTGTCAGTTTAATCGTTACTTTTTTTTTAGGTGAAAACTGTGCGTAAGTGGTGTTAAAGTCTTTTCTTCGAGAGCCAAGTAGCGAAGCTACAAGCTAACTACGCCCGGCTTGCCGTAGTGTTGCCGTATACGGACGCATGCGCAAAACGCTGTGTTCCGTCAAAAAAAATTTTTTTTTCCGTCAAAAGTTAAAGTAAACGTTGGTCAGCTTTAGAGAAACCTGATCTGTGAAAAGAACTCTGTGTTGTGTGATTTTACTGCGAGACCCTCTGGCCAAAGCCACAGACTCATTTTGTGTCAGCTCTCCATTAAAGTGGAAGGAGTCGCCCACTAGAGGGTTGGAGGGTGAAGTGTTTCAGTCGCTGCTCTGTTGCTGTTCATTTATAAAGTGGGAAGACTGGAAACTGTTAAGAGTTAACAACATATTCTTTTGTTTAAAACATATGGCTAAAACTACATTTTGACATCTTTTGCACTGTTGTGCACTACAAGAAAGAAGCCTAATACTTGATTTATTATTTAAAAACTCTCTGGACGTAGTAGTGGAATTTTCTTAGTTCAAAATATATGATGGCCAAAGGACACCCTATGCTTTTTTTCAGTCCTATTGCAAGTTTTATACCAAAAACATATCGTGATATATATCGTTATCGCCACCCTTTACAATACATATCGTGATATGAATTTTATGCCATATCGCACATTCCTACTGCCTACCGAACTGTACCCCCCACCCCCCGACAACTGCTGGCACTGACGTAGCGCTAAGAAGCACGCAACACAGATGCGCCTCCGTCTCCTTCCCCCTCGACAAAAATCACGGAAGAGATGAGAGCCCTGCCAAGTAACCTTGGGGAAACACTGAGGTTTTATAGAGCATAGTGAGGTCATTGTTGAGTGTGAGGGGAGGCATAACACACCAATGACTTCACACCCTTAATCAAAAAGGTACATTTGAAACATAAACTCGGGTCTCATAACCTCTGAATAATGTTACTGTAAAGTTCCTCTGACAAAAGACAAATCCAGGAAAAGCTGTGATACCTCTGCCAGGAATTTCTCTGACAGTCACACATTTAGGTTTCTTGTACATGACTAAGAATTTCAGCTGAATCTAATTCAGCTGAAACACATCTGAGGCACTTATATAAGCAAATCCACCTCTTATCTTAAAGACAAGTTAAATGCAACAACACATTCAGTTATTAGGCTGAAGCAGAGGAACAGATCATCTTTGAATCCAAATTGTCAGGCTGTGTGAACATTTACACAAGCCTTTACAAGCATCTGTGTGAGAAACGATGACTGTCTTAACAGAGAACGATACTTTTGTTTGCAGTTTTGTTTAACACATGACGCTCTTGGGTGGTGTACAAAGTAAACAAAAACAAAAAGCAAACAAAAATAAATAAAATCACACCAGCTTGACCTTATTTGTTCAGTAATGCATGACTTGAATTATCCGTAATGTGACAAATTGAATTTTAATTGGTGTGTTGATGTAAAATATCATTCCTTTTTTTACTGCTAAAAAAAGTCTTCTTACACTTTCTTACACAAAAAAAATGACTTCTATATAATGTTCTGAACCGAATAATCAGTGGTTGCAGTATTCCTCCCTGAGCTCTCTGTTTTTATCCTTCTGTCAAACTCTTCCTGGATTGCACTTACAAATAAATGCCTATTTTCTTTCTTTTTTTACCTTTTCTATTCTTTGCTCCGAGGCAACATCCTTCAACAATTTATCCCTCCATCTTCCTCCTCTCTGTCTCTCTCTGTGGGGAATGGCCCAGTAATGCCAGACTAATAAATCATTCATGCTGTATCCCCATCACCCCCACTCTTCCACCTCCAATCCTGCGATCCTCCTTTCACTCACCGCTTTACTGTAATGGTGACCAATCACCACACCTCAAAGAATGTAATTCTCTCACACACAGAAAAACAAAGAGTTCATATGTCCTGGGTTTATGTTATGTTTTTTGGAAACACTCCTAAAAATCTCAACGACTTCAGAAGATGCATTATACCTTGGATGTGGGAGGCAGGACTACCAGAGTTACCATACAAACAAATGCGTCAAAGCCCAGACAGGTCATAGTGATACAGACTGTTAGACAGTGGGAGGGAAGAGAGAGAGATAAACACACACGAGAAAGATGGGAGGGATCTCAAACACATAGCTGTGCAGATATTCAGAGTAAGGTGTATTTCATACAATGATAAGTGTTGGTGTTAGTACAGAAGCGTGTAAAACAGCCTTAGCACCTCAGGTAGAGATCAAACTGCAGCGACTGAATTTACAATGAAAATCTCCTCCTTTTTACTCTATTTGTGGGATCGTAGGTGCAGAAATGACACTTGACAGCGTTCCTTCTCTTCGGGTCTTTTTTCCACATTCAGCAGAAAATGAATAAGCCTGACAAATCCTCCTCATCCTCCTCCTCTTCACTACTTGTGTTGTCTTGAAGTGAAAACGGTGGTGCTTTCTTTCAGATGTGCATAAAGCAAAAGGTCACTGGCCACCAACACTTCCAAGCACAACAGAAGCTGAAGTAATGGTGCATGTGCATGACCTGTTAAATTGCCCCCCAGGGCATTTGATGGTCCTTCAGTATTATCTCCCCTTCTGCCTTCTCACCCCTTCAGCCTCCAATCATTTGTTTCTTTTGCAGAAACTCAAGCGTTATAAAAAAAAAAATTGTGATAAACACACAGGTTTCCATTAAGTAGAAAACTAAATCCAAAACAATGATAATAGCAATAAAATAAACAAGAAATAATTTCTAATTAACGACGTTCAAACTTAATTGCTTGGTGTTGCTAGAGGGTGGCGATTGTTGTTCATTTAGTAGACAAGGTGTCCTCAACTGACAACGCTACACTTCCAAGAGCCAGCCATTTGCAAGGTGTATGTTATTATTATTATTATTCTAGATATAAATGGCCATCCATGGAAGTGTGCATATTCATGTGATTAGAGTAGATTTCTTTTGGTCATCTGTCCCAGTGCTTTAACTTTCACAGAAAGAGGAGACACTGAAAAGTAGGGGAGTAAAATAACCTATTCGGGTTTATCTGGCAACCCTGAGCTCAGTTGCATGCATTGCACATGCAGAGTCAACATGATCACAGTTAAGGCTCCAGTATAGTCAGGCGTACTTCAGTTCGTGCATATTGGATTAGACTTGAAGCGGATGCCCACAGAGCATGTCCACGCAAAGATAAATTTTTACGACCGTGTACGCATACTTCGTGTCGCACAATAAACTGCCCGGCGACGGACTGTTTTGTATGTGACACCAATGTATTAAATTCCCCTTCTTCATCCCTGATCTGGTTTAACGGCCTTTTCTTGATTTTTTGCCAAGAGGCAAGTGATCTCTTCCTCCTCTGTTGATGCCATGACTGAAATGGTGAGAAATGAAATAATTAGTCACGTGCGAATTAAAATCAGTCCCAGCGTGGGTGCGGGAGAGTCTGGAGATTTCCTGGTGGGCCGATCTGATATGTGGGCTGCAGGGCCAGTGCTCCCCATTTTGTTTTGTTTTTTAGAACTTTTTATTAACAACATATTAACACATCGCTGCGGCTTGCTGCCAGCTCTCGTTTTGTTTTTTCCGACCAATCAATCAATCCAGTAGGCGTGTCAGCAAATGACCAATCGACGACCTCGATTTGTCCTGAAAGTAAACGCCCCTTGTGGAGCTGACTGCAGCCACTCAAGATAGATGCTTGAGTATGAAGTCTCAACCGTCTGTGGACAGTGCGCACAGTTTCTGCACGGACTGAGGTCCGCCTGAGTCTGTGTGAGCCTTTACATCCAAACAAGTGAATGCACCAACGTCCCTTTGGACATAGGACTTCATTGATTTTGTTTCTACATGCTGAAAAAGGATAAGTAGCACAAAAACACTCTGCTCTCTGCCATTTAATATAACTATTGTTAGAGCAGAAAAATATTTGACTGCAGCTGCCTGTAGTGCACATGCATAATTACACATTTGTGGAGAATTTCACAACTCCGCAGGGGAGTTCCTCCGAAAATCTCCTCTCTGAGACCCAGATTTGGAAACCTTTGGTTTCAAAGACAATGGGAGCTGTTGTGAAGACGAACAGCCAAACTGCAGCAGAAAAGCTGCAGTTTCACTCAAAAAACGTGTTGAGTAAACAGAGTCTTAGTAGTGCGAGCATTTCACACAAAACCTGTAGTTGAAAAGGATTGGTCACATTTTTTCTTCCTTAATAAGTCCAGTGAAACTTACCGAACTTACCGGCTCAGCAGGACAGACTATCACTTTTGCAAACTGCAGATATTTTTCTGATGTCTTTGACCATAACAAAAAATAAATGCATCAAACCAACCAAAATGTACAACTTGCTTAAAGAAGAAAGGAGTAAATATTACCAACAAAAAATAACTATTTATTCATGAGAAATGAAGGTCTGTCCAAAACAATGGATCTTCCGTAGAAATTAGTGTTGTAACGGTACACGTGGGTGTATTGAACCATTTCAGTACTTCATGTTCGGTTCACGTGCGTACCGTTTCGGTTATTTTTTCACTCATTAAATTTTATTAGCGAGATATTATGTGCCACGGAACTTAAGTTCCTAAGCGTGTTTCAGCACGGCGCTATTATCTTGCAGCACGCGTAGCATTAGCAGCCTAGCAGGCAATGAACAAGGCATCTCGTTGCGGTCTCCTGTTTGGGAACATTATGGATTTCTTGTTAAAAGACAAGTGAACAAATCCAAAGCTGTGAGTCAACGTTGTTTCACAGAGATTGGATCTGCAGCAGCAACACGTCTAACTTGTTAACACACTTGAAACGACTTCATCTGAATATGACTGTAGTTTGGTGCAAAGAACGATAGCTGCGTTTAAACAACCTTTATCAGGTGATTCAGATAGGTCCAAAGCAATAACACAAGCTGTAGGAGTTTTTAAAGCTCTGGATCTACGTCCGAATGTTGTTGATGCACCAGTTTTAAACACATAATTAAAGTTCTTGAGCCCTGCTGCCTACAACATCCCATCACGTCAACACTTCAGCCAAAATGTTGTAGCAGCACTTTATGAAAAAGCTAAAACTGATCGTCAACAAGCCCGACCCCAGATTTAAAGCCCTGCCCTGATGATGATGAGCGAGAGAGAATATTCAACCACCTCATATGATGACCGTGCAAGAAGAGGTATTATTGTATTATTGTAATCTAATTAACTTTTTTAATTTAAAATTATAATCTTATTAACTCAATTTTTAATCTCTGTGTTGTTTGCAGTCTGAGGATGACAGCAGCTGAGTCTTCTTCATCCACCAGATCACCTCCAGCTAAGAACTCTGTAATAACTGAACTTGTTTACTTGGCATATTTTCAAAATAAACGTTTTGTAAATCTTTATTTTAGCCTTTTTTGTACCGAAAATTAACCGAACTGAGCCCTCCTTGAAACTGAACCGAACCGAAATGTGATTTTTGCATACCGTTACACCCTTAGTAGAAATGTACTCAGATATCATGAACTATTTGGTTGTCACACCAACATCCTACACCTCATATGACCTGACATCTTTCAGAAGCTGGAAAGTGTACAACCAGATGTATTCTGGGTAGGTCAGAGACATTTAAGAGAGTATCTCACTGGGCTATGAGTGGTTGCCACTGCCAGTATTCAACAGAAAGTATCTCGTATGTCTCACAACTTCACCTGAGTCACAGAGGTTTATAGCCCCATCTCTTGATTTTGAGATGTTCAAATGTTGAAAAGCTTTGTACAACAACTTTATCCAAAAAGTCAAATTTGTCATGAGTATCTCCAAAGTTGAATTAAATTAAACTAAGCTAAAAACTCTTTCATTCTGTTGCATTTATGTGTAGCTAGGAATGTAAATTATTCAAGACATAGCAGTACAGAAAGATAGCCTAAAGGTGTAACGCAACACTCTCTCTTTTTAAGCATTTGGAGTTTTGACTGGTACAAACAGAACTAGAATTTCCAGGTGGAAGATGGAGACAAGACACCAAACTCTGTTTCACTGATCTAATGTGGTGCAGCAAAACGGGCAGCTTGTTTAATGACCGCCACCAGCACTTCAAGCTACACCAGTTTAATGTTACGGTCTGAGTGTGGCGCACATGAATCACTCAGTGAACCTCCTTACTGTCACGGCTCATGTCAACTGTTTATTACAAACAACGCCATGCAAAGTGCCGTCTGTAAGCAATGCTGTGAGAATCATCCACTTGCCTGAGGAGATTAACAAAGGCCTATCCGTTACAACTCCTCAGGAGTCTGATTTAACCAGTTCAGTCCTGCATCCTGCGCAATCTGTTGTTTTCATCATAAAATTACAGACTTTTTATATTTGCTTTATCTTTATAAATGCCCAGTCTTATAAAATTCACAATAATCAAAATATCTAATTCCTAGAAGAGTTCTAGGATTGTCACAAATTGAAACAAGACAAAACCATGTTTAAAGACCAGAAACCATTCAACACTGATCCACAACAACTTGTCTAGATCCAATTAATACATTCACCAAGAAATTCTGTGCTCCGTTCCATAATAGCTTGGGTCTTTGAGGTACAAACTGGGAAATTTTAAAGTTTAAAATCGCCCATTTAAAAACACCCAGATCAAAGAATGTAAAGACCCCTTTCACTCTAATGAAAGATGCAATTAAGATCAGTGTGCGTGGACAAAACTAAGAAAACGTCTAGTCCAAGAGAGTAAAAAAGGACCTTTATTGGTAAAAAAATGAAAAAAACTAAAAAACTAAAGAGGTATTTAGTCCAATTAAGTTTAGTTAAATAATATGTTCTGTACTAGATATCAACTATCTATCCGTCCAGGTTATTCCACTTATCAGAAGATGGGCAAAGAGGTTCAGGAGGGAAACCAAGACATCCCAAGGTGTTCCCAGGTGAGAAAAGGATAATCCCTCCATCGAGTTACAGATCTGCCTCAGAGTTTCTTCCCACTGGGATCTACATCCAAAGGGAGGTCTCCAGGAGGCATTTGAAGTAGATGCCTAAACTACATCTGGCAACTTTCAGTTGGGAGGAGCTCTAGCCTGGATGACAGAATTCCTCACCTTATCTCCAATATGAGCCGAGCCACCCTTCAGAGGAAGCTCCTTAAAGTAACTTGTATCCAAGATCTCGCTCTTTGTTTTTCAGTTCTAACTATACCTCACGACTGAAGGTGAGGGCTGGAGCTTAGACGGACCAGTAAATTAATAACTTTGTCTTTTGGCTCAGCTCCTCCTTCAATCATGACAGATAGGAGAAATTACCTCATTAATGTGGAAGGTGCTCCATTTCATCAATCCATCCCTCTCTGCTCATGAACAAGGGGCTCAGATGCTTGAACTCCGCTTGACAAAAATACTCACCCATTCCGGTGAGAACATTGCACAGTTTTCTGCCTGAAAACCACGGCCTCAGACTTAAAGGAGCTGACTAATGTTGACAACAAACCTAATTCTGGATTTATGCACCGGTAATATAAATCAGATTTTCCATGTAAAAGGGGTCTAAAAATCAAAGTTAATTGGAAATAATTTGGAGCTGCAAATGCCTCATGAGAATATTTCAGACACGGGTGAGGTGACGGGAACCAGATAAAATCCGTCATCACTATTCTAGCAACTTTGCTGAAGGTCCCCTGCTGGTCCTTGGAACCATTTTAGGATCCAAGGACTCACGTTATCTGGCAGCATCCCATTCAATGACAGTACAGCAAGGCACTTGTGTGTGTGCCATAGATAGCATGTTCATTTAATGAGTGAATAATATCCCCTTGCATGTCCAATGAACTGTGGGCTAGGGGCATGGGCCAAGGGCAAAAGGGGGTGAAAATAATACAATGGCAGCGTTAGGGAGTGTGGGAACCAATTCTTCTCAGGACAATAGGCATTTCCCAGTGGCCACAGCGTACCCATTCACTATCAGCGGCTGGGCCAGCGTAGCACGGTGCTGAATATGCACCAGCTCAGCACAATGTTGCTTTCTCCTAAACAAGACCAGACTGTTTCCTATCCCAAAGACAACACAGTCCAACTCTAGCCTACACACAGCCCCATTCTCACACAGGCAGTCTCCTTCTCACTAACTCCATGTCTGCATGTCTCTCCCGCTTTCCAACTCTGTCACAAAGCGGGAGGGCACCGACAAGGCCGGGGTTCATGGTGATTGTGGCTGCCGTGCTGTAACTAGGCCACTGTTTTCTCCTCCGCCAGACCTGATGTACGTGGAGAGATATTCTGGGCAGAAATGTTATTAGTGTAACCCAGTTTACCAATCACCAGGTGACTGCAGGAGGAGGCACTCCCCACAGGGACACGCAGATGCTCAAGGACAATGCACGCAGAGATGGGGGGAGGGAAAGGTGGTGCTGAGGCAGGGGAAATGTGATAAAGGATGTGATTTGTTAGTAAGTGTGGCACTCATGGGAAATCACAGCTGGATGCTGGCAGGTGTGAGGAACTGGGATTATTCTGTTTGTTTATATGCGTTTGTGTACGCTCGGTGCTCTGATGACCCGAACGCAAACTGGTACCCAACCTTTTCTTTTGTGAGCGTGCCCTCTGGTTGCTGTGGCAACAGAGCCTGAGAACAGGGCTGAGAGAGAGAGAGAAGACACGAATAAGACAAGCATGAGGGTTTTTCAGTGTCGCTGCTTTGACAAATAAACGCGCACACACCCGTCACTACAGATGGATTACCCCAATTTCCCTGAGACTTACTGTAACCACGGCCTGCCTGACCCAATTAAACAAACTGAAAACCTGAACGTTTTCAACATTAAACAAGAGAAGACAGACTTTACTGAATATACACAAAGGCAGTAATGGCTCAACATCTAGGAACAACCTCTAGTTGTGTGTGATGTAACAGCAGACACAAGATACTGTATATCTACTACTTCTTAAGGCTTTGAAGTGTATTCTGTTGTAATTTGTACAGTAAAATATATTTCACATAATTAGTCACGATTGGCATCTTTACACACTGGGTACTCAAATGTATTCTGATGTAGTCAAGATCTATAATGGTAACAGAACACGTTTGGGTTTATTCTCTTTTTTTAGGGGTCTAGATGATTGTTAGGACAAAACAAATGTGGACTTTTTAAAGGTTAAATATTTTTTTTAATTATGAAAAGGCAAAGAAGGGTCATATGCGAGAGTGACAAATCACTTAATGGGTTTAACCCTACCATCTCAGATTTGGATTAAACATATTTGTCAATGATCCCACGGAACAAGATCTCAAATCTTACGTCAGATTCGTTTTTCCAGAAATATGACTGAGATGTCATTTCCTGAAATAAAGTCCCTCACTGTTTTATAAATATATATAAATTTCAAACGGGTAATTTTATTTATTTATGAGAATTCATTAAAGGCATGCATGTTACATGTCAACTTTCTAAAGTGTTAGACTAAGATCATCTTATGTTGAGAAATGCTGGAGCTAAAGCCATTTTTATTTTGGGTAGACCCTTATAAAAAAAAATTTTTTTTAAGTATTACCCCGGTATATTGCAACATCTTCTGTGATGTATGTATTTCTGTTGTGTTCTTGCTAAATTTGCAATGCTCATTTTGTGTGTTGGGCATGGCTCTCAGCTATTACCACACAAAATTTAAAAATTACATGTAAATATCGAAGTAAAGCTTAGCATCCTTGCAGCCATTTTGAATTGGAATGATTCCAAAAGTTATCAGTTGCTGATGTCCAGACACAAATTACTTTCTGACAGTTGCAATAAAATCTGTTCAGTGGTTCGGGAGAAAGTTTGCAAATTCTACAGACAAACAAACATGTACACACACAGACCCAAACAAAAACTATTTTCATCTTTAACCTTTGGGCAATAATAAGGCTAATAAAAATTAAAGTTCCATCCATCCATTATCTTTACTCACTTCTTCCTTTTCGGGTTGCAAGGTCAATGGTGCCCATATCCAGCCATCACGGTGCGAGAGGCGGGGAACACTCTAGATAGGTCTCCAGTCCATCACAGAAACACACAGACAAACAACCATTCACTCTCTCTCTCACCTAGAGACAATTTAAAGTTACCAATCAGCCTAACATGCATGTTTTTGGTCTGTGGGAGGAAACTGGAGTACCTGGAGAAAACTCACGCAACACAAAGAGAACATGCAAACTCCACCCAGATGGGATTTGAACCTGTGACCTTCTTGCTGAGAGGCAACATCTCTACCAACTGAGCCACTGTGCCACCCAAAATTAAATAAAAAAGTCAATTTTATATTTTAAAAACAAACCTTTTGGTCAACATGCAAAACAATAAAAATAGTAATAAAATGAAACAGGACACAAAAGACCACAAAAAAAAAAAAACCTTCTAAATATAATAAGACATAAAATAAAACTATTAAAATGAAGGTCAAACTTGATTCAAGGGTAGATGTTTGAGTTCTCAAGCATGGTGACCAAACATAGCAAGAAACCACCTCACACCAACAGTCCAGCACGGTGGCGCAGGGTTAATGGTTTGGGCCTCTAGCCCTGGAGTGGACCATGAACTTCATTTTCTGCAGCCCACACGGCACAACGCGAGTTGACAGTGACATCAGGCTGCACTTGTGATGACCAGCTGCCAACCCTGCCCATGCTCAGGTCACACATCAGAGGTGTGTTCTGTAACCTAGCAACAGCTGCTTGTTACTTTGGCAACGCAGGCCTACTAGCGCTCATTTGGTTTGTGTGATGCGTTGCTTCATCTTTTTTTTTAAACCTTCATGATGCAAGTTCCACTTATTTGGTTTTAGATAAAGAAAAAGTTTATTTTTGCAGAATAAAGACAACCTAAGAGTTAAAAATGTCCTTGTGCCGAAAGGCTAAGAGAGATCCCAACAAGGTAAAAACAAATGACGAGTCTCTAAATAGTGTTTCCCCTCCCTGAATAAACAGCTGGAAGTAAAGAGGAAGACAGGTCAGAGTGACATCTCACTGCAGAGCTCTCCATGTGGAAGGATAACTGTACGGTATAAAGATGACCAGTGTTTTCTAGCAGGTTAGAAAACTGCAGATATAACATATTTTTACTTCGTTTCTGCATTTCTCAAAAAAAAAAAAAAAAAAAAAGAAGAAACAAAGAGCACGCCTTACAAATGTGAACCAATAGCAACAAGAAGATAAATATGTGATTAGAAAGGCTGCGGAGTAATTAGTCCACACGTTTATGCAGGTCGTCCGACTTCTGTGTTTACAGTCTGATAATCTGAGTGTGTCAGGAACAACAGCAACAGAGTATTTTACTGAAGCCAGCTACTGTCTGTTTATTCAGTTTAAAATACGTTTATTCTCTCAGTTCATATAGTTTCCTTTAAAATGTTCTTCTGAAACATGCACCATTTCTCAAAAACTGCAGCCAGGTCAACTAAATATTTGGTCCATTAACGTAAAGTAAAAACTTTTTTCAAGAAGCTGAATATTCTGCTTCCATCATGAATGTATGACAGTCATTAAGTTTTACAACTAAACACAAAAATAAACGTTTACGTACTGAAAATGCTTAAAGGAATAGTTCAAATCGTAGTTAGCTCTTTACATTACAACAATAAACTTTATTTATAAAGCACTTTAAAAACAACACTGTTGGCCTAAGTGCTGTAAACTAACACATACAAGAATAAAACGACAGAAAATCAACTGAAACCGTAAAAACAATGAACTGTTAAAATCACAAAACAGCAAAGAGTAAAAACAATTAAATTAATTAAAAACAGTAAAACCAACATGTCAAGCGGAGTTAAAAGCCAAAGAGAAAAAAAGTCTGAGAAGACTTAAAAACAGGAAGTGAGTCATCTTAGAAGTGTAGAACCACTGGACTGAGGAACAGCTTCTACCCTGAAGCTGTTAGACTCATGAATTCCTAACCAGGAAAATAATAATAATAATACTTTATTTATAAAGCCCTTTAAAACAACCACAGCTGCCACAAAGTGTTGTACATAAAATCACTGTAATGCCAATTTAAATGGTGATGTTACTTTATATGTGCTGCTGATTATCAATGCTGCTGATTTCTTGCCTTTAAGCTGCTGTATTCATACCCATCTGCTCACTACAGACTCAGTTCAGGCTGCTGCTTAATACACCGTTTTATTTTACATTATTATTGTTTAGCGTATATCTTAGATCCTTATATACAGTTTCTTTTTATACTTTATAGTTTTGCTATTAATGTGTTTAACTGGGACCTTGAGAGGAGTACACAATTTAATTCCACCTCATGTACCGCATGTGATGTGAATGACAATAAAGAGCCTTGAACCTTGAAAACAAAGTTTAATGGACCTAACTAACGAGCTAATGGTCAGTCCATATGAGTCTGAGACCCATAGATATCATATAAACACTAGATAACAAACTGTTCTATTTTGTATAGGCTCCGCCCTTTAAGCTATCGCTAGTGGGTTTCATCTCATCGTGCGCAGCACTGAAAACTTTAGTCCATGCCCACCTACTGCGTGGGCCTCATCCCCAGTCCATATAAATTAAGGTAAGACCGGGTAATCGGCTCCCATTTTTTCTTCAGCCAGCTAGCTAGCACTGTCAGAAGAACGAAGAAGGAAAAGCTGTCCAGCTTTGACCGGCACAACTTTTGCTAAGGATGCCTGGGTCTCTGCCACGCCACCTCCTGCCGTCCCGGTGAGCTCTTCCTCCCTGAGGAGAAGCAGACGAGCAGCCTTGTTCAAGGTAAGCACCGAGGAGTGATTTTCCGTGGCGAGCCACTACCCGACACCATCGCCTTGTCTAACGTGTTTTTTCATCTCGGTAATCGAATGATTTCCTTGAAAAAGGCGATGTTAGCAGCAGCCTCGCTGAATGTTTTTCCGTGGAGGGCCGCTACCCGCTGGATGACGCCATCGCCTTGTCTAACGTGTTTTTTCCTCTCTGTAATCAAATGATTTCCTCGAAAAAGGCGTTGTTGGCAGCAGCTCCACTGACTAGGTTTTTTTTTTCTGTGGCGGGATGCTATGCGCGGGACGATGCCACCACCTTCTTTGACACAGAGTCACGCAGTGAATCGAATGATTCCTCTGAGAAAGGCGATGCAGAGCTGCCCCTTCCCTCTTAGAGAGCGTAGTGATGGAAGACGAGTGGCCGGGCGTATGCTCAGCCACCTCGGATCTTCCCACGTTGGCGACCACACTGCTCCCAGCCATCGGCGCCCTCCTCTCGGAGCTGCCCAGCATAATCCAGAAGGACGTTAACACAAGGGACTTTCCGTCCCCCATCTCCCTCTGCCCTGATCGGATGATCTGGCGGCAAGGTTGGCTCCGCCCCGGCTTGTCGCCCTGACCCCATCTGGCCTCGATGTCCAGCTGTGACGTCACACTGGAACGAGGCTACAGCTGGGCCCGGCAAGCTGAAGACATCCGTCTCCACCTTCGCCTCCATCTCCAGAGTGGAGGGTTTTACCGGTCGGTGGTTTTCCCTCAGTCCCCCCAGGTGGCACTTGGGGCAAAAGTTTCCAGGATGGACCAGCAACCTGTCCCTCCAGGGAAGCATGAGCACATCGTGGCAAGGTCTCCAACCGAGCTCACCAGTGCTCATTCCAGACGACAGCAGCTTGGCCCTGCTGGCCTACAGCATCTCGAAAAGGCTGGAAGAAGCAGACCTGCTGGAGGTGACAAAGAGCTCTCTCTGTAAAGGTGCTGATGTCATCTTAAACATGTGCCACCTCTGCGGTCTGCCTGTCCCGCATCGTCACCTGGATGACCATGATCCAGAGGATCACTTGGCTCCGCCTCTCACCATCCTTGTCTGAGAGGCTGCAGAAAGACCTGCTGAAGGGCCTGCCTGTCCCGCATGGCCACCTGGATGACCATGATACAGAGGACCACTTGGCTCTACCTCTCGCCATCCTTGTCCACGAGGCTGCAGAAAGACCTACTGGAGGGCCCCATCACCCCAGAGGCGCAGTTCGGGGCCAACTTCAGGACCATCCTTGAGAAATCGCAGAGGTCCGAGGAGGTGTACATTGAGACTGTACACCATCTGGTGACGTCACAGTCCATCTCATTTCTTTTAGCAGCTAGCGTTTCATTGTTTTAGGTAAAGTTCTACAGTTTTAGCTTTAGCTCCGGTTCTGTTTAATTTAGCTTTTGGTGGTGTGTTGTTTCTTTAAATTAGTGACAGTTTCTTTTCGCTATTAGAAGTTTTGCTTAACTTTTATGTATTGTTGGGGGGGGGGGGGGGGTGTTACCTTCAACAACTCAGTTTCTGCTTCTTCACATCATTTCATCAGTACTCAGTTCAGTTTATTTATGTAGCGCCAACTCACGACAGAAGTCATCTCAGGGCACTGAACAGAAATATCCATATGTATACAAATAAGTTAACACTATTTATCTGAGGAGCAGAGCAAGCACGAAGGCAACAGTGGAAAGGAAAACCTCCCTCATGAGGTAGAAACCTTTAGCAGAACAAGGCTCAGGACAAGTGGACATCTGCTTCAACGACTGGGTTTGAGAGGAACAGGAAGGAGGAACACACATATCTACAGAGAAACAGCACTCAGCGTTTACACTGGCACGGAATGGAAAGTGGAAAAGTGCACTAGTGACTGGACATCTTGCTAACCCAACAGGCTAAAGGTAAAGTAACAGACACGGACATTTTGTTTTATATTACGTCTAAAATTGGAATTATTTGCCTGTCACTGTAGTCTCTACCACAGGCAGACCGGCTCATTAGCAACAGCCAGCTGTATTTCTTGCATTTTACATACGTTTTTGTGTCGGATACATTTTGTTAAACCTTCACAGCGTGAGTGGTTACTTAAAACAAAATACTAAGATTATTCAACAACAACTTAGAACAACATTCAGCTTCTACACACTTAAAATGGTAATTTATTTCATTGAATATAAGTATTTAATGTTCTGAACTGGAATTAATCTGCCAATCAGTGTTATAGCTCCAGTTAGTTGAGGACTTTCTCCGTGGGAGTATTTCTCCTACCTGCATGGAGTCGGCGCTGATTATTTCTCCCTGAAGCCGTTTTCCGAGCTCAATCGCCAGTTTGGACTTTCCTGTGCCAGTAGCTCCCAAAATCACCACCAAAGACGGGGCCATTGCTCTCCGCAAAACACACTGGCGAACGAGGATGGACGCCGCCATGATGCTGCCTGCTCGGCTTGCTCAGCTGATATACCGCGCATGCGCAGATGCCATGGCTGCTCGAAAAGGCGGGTTTTGTTGCCTGGCAACGGGGTGGACCGATGATTGAAAGACAAAAGGTCTGTAATTCTCCATGTAAATTGAGAATGAAAGATTTATGTGAATTAATTTAAATATTTCCGACTTGTTAATGTGTAGTTCCTCGACGACCTTTCACAATGTTCCCCCACAGTAAACGGATAAACTGTTATTGCTTCATAACGCTTTTCTACACATCAGCTTGTGGTGACGTATTAGTGGAAACTGCTTTACGGCGACATTTTTCCAACACATTTAGCCCGGTTGTTATGGAAACTGTCAGAGCTCTGCAGCAGCGCTCTAGATGCTTGCTGCCACGGTGGTAACCATGGAGACAGCAGAGAAACAACTGATATAGAAAATGAGTTCATTAATGCAAATGGTTTCCAACAATCATCTTATGGAGGTGGTAATGTACTTTCCTTTGAGATTAAAGGAATTTGTAAATTTATCTCCCAGTAAAACAAGAGAAATAAAAATATACATGTAACCCACTATTTTAAACCCAGCTGCAAACATTAAAAGACCAATCAAGATGGCAAACAATAAAATTTATTTATTTTTGACTTTTTACATAAAGGCTCATGAGGTACAGAGACAAAAAAGTGCTGAGACAAGGCTCAAAAATGACCAAAGCTGAACTCCCCAATAAGTAAGCAAAGCCCACTGCAGCCATGACTGTGCCGCTGCAAAGAGCAGTGATAAATACAAAATAACAATTAAATTAAAGTTCAGTGTGGCTAACTGCTGGTTTGTGCTGAATCAAACATCAAAAGAAAAAGTATCGAGAACAAAAATATCTGGGGTGTTTTGAGGTTTTATTACATACAGCACTCTAGAACCGGTGGTATTTTTCCTCTGAGACTCCATCTATACGGACCTTACCTGAGTTTTGGTAAAAGCAGGGCCTGCTACCGATCATTTTACAGTACTAGATCCAGATCCAAAGCTACATTCCTTTAATGCATGGCTTTTAGGAGAAATGAAAGGAGGGCAGCACCTGGTTTGAATAAATAAAAATTAAAATAATGGGAGAAAGCATTAAAAAATAAGGTCACTAAAGGCTATCCACAGCCAGAAGAATAATCGGTAGATCATCATTCATACACACAATCATGTCAGCTTTAAGTGAGCGCTGTAGTGATTACAATAGAGACAGGAGTGTTCAAATGCCTTCTGCTCCAGAAATAAAATAAAAATCATACATGCCAAGTTTTAGCAGACGAACACAAAAACAAAAAAAAACTGCCTGCTACAATCACAAAAACAGTCATCAGCTCACACTGAAACAACTCTGTAGGAAAATATAGTATAAAACTTTAGTCCCAACCGACTTGTACAAACGAAGCAACACTCGAGACAAAAACCAACAGGTTTCGCAACGAAAATAAAAACACGGTGATAAAGTGGTGTGATCGATGCTCAAAGTGTTTTCAGTTCAACTCTCATTAATTATTTTATTAACAAAAATAGAAGCTTTGAGTCATTTTCATTGAGAAGCCAGCGAGCTTTGGCCCCCTGCTGTCGGACTCAGGGGGCCCCTAACAAAAATGAGGAGTATAATCGAGAGTTCAGGTTTTGGTTCGAGGAGGTGGGGGCTGTACAGTAAAAGGATTTATATATACAGAAACATCCACTGAAAGGCTTCAAGGCATTCCGTTAAACGCAGAGCAAACAAAAGACAGGATGAAATAAAAACAAAGGATGGCTTAGATTTTTATATTACTCAAGAAAATAAATCGCCAATGTTTAAATTACCTTCACCTTTTGGCTGGTCCCCATGGCACAACAAGAGATCTTGGTAAATATTAGATTTTTTTTTGCAGAAATACTGTAGATTTCAACGCATGCAAAGCCAAATAATTCTCCCAAACAGGTCATTACTGAGGTCAAAACATGTGAAAATTAGATTATTATTAATATCGTCCCTGACGACAAAAACGGAGGCGAGATGAGGAGAGAGGGGACATTAGATGTTTGGAAGAAGAGCTGAAACAGAGCTGAACCTGACACGTAGTGGTTACATGTCGAGCACTAAAGGAAAGGGGGCTGTAAATATTAGATCTGCAAAGAGGAGTGCAGAAACATTGCAGCTGTGCAGGCACAACTGGAGCAGTTTGACCAGTGCAGCAGTTAACACCAAGGTTCTAGCGGTTCTTTTAAATAAGATGTTCTCAGCAGGCCTTCATGCTGCAAGTTATTATTTTATCTTTAAATAAAGGGAAAAAGAACAGTCTGACAAACCTTTGAGGAACCGAGAATCAGTCCCTAACTTTCTGATCAGGCAGCCCTCGGAAGCTAAATGTGCAAATCACAAAGCAAAGAGCAAAACAGAAAAGAAGAATAGCAACAATCCAGCAACTCAAAGTGAACATTAGTGTTTTTTTTTTCCTCCTTTGCGTAGTCCAGTTCAGCTCCCAGTGTCTGTGGCGGTTCCCGTCGTTCAGGACCGTTTGAGCTGGGCCAGCCGCTGCAGCAGCTGCAGCTGCCGTGCTCTCAGCTGCTTCCTCTCCTGAGCCTTCTGCCTCTCGCCGGCGTGCAGCTGCTGCAGGTACTCCGTGGCCCGAGTCAGGATGGCCACCTTCGGAGTCTTGGGGCAGTCCGCCAAGCCCGGGATCTCGTCCCGCAGCGACAGGAAGCGCGAGCGCAGGTCGTTCCGCCGCTTGCGCTCCAGGAAATTGTGCGCCCTGCGCTTGTCCGTGTCCTCGCAGTCCGAGGACTGGGGGCTCGACAGGTGGGAGGGGGGCTTTGATGGCGAGCTCTGAAGCTGGTGAGAAGACGAGGAGGAGTAGGGTAAAGACGATGGCGACGAGGAGGAGGTGGGCGAGGAGGCGCTGAGGGTGGGGGACTCCGACCTGATTCCGGCCACGGTGACGTGCGACTTCCGGCTGTCCAAGTTCAGGGGGGCGTGGCCAAGGCGGGGCTGGTGGTGGAGAGAGTTCAGGTGAGGGTGTGTCGCAGGAGCGAAGGCTTCCTGTCGAACCTTTTTCCGGGGCGGCTCAGACGCCACCGGCAGAACGTCCGGGGAGGGGGCAGCGTAGTTGTGCTGCTGTTGGTGGATGGAGATGTGGAACCGCTTGGTGCCAGGGTCATGGGGGTCCGCACGCACCGTTATAGTCACTGGTTTGCGGGTGGCGACCAGTCGGCAAGGTTTACGCTGCTGCTGCTGGTGGTGGTGCTCCACGGTCACCACATCAATTTCCTCCTCGTCATCGTCGTCATCGTCATCATCGTCGTCTTTGTCATCTTCATCATCTGAGGAAAAAACATATATGTAAAGAGATGTCATCATCATCATCGCCACCATTCATGCCGGAGTGAATGACTCTCAGCTTTTACATCCGAGCTCAACATCTGTAAACAGACCAAATCCAGACCGGTCAAACAGCTGCCGCAGCCATCGTCACACTCTGAAGTTGATCAGTTGTAGATTTACTCCTGAACTCATGATTTTGGTTCTGAACATGATGTTGGGATCTTTTTATTTTCTGCGTTTCATTAAAATCCATGTAGCAGCTCATTAGAGATTTTGCCAGCTGACAGATAAACACAAAAATATTAAAAACACATTTTTCCTTTCAGTGATAAATAATATTCAGATGCGTACAAGTGACAGCACATCCTTTACCACCACAAACCAGTACAGAATCTGGGTGGGACTGGGGATAACGTTCAGCATGTTAGAGCAAACTGGCTGCCAATCACTATGTTACTGCTTTGTTTTAGAGTTAATACCGGACAATAAAACAAACCGATACCGGTAGTTTGATTCCCGTCAACTTCCTAGACAGTATGTAGATTTGTAGTCCCTCCAGTATGACTGAACTGCTTACAGTTTATTCTATAAAAGACTATATGTCCCATATGCTGAGGACTGTTGAAAAGTTACCCGTTATGGCTCTTTTTGAACATTTACTTGTGCTTCCCTAGCCCATGTCCCCAGAAAAGTGTGGACACCCTCCCTCAGCCCCCTGTTGGTGAGTTCTGCAGCCAGGCCGGCCTCCTGAACACCTAATCCTGCTCTATTCAAAGCCCCGGCCGGCTCGGATCAAACCCACACAGACACAATTGGCGCCGCAGCTTGTCGAGCGGAGGAATGCAGCAACAAGTTCCCTTTGTGGAATTCCACACAACGTTATGCACGGTCCGAGCTCAGCGTCACATGGCAGCCCACATACCCAAGGTCCTGAACCAAGAACGGAGCGTTCCAGGTTCCTTTTCCTTTTATTATCGTTTGAAAACCGAGCCAAGAGGGGAGGACACGGTTGTTCCGAGAGTGGAGGAGCAGCTGGTCTGCTGGAGCGCGGCCAAGCAGCAGATGTTTCAGTGGGTGTGTCACTCCCTGGCCTTCAAGCATGTGTTGCAAAGTAACGCAATGCAGTCATGAGCCCTGCCAACTAACTGCTGCCACATCGGGAGAAACTGACGCCAGATCAGTTCAGCTCAAACAGCAGGTTAGAAACTACATGAACAGCAAATGTTAGAACATGATCTAGTGAAGGTGGACATCCACCCAGGCTACTGACCTGAAGAATCCGTGTGGGACTCGGAACCGGAGGACACCTGCTTCTTGCCTCCACCGGATAACGGGAAGGTGAGCACTGCAGCCGGGTCCACACAGTCCACAGCCAGGCCTCCGACGGTCCCGGCGTCTGAAGGAGCACCATGTGCCCGTCCTGGAGATGCACCTTTAGCAGGCGCCCCTGTTCCAGGACACGGGGCGAAGCGCTCCCCTACAACCTTCTCCAGCTGCTGCCCCGCCGAGACGCAGCTCCACATGCAGTCCTGGATGATGATGGAGCTCAGGTTGCCGAAGGAGTCCCCGCCCGACGCCAGCTTGCAGGGGACATCCTGCTGCTGCTGTTCATCCTCCTGCCCCAGGAACTGGGACACCCACTCCAGCTTGTCCCCGAGCGACGGGTAAAGGAGTCCAAACTTGGCAGGCCCATCCACCGCCCGGATGGGGGACATGGGCGGGGTGGGCACCAGCTCGAACTTCTTCCAAATGTCCTCGCTGGGCGCGGTGGACTTGAAGAAATCCTCGTCCGGGTCGTGGTCATCGTAGAAATAATGCTGGTAGTGGTCCAGGTGGTCCATGTCCCAGTTTTCATAGCGAGGCGCGGCAGAGCTGATGCCCGGCATGGGGGCTGCAGGCTGGCGGGGTGCGTGAAAAGAAAGAGGATGGAGGGTGTGAATCACTCCTTGGTGCCTCAGTCTGTGCAACGATACAATCAAATTAGTTCTGCAGATATTTTACACCAAAGTCAACAAATTGGTTTTTACAGTGCAGCTACATCGAAACAGAACCAGAGTCTCTGACATTTGGACTTAATTGACACCACGTGAAGATATTATACATTTATAAAATGGATGGCTACAGAGGTTGCTGTTAATCATCAGCACATGATGATCCATGAGGGGATGCTTCCAGGTGTTTCAAAGTTCCTCCTGCTCTGCTAGAAGTTCATTTCTCAGCGCAGATTCATTACATAACCTGATCCAGAGGTTGTGGCTGCTGCTCAGCGACAGCTTCAGATAAAAAGATTACAGCTCGGAGACAGAGTACGTCTGGTGGTTGTCTGTGGCTCCTCCTCGGCTCTGGTCCTTATCAAAGCTCCATGAGCGCAGCTGCATCACTTAATTAGGCTGCAGGCGCGCGCAGAGCTGCGAGAGCATCAAAAAATCCCCAAACCTGCCTCTGAATAATCTCACGAGAAGTTGCTTTGTTTCAAAACAGAGATTAAAAAAGGAGTATTACCTGGTGTGGAGAGTGGAAAACCTGTCCTCGTCTTCATAGATCCACCGTGCGCAAATCCAACGTGTCCAAAGAGGCGCAGCGATCCCGTTTCTTGCCTTTAAATCGGAGCTTTGCCCCTTTCGCTGTTTTTTTTGTGTGACTTCCTTGTTATTTTGTTCTTGCTTTAGGGGACAAACAGTCCTCGAGGTCAAAGGGTCCGGTCGGTGTCGGTCCCACCGCTCCAGTGGTCCGGAACGCTCCCGGCTCTGCTCACTTTTCTTCAGACTGCGGCGCTAATGTGAACCGCGGCGGCGGAGAAAGGGCTGTTTATGCATGAGGGGCGGGGCGTAGTAGCAGAGCCACGCCCACACATTTAAAGGCGCAGTCCGCTCAAAACCAGCACGCGCAGGAGTGCGCGCACCGCTCTGTCTCTGCTTTCTCATATACTGACCGGGAGCTGCTGGTAATCATTTTACAGTCGCAACAGGAGCACGTGTACAAATATATAACTGTAAGATGCTGACTCAGCATTGTTGTTGTTTTCCTGTTTGTTTGTTTGTTTGTTTTTACCATAACTGCTGCTACTTCACCACAGTCACCTGGAAAAACCTGGAGCTCTTTGAAATCAACCTCAGCCTTGCTTCATTCTTTACTGTAAGCTATTAGTTTTCTAATTATTGCTTCTAGGTAATGTTTGTTTGTTTGTTTTTAGCGCTATTGTTAAGACAATTTTACGTTTTCACTTCAGTTCTGCTTATTTATTTATTTTTAGCTTTTGTTGTAATAACTTTAGCACTTAGCTACAGTTTAGTTTGTTTTGCTTTCAACTACTGTTTTGCAGGTTTTAGCTACTGTTTGGCTGACTTCAATTATTGCATTTTATTAGCTAATTTTATGTTTTAGCTACTGTTTTGCTCACGTTAGTTTTTAGTTACTGTTCTGCTAATTTAAAATTTAAGCTACTGTAAAGGTGGTTTAAGTTTTTAGCTACGGTTTAACTAAATTTTCATTTAGCTTTTTGCTACAGTTCTGCTCATTTTAATTTTGAACCACTGTGTTAGTAATTAAAGATTTTAGTTAGAGTTTTGCTTGTTTTAGCTTTCATTGTTTTACTGTATTTTTAATCCTAATTTCAGCTTTTAACTTGTTTCTTAATTTTAACGTTTATTCAAAAAAACTAACTGAGGATCTTCACCAGCATATTTAACATTTATTCAACCATATTCCATATACCATTTAGTCAACCTTAACATTTAGCTACTGTTTAGTTCATATTAGCTTTTAGCTACTAATCTGCTCACTTTAGATTGTAGTTACTGTTTGGTCATTTAAATTATTAGCTAATGTTTTGCTGGTTGTAGCCTTTAGAGACTGTTTTGCTAATTTTAGCTCTTAGTTTTTGTTTAGCTACTTTTAACTTCTACTGTTTTGCTCATTTTTGCATGTAGCTTTTAACACTGCTGCCAGTAGCTTTCATGATTACCATAGTAACCACGCCTTTGTCTCTCACTCACTTACAGATTTCTTAAAAGACAGGTAGACAAAAACAAATCACTAGAAAGTAAGCCTCAGTCTGCTTCTCCTCCGAGACGGACTGAGCGTGGTTGGCCGAAATCAGACTGCCTGCTTCGAATTGAACGAGAAGAACACACCGCTGAAGCCACGGAGCTCGAATGTCCAATGTAAAACTAACTTTACCACGACTTAATGTGGTGCTATGTTTGATTATGTTCGCGACGGAGATTCCTCCTCCCAGTACAGCGGCTCTGCAGACATTGCACGTTGCTGTCCTGCTTTGTGGTGTTTCTAGAGTAAAATACTTCCACACAGCGGACATGTTTCGATGAAAAGTTGGTTAGCCGTTAGCAACAGTGGTGCTAACTCAGTCCTCATGTTGTAACTGGCTGCAAATTACAAAATGGATTTCCTGAATGTGAGGCGGGTCTTATTTCTCTGTGTTTCATGAGACACACCTACGTTCAGGAAATCCATTTCATAGTTTGAAGCCAACGTGCAGAGCAACTGGCAGAGAATCACATGTGGAGAAGTTTCATCAGACCCAGACATACATCATGGATCGGAAATCTCT
>NC_056516.1:7522815-7524048 GCF_014905685.2 Nematolebias whitei | reverse complement strand
TAAACTTTGATGTTTCTACTGTAAAAGAATAAAATATATAAACCATACAGTTCCTAAAAGGACTGGATGTATGTTGACATTTTTACATAATTTGTGTCAGATTTCATCAACACCCAACGTGTTGTCATAGAACAGGATTCCTGATCGAGCCACACATTTTACTGTGCGTTTGTTTAAAGCTGTGGCTCAGTTGTTAAATATCAAGACAGAAACAGGAGAACCTCTTATGATTTATAAGAATGATTCGGTGCTTTATTTATTGTCACCCTAAATATTCCCCCTAAATGTTTTTTTTTTTTTTGTTGCTTTTAAAGATAAAACTTTGTCCCATCATTTACAGCCTCCCTCGGCTCGGTTCCGTTTAATTTAAGAGATCTAAGAGGAATTAAAAGGCAACACAGTTTGTCATTTTAAAGGCCTTCAAGATTTTGCCTCCGATCAAAAATTCTCAAAAACAACAGCTGTGCTTCCCTGCTGTTCTTTTGGGAAAGTGTGTGTGTGTGTGTGTGTGTGTGTGGGGGGGGGGGGGGTGTAATTATTGCATCAAACTATATTAGAATAAATAAAGATGTATTAATCCGGCGACGGTGCCTGATCAAACAGGTTTGTTGTGCAAAGTGGAGGCAGTGTAGAGTCATAAAGGACATGGATTTTTAAAAAGCATGCAGGTCTGCATGTGATTCACAGTGTTAAACAGAACATAAAACATCCCATAATTCCACAAGTAAAAGGTGAGTCAGTGCACTGTGAATGGAAAAATAATCCCAAATAATAATAATGAAATTTAAATAAAACAACTGGAGAGAAATGAGCACCAGGAATGTAGGAGAGTGTGATTTAAAGTCACCCCCACCCTGCTTCTCAGGTCACCCTTACCGTAAGTCCACCCCCACCCCCACACCACCCGACTCCGACCTTCCAGACCGGTCGATGAACGAAGAGTCTGGGACCCCCCCCCACCACCACCACCACCATCACCACCACCACCATCTGAGTGTTTGTGTCGGCCGCAGGTTCACCTCATGTAATCTGGGAGGTCGGAGAGGAAAAGTGACAGCTGCTGCCCACTGGATGGTGTTGACCTGCTGCTCACACACACACACACACACACACACACACACACACACACACACAGGTTTGTTTTGATATCTTTGTGGGGCCTTTGCATTGACTTCCATTCATTTTTCATTCATTTCTATAGCCTAACCATGACCTTTATCCATAACCTAACCA
>NC_056516.1:7519362-7522715 GCF_014905685.2 Nematolebias whitei | reverse complement strand
CGATGTGGAGAAGCAGCGGCTCTACTCTGAGTCCCTCCTGGATGATCGAGCTTCTCACCCTATCTCTAAGGGAGAGCCCAGACACCCTGCGGAGAAAACTCATTTTGGCCGCTTGTATCCGTAATCTCGTTCTTTCGGTCACAGCCCAAAGCTCGTGACCATAGATGAGGGTGGGAACGTAGATCGACCGGTTAACTGAGAGCTTCACCTTTTGACTCAGCTCTCTCTTCACCACGACAGACCGGTACAGCGCCCGCTTCACTGCAGATGCTGCACCTATCCGCCTATCAATCTCTCGCTCCATTTTTCCCTCATTCGTGAACAAGACCCCGAGATACTTGAACTCCTCCACTTGGGGCAGGACCTCCTCCCCGACCCGGAGAAGGCACTCTACCCTTTGCTGTCTCAAGACCATGGCCTCGGATTTGTAGGAACTGATCCTCATCCCAGCCATAAAAATTTAATTTTACTTTAAAAATAAACTAAAGCTTCAAACAGGGATGAATATCCTTTCCACCTTGGGTACATGCTCCCCTGTGTCATGAAGGGTCATGAAGCTAAATAGATCCTACTTGTTTCTGTGCGGTGCAGTGCCACTTCATTGACTTTTGATCTAAAAATCTCAGTACTTGTTTGTATAACAACACCCCCAGGGTTTAAGACTGATTGGGTTGCTTAGTACCAAAAAGTTACACAATAAGAAAGGACATCAAAATTATATCATGTACAGAAAACATGACTTTGCAAATAAAATTAGGATTATGTCACCTGCATATATTACAAACAAAACTTACATACGTCCTGAAACTAAACCTTGTGGAACACCCAGTTTTTTAGGGGGAGGCCAATCTCGTAGTCCTTATTTTCCAATTGAACCAGTAATGAGGTTGTTGTGAAATACATCTTTAAAACTGTACCAAATGCCCTTTTCAGGTCTAAGACACCAACATTTATAGATCTTTTAAAATCTTTGTCAGCACCCAGTTCCTTTGGGTGAAACTCAAACTACAGGGGTCTTTATGAGGATAACATTTCATTCCACAACAGGGGAGATAAGCTGTTACATGTATGTGTCAGTGTGTAGGAGGAGGGCTGATGGTCACGTTATTTCATGCGGACATATGGCCGGAGTATCCGGTGTCACTCATACATCTTGTGGTCCATGTAATCAATATCAAGCTTATGATGTAAAGCCCTCCATTTGAGAACATCAATATGGGAGCGACACGCTGCGTCTGCTTCGTCCTCTGCGAGTGTGTGTGTCTTCTCAACAGCTGCAGACACACACACCAACAACTGCTGACGCCTGTTATTCTTGCCACATGAAACCAACCCTGGTGCCTTTTGGAGACGTGAAAATGTACCGCCCAAGCTCGCCTTGGACGACGATGATGACTGGGAAACATCCCTTCCCATAACTGCCGTTTTGAACACCCCCCTTCTGCTTCAAACCCCCACCTTCATCCAGTTTTTTTTGTTTTCCTCCCAAAACCCATCGTCTGCCACTCATCGTCTTTTCTTCTTTTCTCTTTGAATTCTAAGTCTCTGATCAAACAGGTCTTGACCCTATATGATCCAGGGGGGACTCTACGAGGGTTTTATCCTCCCGTCTCTCAGGAGAGATGCTACAGAATCACAGAACAAGCAGAAAGAGAAGCAGCAATCTTTCTGTCCACACCTCCCTCACCCCACTCCCAGTCCTAATCCCTTTCACTCTGGCAGCTTTCATCTGGTTCCTGTCGGCCCTCCGCCTTGTTTCATGCTTTGAAATGCTTAATCTTCTCCCTGTCTTTGAATTAATCATCAAAAAGTGAGTAAGTGCAAGGACCTGCTCCTATGAATGTACAAAGAAATGTCTTCTTAGATGAAATAAGTGAGTGAGTTTAAAGGGTCCCTGTGGGGTAAATCGTCTCCCTGTACAAAAAGAAAAGGCACCATTATTTGATGTGTAAATTTGAACATAATTCAGGAAAATGCAAATCCATATTAGGGTTAGGCTCTGGTGAGAGTCACAGTGAAATTTAAAATGATTCCCTGTTGGTTTGGTGAACTTTTAGTCTCAACATGGGGAGTTTAATTTATGTACAGCTCTGCACCCACTTATGTTTTTTAAACCACTTCAACATATAACGTGTACCTAATGTAGATCATCTCAAAGGACTACTGAGAGACCATCGCTCCTGAGGTATTAATTAAGAGGTATTTTCACAATAAGAAGATGATAAGCACTCAACATTTAAATAAATAACAGCATAGTGTGCAACAGCTTAAAGCGAAAGTGAGAACCTTATTTAACTTGGAATGGAAAAACAGCCGTAGTTCCCAAAGGTGGGATCTTGAGATGATCTCCAGAGTGTAGATTTGGCTTAAAATAGTTTCTAATGGTGGGTTCTTTGGCCTAATTATTACAAGACATGAGCATAGAAGATATAAATGGATAAACCTTTCGTAGTAGTTGTGTTGTCATTATCCCGTGTTTATTGGATAAGTGATGACCAATCAGCTGTTGTCTTTTTGTGGGTCAAAAGCTAAAATGTTTGGGGAAATGCTGGTCTAAACTATTTATTTCATGAGAAATGAGACTTTGCGCGGCGTTAGTGCTCTGGTGTTACAGGAACTGGACCTGAGCTAAAATCTAGTGGTGTTTTTTCATGATGGGCTGAAAAAACTCTCCTCACAGTCTTGTGTGGTGCACGGGTGGTTTCCTCTGATGGGAAGGACTGAAGGAAAGTGGAAAAAAGAACTTCGGGAGGCAAATTTATGACTTAATTTGTCAAACGTCATTGTTAAAATTAGTCTTTAAACATGACCGATCTTTGTTTTTATAATGTCTGTATAACCCTGACATAGGACGGCACAGTGGCTCAGTTGGTAGAGCTGTCGCCTCTCAGCGAGAATGTTGTCGGATCAAATCCCAGCCAGGGACCTTTCTGGGTGGTGTTTGCATGTTATCTCTGTGCTGCGTTGGTTTTCTTCAGGTACTCCAGTTTCCTCCCACAGACCAAAAACATGCATGTTAGACTGACTGGTGACTCTAAATTGTCTCTATGTGTCCCCGTGATGGACTGGAGACCTGTCCAGGGTGTCCCTGTGATGGACTGGAGACCTGTCCAGGGTGTCCCTGTGATGGACTGGAGACCTGTCCAGGGTGTCACAGTGACTGCTGGATATGGATGGATGGTTGGATGATGGATGGACGGACGGATGGATGGAACCCTGACATATCAGGATGACCTTTTGACACAATGAAGATCATTTTGCTAAGTTCTGATTTGCTGTTTTGCCTTTAGCAAATTAAAATAATAAAAAACTGTATAAAACCTTTACTAAACTTTACTAAACTTTACTAAACT
>NC_056516.1:7517700-7519262 GCF_014905685.2 Nematolebias whitei | reverse complement strand
TGAAAGAACTTGTCATGGAAAAAAGGGATTCCCAAAACAACCAGGTGCAAGCTTCATCAGGTTTATTACAAAGTTTTGGAGAACAGCCAGCAATCACAGAAGATCAATGCATTCACCTGTCAGAGGCAGAGGAAGACACTTTTTCGGGAGTACCGCAGGTCACGTGATTCCGGCCGGATTCCGGCGGGACCGGAGTCAACCTCATTATAACTCACATGACCAGGACGTGACTGGACTGCAAGCTAACAGGAGCAGACAGGAGCGGGAACCAACCAATAACCAAGAATGAAAATGAAACAAACAAACAAAAACACGGGCGCAGCTATTTTGTAGTTTTCTTTCAGTAAGCCTTCACTTTAACACAAGTCAAAAGAACTACATTACCCAGAAGTCACCTGTTCCAGCCATAGCTTTTCACCGAGAGGGTGGGAGGAGCAGCGAAGTCTCCAAAGAAACCCAATGGCTGAAATAGTTTGCAACACAAGGTAAGAAGTAACTGTCTGTCTATTAAACTCACAGAACGAGCAGGAAAGTGTCAAATAACCCTGAACTTCATGAGAGTTGTGTTGGTGCTGATTTAAACTTTAGTCTCAGCTGCAGCTGTGGTGGGAGTCGGACTTTGTTTACCGTCAGTAAATGAACAGACTCAAACAGCGCATTTTTCTCCACCTTGTCCCTTTTAATTTAAAAATTATTCTCTGCTTTGTTTTGTGGGTTTTTAGGTTTAAATCTTCATTATCTGTTGCTGTTTGTAATGTAAAAAAACCCGAACTCTTCCTGGTTAAAGTGCACGCATTCTCCGGTAAAAACTGTTCCTATTTTTATATTGTGACGTCCTGCTGGATACTGGAATGGAGGAAAACGTGAATAACCATCACTTTATTGTGTAAATAGTTACTGTCGGCTGTAACCATGCCAGCACAACAACAAACTCGTTAGTGAAAGCATTCTCCAGTAAAAATATCCCAGTTTTTATATGAAACACTGGTTGCATATACGTTATAATAACTGTTTTAGTTTTAGATTTAAGATATGATGTGTACAGTTATGTTGTTGTGTTAAATTTTAGAGTTGATTTTTCTCAGTTCATTTCTTCACACCAGGGGCGATTCTAGAAGCTCTTTTTAGGGGCCTTAGCCCCCCAGTGTTGACAGTGGCTCTTGGCTTGAACAACAGTGTGGATTATCATTAGAATTATTGTAGGGGGGACATGTTGGTGTGAGGTCTGTGGGTCCTCCCCCATAACTTTTTGAATAAAGCAGCTGCTATTTCCTGCATTCTGGTGCAGGTTTTAAAACATCTATGTTTACGTACATAAGTAAATCCTTGATTCAGTAACTGTTTTATAAAGCATGGCACAAGAAGTAGCACTAAGCTTTTTGTTTGTCTTTAATTTAATTATATTTTTCTACCTAACACAGGAAGCTGTTAGCTCTGGAAGCAAGCTGTTAAACAGCTTTGGACACAAAGACCCTAGTCACACACTTCAACAGAGCAGGTAAGATACATCAAATATTGTAATCTCCACCTGGTGAGGCTGATTAAATAATTATAAAATATGA
>NC_056516.1:7516731-7517600 GCF_014905685.2 Nematolebias whitei | reverse complement strand
ATTGTAAATCTCTTGTTTTTGATAAAATATTTTTTTCCAAAAGAAAGTCCAACAAATTGTAATTTGTAGTCACAGTAACACTATTTTGACACTTTTCACTTTTAGGTTCCACGAGGCTCTGGACTGGTCCAGCTGTGGAGAGATGAGGTGGAACACCAGACCTGCAATGGTCCAGTCTGTAAATGATGCTCTGAAGTCTGGGAAGATGCACGACATCATGCTTCACCCAAACGAGCTCGTTACCTCGACCACATAGACTGAACTTCTTGAGGACGTCGTCCAATGTATAATAATGCCTTTAAACATTTCTATTTGTTGAGCTCTCTGCTTGGTACATTATTTTTCTTTTTTGTTTGTTTGTTTGTTTAAACAATTTAAAACATGACAGTGATGTCAATGTTTAAAGGAAACAATTGCTCAATAAATTAGTAAAATGCAACTTGTTATGTTTGGGTTCTTTCTAAGGTAGACATGGTGTGACCCATGGACTGGTTTAGATTTTTTGTTTTTACTGTAACTGACCTTCAGAAGAGCCAGAAACAGAGACTCAGCAGCTGATCCTCCGTAGAAAAATTATATGAACTACAGGCCATGTATTATTTGTTTTATGATATTTAGTGAAGGTTTTTGTTCGGATTAAGGAAATAAATGTCTCTATTTCACCACAGATGAACTGTTCCTGTTGCCATATCTTTTGAAATAAAACTACAGAACACAAAGTAATTTAAACAGGAATGGGTAGAAGATCAAAGCAAATTCAATGTATTTCCTAAAAATTAAATGAAGATAAAAAAAAAAACAGGAGCAGGACAGGAGTGGGAATCATGTTACCAGGAGTGGGACAGGACAGGATTTTTTTTTTACTCTGG
>NC_056516.1:7515457-7516631 GCF_014905685.2 Nematolebias whitei | reverse complement strand
GATGATCGACTTTGTCGTCGTCTCGTCTGATCTGCAGTCACATGTCTTGGACACTCGCGTGAAGAGAGGGGCAGAGATGTCCACTGATCACTACCTGGTGGTGAGTTGGCTACGATGGTGGGGGAGGATGTCAGTCAGACTTGGCAGTGAAGCAGGCGCTGTACAGGTCTGTCGTGGTGAAGAGAGAGGTGAAGAGAGAGCTGAGTCAAAAGACGAAGCTCTCAATTTACCGATCGAACTACATTCCCACCCTCATCTATGGTCATGAGCTTTGGGTTGTGACCGAAAGAACGAGATCTCGGATCCAAGCAGCCGAAATGAGTTTTCTCTGCAGGGTGTCTGGGTTCTCCCTTAGAGATAGGGTGAGAAGCTCGACCATCCAGGAGGGACTCAGAGTAGAACCGCTGCTTCTCCACATCGAGAGGAGCCAGTTGAGGTGGCTCGGGCATCTGTTTAGGATGCCTCCTGGACGCCTCCCTGGTGAGGTGTTCCGGACACGTCCCACCGGGAGGAGGCCCAGAGGAAGACCCAGGACACGCTGGAGCGACTATATGTTTCTTGGCTGGCCTGGGAATGCCTCGGGATTTCCCCGGTGGAGTTGGACCAAGTGGCTGGGGAGAGGGAAGTCTGGGCCTCCCTACTTAGGCTGCTACCCCTGCGACCCAATCCCGGATAAGCTGAAGAAAATGGATGGATGGATCTTGGTTAACTCTGAATGCCTTGTAATTGTGACTTTCCTTCCAACCATTGACATTATTTACATGAACGCTACTGCAAGCATCTTGCAGATGTTGGATGCTGTCTATCACGACATATTAAGATTCATAACTGGCTGTAATTATCGTACCCATCACTGCATTCTGTATTCACTGGTTAACTGGACATCATTAACTTCATACAGACTCTCACACTGGTACATTTTCATCTTTAAATAAATCCTTGGTCTGCTGCCTTCATATATCTCATCCTACATGTCACTATCTCAGTGCAGCTACAGCGTGCACTCTCAAGACATCGTTACCTGCAGTGTTCCCTCAGTGTGGACTGAATTCAGCAAAAGGGCCTTCTCTTACTCCGCTCCTGTTTTCTGGAATTCCTTGCAAAATGATCTGAAGTTGTCGACTGATCTCTCTAAGGAATTTTAAACAATTGTTAAGTTCAATACACAAATCAA
>NC_056516.1:7509428-7515357 GCF_014905685.2 Nematolebias whitei | reverse complement strand
TTTTTTTTTTACTCTAGACCAGGATTGGGACAGGACAGGATTTTTTCTGTGGGACCAGGACAGGATAGGAGTGAAAATCCACTCCTGTGTAATCCTCTAGTCTGAGGCTCTGACCTTGACCTCTCTAAGTGGCTTTAAGAATCTGATGAACTCCTGGCAGGGACCAATGCAACTTTAATACGAATTGTGCCTGAGGATGAACCAGAGTTATGGAGGTCCACAATTCTCCTCCTCATATTTTGGCTGATTTCTTTAGATCTTTTCCATGATGTCAGATGAAGAAGCAGCGTTTGAGGCGTGCCTCCAATTTCCTTAACTGTTGCCAACTAACCAATCAGAAACTTCCAAAGCCAAGACACCATCATCGTTTGGGTTTATCCAAACTGTCTGAAGACATTGTAAACTTTGAACCCATATAACCTAAAACAGAGCAGGTTTAGTCTGGTTTAATGTCAGGCAGTGAGAAAAAGGATCCGTTTTTCATACTGTGTACGTAAATATCTGGTTTCAGCTGTTCATAAATAATGCATAAAGAAGCAAAACAGCATGTTTGTGCTTTCTGTTGCTGTTTTACATGTTATAAAAAATTAAGGTTAGCCATTTAGATGCGCACAGTTAAATGTAGAATATAAAAAAACTGGAGGTTTGGAGATGATTTGTGTGAATCACATTCTCGCTGGACAAGAACAGATTTAGATTTTGAGTTTATGTGAATTAAAAATGCCTTTCTTGCCTCGTGGTTTTTATGTTCTGCAGAATGGTTGTGACCTTGAATCTTTCACATATAGAATTTATGTGGGTGTTGTTCATATGAAAACACTCAGATGATCAAAACATCAGAATAAAATTATTTGCCACGTTTTGCTTTTTCAAACCAGCAAAACCTTAATAAAAATGGAAGTTGTCTATGTTGAAACCTCTGTTGTGTTTGGAAATTACTCACTGATTTTGACCCGTAGGTTTGTGTGATTAAACGTTAGCATTCATCTGTGAGGCTCACATTCTAGAATAAAAGATGATCTCAGTTGGACCACAACAGAAACAGAGCTGGATTTATTCCTTTTAGCAGCCGCAGAGCATCACACACTGAAAAGTGTGGGTCAGTACCGAGAGGACAAATGTTGGTTTCAACCAGAACCACAGCTTTTCAAGTTTAAATCTTCTCAAGCACAGACCAGATGCTGAGGATGCTGGGATTCAGGTTGGTACCATCTGACAGAAGACTCTTGGTTCATCTGGTAAAGAAACTGTGAGTGTCCTTGATAGGGTCCTATTTAAATATAGCCTCACAAACCACCGTCTGCTAAGATGTTTTTATGTTTATAATGTATCGTGCATTTAAGAATTTGGTTTTATTGGGTTAACAAAGCTTTTTAAAGTTTTATGGCATGTTTAACGTGTGAAGTTTTGTATGTATGAGCCAGATGTCAAAGATAAATCTCATCTCATGAAATGTTATGGACAATAAAGTTATACTAATTGATTGACTGATTGCGCCCAACACGTCTGACGTGACCACCTAAAGACAGAAACAACTAGAGAAATTGCATTTCCTGCGAAAATGCAGTGTGATTGCTTGTTGCTGAAGAACTTGCTGAAAACAGCTTAAATTAGTTAAAAACATGATGAAATGTAGCTGAAATGGAAGAACAAGCCTAAATTAGCAGAACAAAGCAGAAAGAACACGCCTGCTGGAATAGGCTGAAAAAAATTTAAATGAGTGTCCAAAATGTGGATTTAGCTGAAAATTTTGAAATTAGGATAAAAACAGCTAAATAGTAGCTGAAATAGCAGAAAAAGATGAAACTAGCACCAATATGTAAGCTGAAAGGAGCATAACAAGCCGAAAGGAGCAGAAAGATTTTAGAAGAAGCGCAAAGATGTTGTAATTAGCTGAAATAATCAGAAAGGAGCACAAAACAGCTGAAATTAGCTGAACCAGAACAAAATGTGAAAGGAGCAATAAAAGATTGTAAACAGATCTAAAGATGTGATGGATGTAAAATGAGTTCAATTCATTTTCTGTGAGGAAAAAGTGACAGAAAAGGCTAAATATTTCAAAAAGCTAAAGTTGCAGCAATACAGTACCAAGTCATAGCAGGATTGTCCTGAAAGAGCTGAACGTTTTGATTTATGATTTGTTGAAAAGCACAAAAATTACGGAAGGAGAAAGATGCAGACAAACGTACGGAGAAAAAAAAAGGATCACATTTGTGTGAACGCTTCATAAACTTTCACACAATCTCAAACCTGCAACATACTGTTTCAGTCTGCTTAGCAAGTCATGTGTTATGATGCCCACATTCATTCAACCTTTATTTATACAGGTTAGTGGCATTGAGGACTCATTTACAAGAGAGACCTGTTTTGAACAAAAGACACAGATGAGGTACAGACAACAATAGACAATCATGAAAAAGGATATAAAATGAAAAATGGAAGAAAATGATGTTAAAAAAAATAAACAAAACAGCTACATTGTAAAGCGATGTAGAAAACTAAAAACAGGAACATGGCTGCGTTGGTTTTTCCCCTGAACTTAACAGATGTTTGAAGCCACTTAGAGAGGTCAAGGTCGAGAGCTTCAGATCTTTTTGCACGATATTCCAGGAAACAGGAGCGGAGTAGGAGAAGACCTTTTTGTCTAGTTCAGTCCTCACTGAGGGAACACTGCAGGTAATGATGTCCTGAGAGCGCACGCTGTAGCTGCACTCACACAGAGACATGTAGGAGGAGATGCATGAAGGCAGCAGACCAAGAAGTGATTTAAAGATGAAAATGTACCAGTGGGAGAGTCTGCGTGAAGTTAATTCACAATATGTATTCACTGGTTAACCAGTTAACCAGTGAATACAGAGTGCAGTGGTGGGTACAATAGTTACAGCCTGTTATGAATCTTAGCGCACCAGAACATGAAGCCAGAGCTAGTATCTATTTTAAGCCAAACCAGTAAACTTTCTTAATTATGACAACTTAATTTTAAAATAAATCTAACGCTAAACAGAGAAAGTGAATCACAACAGAATCTCCAGGCTGCTGGTACGGATCAAATGAGGGGAAAACTCAGCTGTTTTGGCTGCATTTCTTTAAATATCAATTCATAAACTACTCAGCACTCCTGATTCAAACATTTATATGACAGTCAAAAAAACAAAACAAAACTGTGCATTCAAAAGGTGATTTAAGGGTGAAGCTAAAGGATCAGAATGCAAAGCTTTTTATGGGGCAAATCAGGATCCAGACATTAGAAGTATCAGTGGTTTGAAGAACTATTCAAGTCGACATGTCATGATACAGGGGAGCAGTCACACCTGATTAAACCACTTTGACTGTCCTGATTAATGATAATTCATATATAAACTTTAAAAAGTCAAACCGGACTGTCACTTCATCATCTCATGCGTAGGCTGCCATCGTCTACAGAGCAGAGATGGCTGCATTCAGAGTGGTGCCAGAACCGTGAGGCTTTGACTAACAATGGTGCCAAATCATATCATGCTAGGAAACAAATCTAAGATCAGCAATACCATGCAGGACCACTGTGTACAGGTGTTGCAGCGGCAAAAGAAGAGGACCGATCACAACAGTGTTGTGGAGAGACACATCGGTGTTCCTCCTGGCCTCACGGTGTAGGGAGCCATTAGGTCTGAACTCAGGTCACCTCTGGTAAGCTTTCAGGGACCCTGAACCTTCAGTAACATCTAACAAAGTCACCGTGTCAGGTCCTCTGGACGGTTTCCTTTTGTTGAAACGTTTCATCTTTCATCCAAAAGACTGCATCAGTCTGAGGAGACACAACAAACTCAGTCTTATAAATAGCACCTTCACATAGTGGGTCAACCAGTTTGATAAGATGGTTTCTGGAGTCCACCCTCTCCCCCGCCGACTCGTCTGAGGCAGTCATTTTTTATCGTATTATTGAGCATGAACTTTGATATTTTGAACCACTTTGGCCATGGTTGCCTCAGAAGAGTCGGTGAGGGAGAGGGTGGACTCCAGAAACCATCTTAGCGCCATCAAACTGGTTAACCCACTATGTGAAGATGCTGAATTTGTTGTGGCTTCTCGGACTGATGAAGTCTTCTGGATGAAAGATAAAACGTTTCAACAAAAAGAAACCGTCCAGAGGACCTGACTTAACTTTGTTGCATTTTTTCACCTGGATTATTGAGCATGAACTTTGATCTTCAGCGACATCCTGGGCCTGCATGTCCTATACTGGTATCTCACTGGACTGCACCTGTTGAGGAATGATAGCCGGCATACAGCATTCAGCCGCACGGTTAGCTGGCTACTCAGTCGCAAACACTCAGTAATCAGTTACTGCAACTGAGAATTTGTCTATTGTCTCACAGTTTGAGTTGCCAACTCGTCTCCAACAGTTGCAGCCTTGTGAGACACAATTTTATTATTTTACAGTCTATCAGGAAGATACCATCCATCCACACATGACACACAGTCTATGGACTGCTTGTGTTAGAACCTCCCATGGTCAACCAGATCCCCTCACAATATTACCCCAATCAAAGAATTGTGGAACCAGCATAGACATTGACCCAGACCCAGTGCTGATCTGCTGGATCTGGAACACTGGTTCCAGCATTCCACCAAAGAGGATCCCAAGGTTGTTAGATCTGCTCTGCACCAAATCACCACACCCTACACACACACTTGGTCATCAGCAGAGATTGACTAACATGCGACACTCGGCTGCTCCTCTGCTTTCTTCAGTGGCGTTTGATGCATTCTTGGTAGAAATCAATTCAGGAACAGGCTGTCAGCACAGACTGTGCCCTGGAGACGCAGAGGCATCGAGAGAAAAGTGGTGGGAGCGTGAAAAAGAGCAGGGTTTATGTCTGCGTGTGCATCGTAAGCATGAGAATACTTGTCTCCAAGAGAAAGAAAGAAGAAGGAGATATCATGAATCAGAGGAGGGTGGGATGACTGTAGACACAACTGGAGAGCGGATAGAGGAAAAATATTGTGCATTGGGGAAATGAGTGGTCCAGAGGGAGAAGCAGAATGGGTAGAGGAGAGAAAAAATGGGATATTTAGGGAGGTGAAGAGATTTCACAGGAACAGACGTGGAGGAATGATGCCATTACATAACTGATATTTGGTGGGGCAGCATTTCTGAGCATTCTTGAAGTATTACACACACACACACACACACACATTGATGAGATACATCTCAAGCTTTCACACACAGTCAACACAGAAGGGAAGAAATTCATGCAGATGATGAAAAGCAAGAAAATACAAGGAATTAGTTGTTATATATGTTATACTTTCTTCTTTTTTGTTAAGGGTGGATTTAGGATCATCCATATTTAAGGACCTTGTTTGTATCAAATGGGACTAATATGGTCATTTTAATATCCAAACTCATTTATTAAAGAGGGCCTTGTCTACACTTCACATATACTGTATACTACTTTTTTCCATTCATGAAAAAGAAATCGCCCTTAATCATATTACTTAACAAAATTAAATTCCCATGCAGCACCACTAGGTGGCGGGAAAATTCATATCAATGACATCAAACTGCAGAGAAAGCTCATCCTCAGTTTTGATTAAAATTCTGTCCAAACTTTTTTAATTTGATACTGTTTACATTTGCTTTTCAGGTTTGCAGCAAACATTCAAAGTTTAACTGGGATTCATTGAACCTTTATTTATACAGGTTAGTCTCATTGAGTCACAAGGATTCATTTACAAGAGAGACCTGATTTAAACAAAAAAACACAGATGAGGTACAGAAAATAGACAATCATAAAAAGCATATAAAATGAAAGGTAAATAAAAGCAGTGATATAAAATGAAATAAAAACAATCTACTTTATAAAACGGAGTAAAATACTAAAAACAGGAACATGTCTGCATTGATTTGTGTATTGAACTTAACAATTGTTTAAAATTCCTTAGAGAG
>NC_056516.1:7507759-7509328 GCF_014905685.2 Nematolebias whitei | reverse complement strand
GGGTAGCAGCCTAAGTAGGGAGGCCCAGACTTCCCTCTCCCCAGCTACTTGGTCCAACTCCTCCGGGGAAATCCCGAGGTGTTCCCAGGCCAGCCAAGAAACATAGTCCCTCCAGCGTGTCCTGGGTCTTCCTCTGGGCCTCCTCCCGGTGGGACGTGTCCGGAACACCTCACCAGGGAGGCGTCCAGGAGGCATCCTAAACAGATGCCCGAGCCACCTCAACTGGCTCCTCTCGATGTGGAGAAGCAGCGGCTCTACTCTGAGTCCCTCCTGGATGGTTGAGCTTCTCACCCTATCTCTAAGGGAGAACCCAGACACCCTGCGGAGAAAACTCATTTCGGCTGCTTGGATCCGAGATCTCGTTCTTTCGGTCACAACCCAAAGCTCATGACCATAGATGAGGGTGGGAACGTAGATCGATCGGTAAATTGAGAGCTTCGTCTTTTGACTCAGCTCTCTCTTCACCACGACAGACCTGTACAGCGCCCGCTTCACTGCCAAGTCTGACTGACATCCTCCCCCACCATCGTAGCCAACTCACTACCAGGTAGTGATCAGTGGACAGCTCCGCCCCTCTCTTCACCCGAGTGTCCAAGACATGTGACTGCAGATCAGACGAGACGACGACAAAGTCGATCATCAAACTGCAGGCTAGGGTGTCCTGGTGCCAAGAGCACATATGAACACCCTTATGCTTGAACAAGGTGTTCGTTATTGACAATCCATGACGAACACAGAAGTCCAACAACAGAACACCACACGGGTTCAGATCAGGGGGGCCGTTCCTCCCAACCACACCCCTCCAGGTCTCACTGTCATTGCCCATGTGAGCAATGAAGTCCCCCAGCAGAACAAAGGAGTCCCCAGGAGGTGCACTTTCCAGTACCCCCTCCAAGGACTCCAAAAAGGGTGGATAATCTGAACTGCCGTTTGGTGCATAAGCACAAACGACAGTCAGAACCCGTCCCCCCACATGTAGATGGAGGGAGGCCACCCTCTCATTCACTGGGGTGAACCCCAACACACAGGCACCAAGATGGGAGGCAATAAGTATGCCCACTCCTGCTCGGCACCTCTCACCAGGGGCAACTCCAGAGTGGAAGAGTGTCCAGTTCCTCTCAAGGAAACTGGTTCCAGAGCCCGAGCCATGCGTACAGGTGAGTCCGACTATTTCTAGCCGGAACCTCTCAGCCTCACACACCAGCTCAGGCTCCTTCACCACCAGTGAGGTGACATTCTACATCCCAATAGCCAGCTTCTGTAGCCGAGGATCAGACCGCCAGGGTCCCCGCCCTCGGCTACCACCCATCCCACATTGCACTCGACCCCTTTGGCCCCTCCCACAGGTGGTGAGCCCATGGGAAGGGGGACCCACGTCTCCTCCTCGGGCTGTGCCCGGCCGAGCTCCATGGGTAAAAGCCCGGCCACCAGGCACTCGCCCGCGTGCCCCACCTCCAGGCCTGGCTCCAGAGTGGGGCCCCGGTGACCCACGTCCAGGCAAGGGGACATCAAGTCCATTTATTTTACTCATCATAGGGGTCTTTGGGCTGCACTTTGTCTGTCTAAACA
>NC_056516.1:7501578-7507659 GCF_014905685.2 Nematolebias whitei | reverse complement strand
TTTACTCATCATAGGGGTCTTTGGGCTGCACTTTGTCTGTCTAAACAAGATCTATTTCTAAAATAGAAATCCAATTTTATTTTCAATTTCTTTACCAAGTTTTCGACATGAGGCTTAAAAGAGAGATGTGCATCGACCAAGATTAATTTATCAACAAACTCAATAGGAGCAACATTCATTGATAAGCTAAAATAAAGGACTGCTGGAACCGATTTCCTGTTTGAAAACAGCATCCCTTTGGTTTTATCAGCATTCAGCACCAGTTTGAGATGGAACAAATCTGACTTGGTGATGTCGAATGCAGACTGTAAAAGCTAAAAAACCTTAGCAACTAATTTAGCTTGACAATAACCAACTGTGTTATCGGCATAGAAATGTAAGGATGCATCAGGAATGATCTGACCTACATTCCCTATGTAGATTGTGATGAGGGTGGGTCCTAAGACTGAGCCTTGTGGTACACCATTGTTGAAAGTTAAATAGCTGGAAGAAGTACCATTATGTTGAATACATTGCCTCTAATCTGAGAGGTAATTAGAAAGCCTCTAATCTGAGAGGCAATTAGAAAGCCTCTAATCTGAGAGGTAATTAGAAAACCAACCTATAGTGTGATGTGAGAAACCAATGTCTGAGAGCATAAGATGTCATGGTCTTCAGTGTCAAAAGCTTTACACAGGTCTAAATAAAGTGCAGCACATTAATCCTTAGCAACCAATGCTTCAACAACATCATTAAAAACCTTCAACAAAGCAGTTGTGCTGTGTTGTTTCCTGAAACCAGACTGACAGGAATATAAGATGTTAAAATAATCCAAATACTTCTTGACAAGTATTTATCAATTTTTCTAAAAACCTTAGCTAGAATACAAAAAGACTGTCCGATAGTTGTTCGGTATAGTGGGGTCTCCTCCCTTCAGTAATGGTAGAACAAAAGCTGTTTTCCAAGTGTCTGGAACAGTATTTTGGCTTATAGACAGATTAAAGATGTGGGACACCGGTTCTGCAGTGATGTGTGCAGCTAGCCTTAAGAAATAAGGAGGAAGGTCATCAGGGCCTGCAGTTTTTCTAGAGTCCAGACCTTTTAACACTTTACCTCACTAACAGAGAACAGTGCAAATGAGAAGGGTTAGTTTACTGAAGATTGACTTGTTGAGAAATTTGATTAGTAGAAGTTTGGCTTGTGAGAAGTGGCTGGTTTTCCATTAGTAACTGTGGCAAACAAGGAGCTAGAGGCAACAAAATATCTACTGAAACAGTTTAGAATCAAATGTTTATTTGACAGAGGAACAGAGTTAACATGTAATTGTGATGGCAGATCAGATGAATGGGAGATGCCAGAAAGTGATTTGATAGTTTTCCCAAATCTTTTAGGGCCATTTAGATCTTTGGAGGTTTGAGATAAAAAGTAATTCTGTTTTGCAGCTTTAATGGAAGCTGTATAATGGTTCCGTAGCTGACGAAAATGCAACCGATCAGTGTCTGAACCAGACTTGCTCTTGCCTAAAGCTGATCTCTCCTGTGCAGGAGATCAACTAACTCAGGAGTAAACCAGGGGCTGTCTCGTCCTTTTATTCTGAACTGGCAAAAAGATCTGAACCGGGACAAGATCGGGATGAAGTGAGAAAAACTTCATGTGATAATCAAAGTGCTCCTTTGTTATGGTTAATAGGGCACAAGGTGATAGATGGCAAAACTAAGATTTTGAACATCTCCGTTTTTGAACTGTGCGTGTGTGGACGTGAGATGCAAATGCAGCAGAAAATCTCAATTTGAAAGAATATCTGGGGTCATATAGATGGGGTCTGAACAGGTCAGAATATATTTTAAATGACTCCATATCACTGCTTTTATAGGTGCACAAGCTCCTCATACCCTGGTATAATTATAAATATTAGCTTTGATCTGTGTTAACAATTCTCATAACCTGGACGATGAAATGTGCATGTTTTCCACAGGGATTTTTACAGATAGTGTTTTAAAGTAAACTTTAGTCTGTCAGAAATGGGTGGTCTTGACCAAAAGAAGAGCAGCCTTAAGCATCATGGTTTTCTTTGTATTGCCACGGTAGAGGTTTCTTGTACATAATAATGGTAAATGGACTGTACTTACATAGCACCTTTCTAACTTATTTCAAGATACTCAAAGTGCAATAATAATGTGTGTATAATACATTGCCTGAAAGTCACAGCCAATAATAATGTATTTGCCTTTAAACTTCTGTCCACAAAGGTTTCTTCTGATCCGATGAGTCTTTTATTAACCTTTTTGGTCTTATTATTAGTGTCAGGTGATACCTGCACATTTTCAAACACTTTGTCTTATTTTGACACATTATTAGTAAAGGGTTTAAATACTACTACTACTTCGCTATCCATGGTAATTACTCCCAAGTCACACCTGGACCTGTCATTCTGTGTTTGTCTGTTTCTCCTTCCTGTCCTCTCAAACCCAGCTGGTCGAAGCAGATGGCCACTTGTCCTGAGCCTGGTTTTACTGGAGGTTTCTTCCTGTTAAAAGGGAGTTTTTCCTTCCCACTGTCTCCTTTGTGCTTGCTCAGGATGGGAGACTGTGACGAAGTGAAGATTCAATTCAATCTGCTGCTTCCTTAGATAGATAACTTTACTAATTGTCTTCTTTATGTATGTGACTGTTTTTGTACAGTGCTCTGGCACAACTTTTGTTGTGACTTGTTGCTATATAAATAAACTGAACAGAATTGAATTGAAGTCCACTGGGGGTTGAGTACATTTTTAATATTGTGCACAAGTCAGTGTATCTCTTGTGCCTGTCCCAAGCCCGGGTAAATGGCAAGGGTTGTGTCAGGAAAGGCATACGGCATAAAACACTTTTGCCAAATGTTAATACGCAAGTTACAAGAGAGTTGTGAGACTAACAAGAACCTCAGATTTTAGACACATTGGCAGGCAAGTGGAGCAGGAGTTTAAATAAAAATATTTGATTTAAACAACAAAGCAAAAGGCTGGCGAAGCAGCAAAAACTTACCTTCGTGGTGCAAACTGGAACAGGGCAGACAGGTACTCAGGTGAGACAGAAGCATGACAGAACAGATCATCAGACAAGAACTAGATCAGGCAAGACAGAGGAGGACCGAGACATCTGTGTGAGAACAGAACAATGAGCGGACGTTTGAGTAGTGATGAGGAGAGATTTAAATAAGGCAGAGGAAGAGTGGGTAATGAGTGCACCTGGGTAGGTTGCTGATTAGAGACAGGGGTGACTGCTTAGTGACTGGAGAGACAGGCTGAGGATAGGTGGAGAATGACAGAGAATACAGTCTAAACATAAGAAACAAAATGACAAAGAATGAACAGAAAAGGAAAATAAAGACACAAAAACACAAAGGAAGCACAGACAGAGGGACAGATTATGTCAGCGCACCCCCATCAAGGGGTGGCTCCTGACAACCCCAAAGGCCAAAACACAAGAAAACAGACTGGGAGGGAGGAGGGGGAAACACTAGGATTGAGGGCACCAAAAGTCAAAACAAAACCTGACAGACCGACAAGAGCAGAGCCAGAGTTCAGGCGGATACAATGGACTGTACTTATATAGCGCCTTTCTATCTTATTTCAAGATACTCAAAGCGCTTTACACTACAATCTGTGTCCTCATTTATCCATTCATACAGCACTCTACTAGATCTCTACAAAGCTAATTGAGCAAATCATTCTAAAGAGATTAATCAGGATATCACGGGGACCATCCAGAGCAAGGCAAAAGTTCAGGTGGACAGTCCAAAGACCATCCCAAACTAGTCCAGAGTTCAGGTGGATGGATCGAAGATCGTCGATGAGGACGAGAGTTCAGGTGGAGAGGCCACAGGGGAGGCAGATATGGATGATGTGATGGCAGAAGTTGAACCAGTGATGATGGGAATGGTGGCAGGAGTCGGACCAGAGATTATGGGAGTGGTGGCTGCAGTGGCAGATGGGGATGAACCAGAGATGGAGACTGCAGAAGACGGTGAGGGTTCTACAGCTGGAGAGTCAGGAGGGTGGTCTGCAGTTGATGGGTCAGGAGAGGGGTCTGCAGCTGATGAGGTGACCAGAAGGTCTGCAGCAGGTAATGGGACGAGAAGGTCTGCAGCAGGACGTAGGGATCAGAAGGTCTGCAGCAGACATAGGGGCCAATAGAGCTGCAGCAGGCAAGGGGAACAGAAGCTTTTCTGCAGGTGTTGACAAAGTGGCAGTAGGGGGTGCATCCATTTAAAGATCTGCGGGGGCGCAGCCACTTCAGGATCTGCGGGGGTGCAGCCACTTCAGGGTATGTGAAGGGCGAAGCCACTTCAGGGTATGCAGGGATGCAGCCACGTTAGGACGTTACGTCCTCTAGTTTTGAGTTGTTTCTGCGTGCATGGCATGCCGTGTGGTGAGTTGTTGTAGGTAACCAGGAAAATCTGGAATGGACTTTTAGTTGCTTGAGGATTCTCCTATTAACAAAGTGGAATGGATTCATTCATAAAGCAATAGAAAGAGCACTGGGAACTAAAAGTTTGTGGTAAATGTGTGTGTGTGGGTGGGGGAGGGGGGCAGTCCAAACAAATGTTTTTTAATGTGAGGGGGACACGTCCCCTTCACACATAGTTAATGTGACACCTATGAAAAAGTCTATTGCATTTTGAAAATGGGCCAAAACACATTAGCACACATGCTAATGAACAACAGCTGTATCCGTAATTTCCAGTTGCCTGAACCTAACTGGGACATTTTGGGAATTGAAAATTCTCAGTTTTCACTCTCTCCTGTGTATACATACAGCCAATGTGAATAAAGAAAATGTTGTCCTTTTACTTGATGGGTGGTGAGCACCTCACCTGTAGTCAGAGCTGTTATAGAATAGCTGTATGACCTGGCGAGCAGCAGCGAGCATCTCCACCAGGCCTCAGTGGTGTCCCCTTTCTCTTCAGGATCATAGCCTATTGCTTGTTGATCCAAATGGTCTGGATGGCAGGGAGGACATGGCAGCACTGCAGACTCAAGTAGGTCTTGAAACTGTAGTTCCCAAGGTTCAGCTCTTTGTTTGGCACCAATGGTCTCATGCTTCATAGCGATCATGGAAAATACAGAGGAAATGAGTCGTTTTTTCAATCTTTTATATTTATTATAAAATTTGTGGGATTTTTTTTTTTTAATGCAAGACTCCGGCAACAAGCACCTTTAGTGGCTTTCTTTTAATTTGTTATCGTCCAAACACTTTTCCTTTGACCTTTAAGCTCATTTTCTCCAAACTGAAGTTGTTTATAGAGCTATCCACAACCGTCTTTCCACTAAAGCACACTTCAAAAAATCTGAACTACTGTACTTTAACTTACACGTTGTTCAGAAACAGTGTTTCAGAAAGAGGGTTGTAAAAGTGGTAAACATCCAAACTAACTTCTGCATCTCCAGTTCAGTTTGGGGCTGTTGCATTGCATGAATTGCTCGCTGCAGACGATCGTTACATGATGTTGTGTCGTGACACAACTCATGATAGAAATGATGGTGTACTGATGTTTGGACTACTCTGACCTTGTTGCTGAAAATTCAAAAGAATTATTTTATTTTGTCTGCACTTCATTCATTTAGTTTTTTTTCTCTGCTTTATCAGCTCAACCTTTTATTAATCTGTCCTATCCAGTGAGAATGACTTAGCCAAAAGTAGGTAAATAGTTGTCAAAGTGGTAAAACACAATTTTCTGTATACTGAAGCAAAATCCAGTGTCCAAAAACATGTATGTTGGGTCCACTGGTGACTTGAAATAGTCTCTTGGTGTTTGTCCCCATGTGGTCTAGTGATGGACTGGACAGGGTGTACTCCACCTTTCACCCAATGGTCACTGGAGATAGACCAGCTCCCCTGCAACACTGCAAGAACAAGTGGGTAAAGAATGGATGCAACAAAATCTCTGCACAGATCCATCAGTAAAAGAGCACATGAACAAACTGTAGCTGTGACCCTGAATCTGCTGTCTGTGGATTGACAAGAAGAAAGCTTTTACTTGACTTTTGAGCACACAACTCCTGACCTTGGTGAACCGTTAGAACAAGCTTTAGCTGATATTTGTACAAACAAAATAACTGGC
>NC_056516.1:7501230-7501478 GCF_014905685.2 Nematolebias whitei | reverse complement strand
TGTAAACAAAATGTCATGAATATTGGTCCCCAACCGAACTGAGTCTATCGGACTATCTGGTGTGAAAACAACCTAAACCAGCTGGCATCCCCCCCAAAAAATTAAATGAGGTCCAACAATCTTCTTCTTCTTTTTGGCTGCTCCCTTCTTTAGGGGTCGCCACAGCGAACTGACTCGCACAAAGACTTGGTGATTGTTTATACGTTGGATGCTCTTCCTGACACAACCACAGACCACCGAGCTACCAC
>NC_056516.1:7494903-7501130 GCF_014905685.2 Nematolebias whitei | reverse complement strand
TTGGTCCCCAACCGAACCGAGTCTACCGGACTATCAGGTGTGAAAACAACCTAAACCAGCTGGCACCCCCCCAAAAAAAATTAAATGAGGTCCAACAATCTTCTTCTTCTTTCAGCTGCTCCCTTCTTCAGTTCGTTTTTACGTCAGATGTCCTTCCTGACACAACCACAGACCACCGAGCTACCACAGCCCTCTGTGTGGGGCAGAGAGCTGCCATGTAGGGCAGCCAGGGGAGCAGATGGTGGGGGTTAAGGGCCTTGCTCAAGGGCCTAAAGTGGGGCAAATGAGGGTGGAGGCACCTTTCCCACACACATTTTGATGTTGATGGTTCAGGGAGTTGAACCAGTGACCTTCCGATCACTGGCTCACCTTCTCTAACTTCTCCAGTAATGAGGTCCAGTATCTGAATGGTAATTATTTAAGATCAAACTTGTGTTGCTGGTTGAACGATTCGGCTGAGGTCCTCAGATTAATAATCCGGTGCTGACTCTTTCTCTGCTGGAGCTTTGAGAATTCAACAAAACTTAACTATTCAAGAAAAAGTAACTAATTAGGAACAAGGTTTCTACCATGGTCTTTAGCTGCCAGCCACCTATCTTGCTCTTTCTGGGGGGCTACCGTGCCCAGTTTTATTGAACTGGATGTCCAGAGGAGGGACTGGTTTGGACATGACCAGAGGGACAGTGGGTTTATTTGTAGAAGGATGTTAGTAATGCATTTGAAAAGATGAGATATATGGATGCAGTTAGAGAGGACATGGAGGTAGTTGGAGTGAGGACAGAGGATGCAGAGGACAGAGTGAGAGGGAGGAGGATGGCTCTCTGTGGAGACCTCTGAGAAGGAAAAATACGAAAACAGAAGAAGATCCAGGCCGTTCTCTGCCATTTGTGGACATCCTTTTCCGAGCAGCAGAGTGTTATTTATTTATTTTTATCAATATGTTTGCCAGTGATTGCTGGACATGGGCACCGGCGACCCCCGTGACCCACAATGGAAGAAGCGGGTAAAAGATAATGGATGGATGGATGTTTGCCAGTTTTTGGAGAAAGTTTGAGCAAACGTGTCTTTTAGTGCGATTCCAAGAAAAAGGTTGCATGTTTTCCTGCATCTTTGTGTGTTCAACTAGTTCCCAACAGTCGTAGCTCAGTGAGAGACGATCTGTAAAAGGTACAATCAGCATAAAAAGGGAACACTTCAGCCTTTATGCTCATCAACAAGACCGCTCCTTCGCTGACTTCCATGTGTCCATTCACATCCCTCTTCCTGCACACTGACAGGTGATCTATACAATTAGCTAAATGTTGACATGTAATGTTTGTGTGTGTGAGGCAGGCTGGGGGTGGTGGGGGGCAGGGTGTGTGCTGCTGCTTGAAACATACCCTCAGGGAACTGTTACCTGACTCTGCGGTCCATCAGCTCAATGTTGCGTCGGTTTGTGCTACCTAGTGCTGCATTTAAAGTTGAGGTGAGCATCGTTTTTTCATTGTCCCCCAGAAAAAGCTCAAATAAACAAGTAAACAGTTAACATACCTCCGAAGCACCGAATGGTGTTTGAATCCAGCATCCAGATGGTGTACACGGTGAAGCAATTAGTTGCTAAAATACCAAACACTTCCCTCAGGGGCCGGGGAAATCCAAACAAGAGCTCAAACATGTGTGAACTTTGGATTTGCCAAGAGAAAAACATCACATGTCGATGTGCGAGTGTGAAATTGCTACTAGACGCAATAAATCATCGGTTATTGTCTGAATATTTTTTGTGCGACTCAAAACCTCAAAGACGGCCTTTTGATTTCTTTGTACAGCAGAAGTATTTTTGCAGTAACTGACACGTGTTCAGAGTACATAAAGTTCTTATTGTCCTTGAATGTGAGGCAACATACGCAGGTAATTTGAAAAAAAAAAGGGGGGGGGGACTGGAAATAGTTTCACTTATTAAGTAAAACGGGCAGCTGCTCAGTTTCAAGCTTCGAAATGAAGATAATGAAAGTGGGACAGATTTCCAATTTGGAAAGCACACCGCCTGCAGCTCATTGGGGGGGGGGGGGGGGGGGGGGGGGGGTGTGTGTGTGTATGTATGGGTTTTATGGCTGGTGAATTCAACACCTTGCAGCTGGAGGCATGTGCAGCAGGGTGGGATGGTGTCCTGCAGATAGTGCCCAGATGCAGACACACCATGAACATCAAAGCAGAAGATGTGACCACTGGTCAGCAGAAAGCCTCAGAGCTGGGTTGGGTTTCAAAATAAGAGTGTTATCCATCAACATGAAAGGCAGACAGTCATGTTATTGCCTTTTTATATGGGTCTGTTAGTAAAATATCTCTTGAAGCAATGGACAGACTTTAATAAAATGTCATCACTCATTTACACCTGATTAGCATTTGCAGTCAACCCAACTCAAGATGGCTACCACAGCTAATACATTACATTCAGCACAACATGCTGGTAATAATAATGCAGTTAATTTCACAGACATGGAGCTGAATGTTGGTCGTAGCTGAGAGACGTTCACCACATTTACTTTGAAATGACACAATATGAAGGACTTCTGTTCAGAACTGAAGTGACGAGTCACAAGGAAACTTAGGCTTTGATTTATATGTAGTTTGGAGAAAACAGGGAAGAGGATTGATCAGGTTTGAGTACATCCAGCATCCACCCATCATCCATCCATCATCCATCATCCATCATCCCTCCATCATCCATCATCCCTCCATCATCCCTCCATTCATCCATCATCAATCCATTCATCCATCATCCATCCATCCATCTATCCATCTATCATCCATCCCTCCATCATCCCTCCATTCATCTATCATCCATCCAGCACCCATCCATCCTTCCATCATCCATCTATCCATCCATCCATCATCCCTCCATTCATCTATCATCCATCCATCATCCATTCATCCATCATCCATCTATCCATCTATCCATCATCCCTCCATCATCCCTCCATTCATCTATCATCCTTCCATCATCTATCCAGCACCCATCCGTCCTTCCATCCTTCCATCCTTCCATCCATCCATCCATCCATCGTCATCATCATCATCATCATCCATCCATCCATCCATCCATCCATCCATCACCCATCCATCCATCATCTTTCCATCCATCCATCATCCCTCCATCATCCATCCATCATCCCTCCATCATCTATCCATCATCCATCCATCTGTCTATCATCCATCCATCCATCATCTTCATCTCGTTCTAAAGTCAGGTGTCGGGGGCAGCAGCTTGAACAGGGACCTCCAGTCATCTCTTTCCACAGCCATCTCTTCCAGCTCTTCTGTGAGGACTCCAACGTGTTTCCAGGCCAACCAAGAGATGCAGTCTCTCCAGTGTTTCCTGGGTCGTGTCTGAGTTTGAGTTCATAAGGTTTTCATATCAAAGCAGCTATAAGATGGCTTTTGTTACTCAGATAATCCATGTATCATTTGTAGTAATAACTTAATAACTAACATTTTTCAGCACTTTTTGAATCAAATTTAAAGAGACATGTGATAGCATAAATCACATCTTACTGTGTTGCATTTTGTTTTTACATGCATTAAGGTGATGCCTTGTCTCATGAATTTTTGTAGATAAAATAATTTCTATTTTAGAAAGTGAGTGTGATTTTTTTTGACAATGGTTTATTGAAAGTAGCATCCTTTGAATGTATTTATATTGTTCGCTGCCTTGGATCCCAAAGTTTTACTAAAAGATTTTGGGTGATCTGTGAGAGCTCTGCGCTTGTGTTGGGGATGGCTCTCAGTGACCTCCACACCAACCGTTTGCTCAAAATCTGGACAATTGAGTTAGAGGCACTTTTGTGTTTCTAAGATTACCGGTAGTTGATCCTGGTGATCATCTTGCAGTGGGTTGGTGCTAAAAGTTAATAAATTGTAGATGTACATATGATTACTTTCTGAGAGTTTTATTAAAATCCATTCAGTGGTTTATGCAGTATTTTTCTGACAGACAGACAAACAAATACAAGCTGTTACACTATCACCTGCCTTTCATCACAGCAGGTGGAAAAAATAAGTCAACACTGCCAGCATTGATCTAAGTGGTTTGCTTTGTTTTGTGAAATCATACAGTCCTAAGCATAAATATACCTAAAAGATCATTTTCTTTCCAATCTCCTTCAGCGTGAATGTAAGTTGTTCTACCTCTGAAGTGTTTTATTTAAAGCCACACTGTTTTTATCCCAGCAGTGGACCATGTCAATGATTTTAAGTGAGCAGCTGTGCTCTGCAGCTCCTTTCAGCTGCAAAAAGCTTTTTTATTTGTCAGTTTGTTTTACAGCAACATGCTTTATATTTGCTCTGCAGTTGTGTTACAGAAGGCGTTTGAACTTCAACCCCAACTGATTTGATCTAGGTTTTAATGCATCAAAAATGATCACTGCCCCATTTTTGCAATACATTGAGTGTAAACATCCATCCTTCCATCCAGCCATCCATCTGTGGCAGCAGCAGCTTGGGAGACCCAGACACCTCTCTCCACAGCCAACTCACCTAGCTCTTCTGGGAGGACTCCAAGGTGTTCCCAGGCCAGCTGAGAGACAGTTGTTTCAGCAAATCCAGGGTCTCCTCCCAGCTGGACATGACCAAAAATCTCCCTTAGAGAGACCTCCAGGGTGCATCCTTACCAGATGTCCAAACCACCTCAACTGGCTCCTCTCGATGTGGAGGAGCAGCGGTTCTACTCCAAGTTGTCCTGGATAACTGAACTTCTCACCCTATCTCTAAGGGAGAGTCCAGCTACCCTGCAGAGGAAACTCATTTCAACCACCTGTATCCACGCTCTCATTCTTTTGGTCACTATCCAGAGTTGGTGACTATAGGTGAGGGTAGGAACGTAGACCGGCTGGCAAACAGTGAACTTCTCCTTGCAGCTCAGCTCCCTCTTCACCACAATGGACCAGTACAGATTACACAAGACTGCAAAAGCTGCGCTGATGCGTATGTCGATCTTACATTCCATTCTTCATTCCCTCATGAACAAAATTCTTAGATACTTGAACTCATCTACTTGCATGTATGTGTAAAAAATCATGACAATTAAAAATGGAAAAATCACCATAATCACAGAGACACGATCCTCCAGAGTTAGACCCATTGGCAAGCAGGCGAGCGAGGCAGGAGTTTAAATAGAAAAATAATTTATTTAAACAACAAAACAAAAAGGCTGGCGAGGCAGCAAAACTTACTCTAGCACAGAGGCGAGCATAAACGGAACATAAACTAAATGACCGGCGAACAGGTACGGATCAGGATACAGGTACAGACAGATCATAGGAACGGAGGAGGACTGAGTCGTCTGTGCAAAACAGAACAATGACCGGACGGTTTGATGGCAGAGAGGAGAGGTTTAAATAAGGCAGAGGTAGGGTGAGTAATGAGCACCTGGAATGGTTGTTGATTAGAAACAGGTGTGAGTGGTTAGAGACTGGAGAGGCAGGCTGAGGGATAAGAGGAGAGTGACAGAAAACACAGTCGGAAACACAGGAACAGAATAACAACAAGGAGCATGAAAGGTGTAAAGAGTAGAAAAGGAAACACAAATATATCAAAAACAGACACAGGGACAGACCCTGTCACACAGATGATTTAGCTTGGCCATAGTTGTAAGTTTTACTTTCTTCTGTTTCTTACATAAGTCTTAAAGTTACTTAAAGGCACTGCAGTGTTTGACAGATTAAGACAAATAAAAACTTTATATTTAGAAAAAAACATGCTTTTTAGGTTGACCGAGTTCCAAGAAAATGCATGAAGGTAGCAGTGGGAAAACTCCTTGTCAAAAGATGACCATCCATCCATCCATCCAATTTCATGATCGGATCATTGAGGAAAAACAGCCATCCCTCGCTGCAGTGACATTTTCCAACTCATCTTGAGGAACCCAATGCCAGACCAGAGAGAATACATTTATATACAGACCCTTTCCAAAAAATTAGAATATCATGTAAAAGTTGTTTAACTTCCATAATTCCATTCAAAAAGTTAATCTTTAATAGATGATAGATTCAAGGCCCACAATTTAAATGATTTCAAGTATTTATTTGTTTATTTTTTACATAATTTGGGCTTCCAGCTCATGAAACCCATGAAAACAGGATTTCAAAAAAAATTAGAATACTGTGATGACATCAGCCCACACTACTTCTCAGTTTTTGCAGGAAAAAAAAAAAGAAATAAATTAAGATCACAACAAATCAATCAAAATATGG
>NC_056516.1:7494395-7494803 GCF_014905685.2 Nematolebias whitei | reverse complement strand
TTTTATTTTTCCTGAAAGAAGAAGAAGCTGTCCTTCCACCAGGCGGACCGGTTCTGAACGAAGCTCGGCCCAGATGAACTGCAGGAGGACGTTGAAGAGACAGATGTTGGACGAACTATTTATTTAAAAGTCCCCTCAATTCTTTTATTCAATCCATTGAATGAAAAAAACAGCTACAAGGCTAACCAAAGTGCTGTACAGACAAAGTGCTGTACAGACAAAACAACAGGTAACACACCAAGCAAAATACAAAATGAGGTAAATCAGAATATAGACATAAAAACAATGCAGATAATGACGACAAACCAGTGTGGAGCATACAGGTTCAAAACACAGATCATCTGATGTTGAAAGCTACTGAATAGTAGTGAGTTTTTAAACGGGACTTGAAAACCGAGAGGGAGGGGT
>NC_056516.1:7493588-7494295 GCF_014905685.2 Nematolebias whitei | reverse complement strand
CAAGCAAAATACAAAATGAGGTAAATCAGAATATAGACATAAAAACAATGCAGATAATGACGACAAACCAGTGTGGAGCATACAGGTTCAAAACACAGATCATCTGATGTTGAAAGCTACTGAATAGTAGTGAGTTTTTAAACGGGACTTGAAAACCGAGAGGGAGGGGGCCTGTCTGACAAGCAGAGGTAACTCGTTCCACAATCTTGGTCCTGCTACAGAGAAGGCCCTGTCACCTCTGCGCTTAAGACGAGATCCTGGAACTGTGAGCAGCAACTGGTCCGCTGACCTCAGGGAACGCGGTGGGACATACGGTGGTAGCAGAGCAGAGAGATGGGGGGGACACTGTTCAGTGATTTGAAGACATACATGAGTATTTTGAACTGGATTCGAAAGTGAACCAGTGCAGTGAGGCCAAAATTGGTGTAATGTGCTCTCTTTTGCCTGTATTGGTTAAAAATTGGGCTGCTGCATTCTGGACCAGTTGTAGTCGTGCAATGGAGGTCTGACTGATACCAAACAGGAGTGAATTGCAGTAATCAAGCCTAGATGTAATGAATGCATGTATTACTGTCTCCAGGTTCTTTTTGGACAATATGGGCTTCAGTTTAGACAGCCTCCTCAGTTGGAAGAAGCATGATTTAACAATCATGTTTACATGATTGTTAAGCTTCAGGGAAGGGTCCATTATCACACCCAGATTAGTG
>NC_056516.1:7491885-7493488 GCF_014905685.2 Nematolebias whitei | reverse complement strand
TGAGCATCTTGTGCAGGTTTGTTTTTCCTTCAGCGGCCTGATGTATGTATCCTCCAGGGAGGTCCTCCCCCTCAGATCAAGCCTGTCAATCCTGAGATTGATCGTTCTCGGCCCCTCCCTCCCTCGTTCCAATCCGATTCCCCCTCATCCTGTCCTCCCACTCAGCTTTCCACAATGATTAATCACTCAGTCAGACAGGTAGTCCTGACATCATCATACCCCCCCCCCCCCCCCCCCAGGGAGTTCAAAGAAATACTTGAAGGATTTGTAATCAGCTTAAAACAATGAAAATAACTTTTTTTTAATGTTTCCATCATTTTTAATAACTGAAGGAAGGAAGTGAATGTAAAACATTAAAGGTGTTACAGCAGCAGCAGGTGGATCCTGTCATCATGAAATCTGAATACGTTGAGAGCAAGGACACATATAGATGTTTTATTTAACCCTCCTGCTGTCCTTGGATCGAAATGAACAAATAAGTAATTGAGGCCTCGTGGGTCATTTTGACCGAAGGGCAGCAGGAGGGTTGACTCATTAGTTTACAACCATTTAGTTATTATTATGAATGTTTATCATAATAAACATGCAATGTGCATTTTTTAATATTTGTGCCACTGACAGCTTTAAAGGGTCAGTTCAGTCATTTTGAAATGATTTGTGTTTTTATTAAACAACATCTTACCTGTTGTAGATAGCTTCTCATTTTGAAGAAATCAAGTTTAAGCCATCCATCCATCCATTATCTTTACCCGCTTATTCCATTTTGGGTCACGGGGGTCGCCGGTGCCCATGTCCAACAATCACTGTGCGAATGGCGGGGTACACCCTGGATGGGTCTCCAGTCCATCACAGGGACACATAGAGACAAACGAGACAAACAACCATTCACTCTCTCGCTCACACCTAGGGACAATTTAGAGTCACCAATCAGCCTAACATGCATGTTTTTGGTCTGTGGGAGGAAACCGGAGTACCCGGAGAAAACCCATGCATGCACGGAGAGAACATGCAAACTCCACCCAGAAAGGCCCCTGGACCGGGATTTGAACCAGGGACCTGCTCACTGAGAGGCAGCAGCTCTACCAGTTGTGCCACCGTGCTGCCCAAGTTTAAGCTAATGAGTACATTTTTAATTTGAATTGTTAATGATCTTTAATGCTCCAAACTGGATCGTTGCCATTTTCAAACTAGTTTTCCAAACAATGGTCCACGTGAACGCTTTTATTCACCCTTAAATGAGAAGTCATGGGGCACTTCCTGCATCAGTGTCGTAATATTTCATCCAACATAATCGTGTAAAGCAGAACTGAAAGGTTTAAACAGCAGCAGGTGCACAAACCTTAACAGTGTTTTGAGCACTGGAGTTGTTTGAAGACGACAAAATCTGCTTCATTGTTTCATTTTAGCTCATGAAAACAATCTGAGTTTTTTCTTCTCTCTCTCTATTAAATAACAGAATAATGCATACCTGCCAACCGTCCTGATTTGGGGACAGTCCCGGATTTGGTTCCCCCTTGTTCTGCGTCCCTCAAAAGGAGGGGCGGGGCTCATGTCCCAACCAACTGGGCTCACCTGTTCATGCTGTCTGTGTGGGAGGAGGGGT
>NC_056516.1:7490278-7491785 GCF_014905685.2 Nematolebias whitei | reverse complement strand
TTAGCCTTTTCAGTTAATTCCATAATTTTTAGCTCATTTCTGCTCTTTCCACTTCTTCTAGTAGTTTAAGCTTCTTTCTGACGTTCAGCTACTTTTTAGCCAATTTTATTTGCTAATTTCAACCTTTTAAGCTAATTTCCTAAATTTCATACTAATTTCTGTTTATTTAAACATATTTCAGCAGATATGTGTTCTTTCTGCTTTCTTCTGCTAATTTCATCTTGTTCTTCCATTCCAGCAACATTTTAGCATGTTTTATTAAATTAATTTCAGCTGTTTTTCAGCAAGTTCTTCAGCAATAAGCGTTCACACTGGATCTTTACAGGAAATGCAATTTCTCTAGTGCACTTTAAATGCGTTCACAGTTTACAGACTGCAGCAGTTAAATAAGGTTATTTGATGTTTATCTGTGTAAAACAACCATTGGGCAGGTCTTATTTGGTTAATAAATATTAAAATATTTCACATAAATTAATTGGCTAGTTGTTTAGTGTTGTCATCTTGCAGCAGAATAATTATGTGTTCAGTCTGGAGTCAGTAACTCGCTCTCACCTTCCTGTTTTAGATATTTAGGATGCTGCTGGGTTCCTTCTGATGATTGGCCTTTATTTTTGTTCTCCCTCCTCCTCAAAGCTTCAGAATATTTCCAGTCAAACACAAAAGTGGAACCTGAATATTGCATGAGCGTATGGAGCTTTTCCTCTGCTCACATCTGCATCGCTGACGACGATAAAGAAGCCAAACGGTGTCAAACGTACTGTGAGTGTTGTCAGCCGACTGCGTTTCACTCAACAGGTGTGCTGACAACAAAGTGGTGGCTCCAGGTGCTTCAGATCCTCCAGGATCAGATCAGCACAGCTGCTCTTGTAATTAGATGCCTCCTCAAAAATTCACCTGAGCTCTGCTGCAAACATGAACACTTTAAAAACAGTCGTTGTTTCATTTGTTCACTTTTGTTCTTCTGTAGCTTTTTTATTTTTTTTACAATAAAGTAGAATATATTTGCAAAAATCCTGATAGGACCTAACAAATACGTTTCTGTTATTTAAACACTCCAATAACCTTGGAAACAGCAGCCTTTTTAAACACATTTCACTAAATTCCTTGGATTAAACAACAACAATAACAAAAAAACCTGTATATTTTTATTAAAAGGTGGACAATGAATGGTAACTCGGTTCTGGTGGACATTCCTGCAGTCAACTCCCTCAAAACCTACAACATCTGTGGCAACGTGCTGTGTGATAAAACTGCACATTTTAGAGTGGCCTTTTATTGTGGTCAGCCTAAGACACACCTGTGCATTAATCCAGCTGTTTGATCAGCATCTTGATCTGCCACATCTGTGAGGTGGATGGATGATCTCTGCAAAGGAGAAGTGCTCACTAACACAGATTGACACAAATTTATGGACAATATTTGAGAGACCAAGGTCAAGGTCAAGGTGTCTTTACTGTCATTCACATCACATGTGGTACATGAGGTGGAACAAAGCTGTACATAATAA
>NC_056516.1:7485764-7490178 GCF_014905685.2 Nematolebias whitei | reverse complement strand
CTTGCAATATTCTAAAGAATGTTTCTAAACTCTAAACGCTCTAAAAGACAGAATGTCATGATTTCAGCTCCCTGCTTCCTCTGCTCTTTGCCACCTGCAAGTGCTCTTGGCCACGCCCACTTTTCCTCTCTGCACGGTGAGCAGCTGATCAGCTGCAGCAGGAAGTTTATCCTGCAGTATGGGCTGCACAAAGCTGCAGGAGGTGCTAAATAATTTAAAATAATTTATTTTAAATAAAAATTCCTTGCTGATCGTGTGGCCCATCCATCAATCAGCCAGTTGTGTGTCATGTCCAGTCTTATTTTGAAAAACCGTGTTAGAGCGAGTCCTCGATAAACAAACCGTGTGTGTGTTTGTGTGTGTAACATATTCAGGCTTCACTTCGACCACATACATGCTGTATCCATCAACAAGCTTCTGGTGTAATTCAGCACCTTTTCTTGGCGTAATTGACAGATTTCATTAAAACTGGTTGGTTTTCAGGAAAAAGCCTGACTGTTAAGAAAAGTCTATTTTCTGATCCGGATGATGTTGGGGCTTTAGGAACAACATTCCAGAAGTGAATATTGGGAGGGAGATGCTGCCTGAAGTGGAGAAGTTCAAGTATCTCGAGAAGTATGGAGCGAGAGATCGACAGACGCATCGGTGCCACTTCCACAGTATTGAGACTGAGAAGTTCAGTGATCCAGGAGAGACTCGGAGCAGAGCTGCTGCTCCTCCACATCCAGAGGAAGCATCTGGGGTGTTCAGGCATCTGTTAAAGATGCCACCTTGACACTTCTCTAGGGAGGTGCTCCATGCATGTGCAGCTGGGAGGAGACCCCAGGGAAGACCCAGGACACACTGGAGAGATTATGCCTCGCAGTTGGCCTGGGAACACCTGGAGTCCTTCCAGAAGACCTGGAAGAGGTGGCTGGACCTCCCTGCTCAATTTGCTGCCCCCATGACCAGACTTCGTTCAGCAGGAAGGAAGGAAGTTCTGAAGGAAGGAAGGAAGTTCTCAAGGAAGGAAGGACGTTCTGGGGGAAGGAAGGAAGTTCTGAAGGAAGAAAGGAAGTTCTGAAAGAAGGAAGGAAGTTCTGAAGGAAGGAAGGATGTTCTGAAGGAAGGAAGTAAGTTCTGAAGGAAGAAAGGAAGTTCTGAAGGAAGGAAGGAAGTTCTGAAGGAAGGAAGGAAGTTCTGAAGGAAGGAAGGAAGTTTTGAAGGAAGAAAGGAAGTTCTGAAAGAAGGAAGGAAGTTCTGAAGGAAGAAAGGAAGGAAGGAAGTTCTGAAGAAAGGAAGGAAGTTCTGAAGGAAGAAAGGAAGTTCTGAAGGAAGGAAAGAAGGAAGTTCTGAAGGAAGGAAGTTCTGAAGGAAGAAAGGAAGTTCTGAAGGAAGGAAGGAAGTTCTGAAGGAAGGAAGTAAGTTCTGAAGGAAGAAAGGAAGGAAGGAAGTTCTGAAGGAAGGAAGGAAGTTCTGAAGTAAGTAAGTAAGTAAGTAAGTAAGTAAGTAAGTAAGTAAGTAAGTAAGTAAGTAAGTAAGTAAGTAAGTAAGTAAGTAAGTAAGTAAGTAAGTAAGTAAGTAAGGAAGGAAGGAAGGAAGGAAGGAAGGAAGGAAGGAAGGAAGGAAGGAAGGAGTTCTGAAGGAAGGGAGGAAGGGAGGGAGAAAGGAGTATTCATTCATTCATTTTGTGCGTTTAGAGTCATCGTCCTGTTAAAACACGCCCACATCTCCAGGTGTCAACCATCCAGCTGTTGATCTGAGGTGAAGTCGACAAACTTGGAGGGAGGTCGTTTTCTTTGTTTCTTCCATTCTGTGTGATGCTCCAGTCCCACAGCATGACACCACCACCGTCATGCTTGACAGCTGTTGTGTTCTCATCTTTCCTCCTCTAAACATTATTCTTCTCACTGTGGCCGAAGGACTCAACATTTGACCACAAAACTTTTCTCCAGAAGTCCCTGAAGGCAGCAGCTTCTCTCTTGGGCAGCACCTCTGAGTCCACAGCATTTTGAAACCTGCTTCACGGTGGACAGGGTCACTGGTGTTTGAAAAGTTTCCGGGTCGTGGGAGAACTGAGCCTCTGTGGTCTGAACACCACCTCAGACAGCACACTGTAAGTTCAGAGGTTACCAAATATTTATGGAGTTTGGACTAAAACAAGAGAATTCTTGATTTGTGATGATCTGGCATGTTCCAGTGAAAATGTTTGTTTTGTCAAAGTGACTTTTTAAACCATTACAGCATTTTACAATAAGTTAATATGCACGCAATCATTCCGAGTGTAATTTTAAAAACAAATCTGAATTGTCTTCAGACATTCAGGCTGCAAACCACATTTGTGTCAGACAACGCTTTTCTAGTGTAATTATAAATATTGTCCACTAGGTGGCAGCAAAGCATAACATTATAACATTAACCCTCGGGTCAAAATGAGCATTTCGTTTTAAAACAAGAGTTAATGGACGTTTCAACCAAAGGCAGCACTTTGTTTTATTATTGTTTTATTTGCAGAGAAATTAAATGCTTGAAACTTAGTCTCACCCTTGTAATATCACGTGTTTCCCCATAATTTATATTGCAACATGTGATTTTTCTTGTAGTTTGTGTTTCCTCCTAGCATTACCATGATTTTTCTTTACATTCACTCATTCATGCAATCAAGAGAGTTTGTTCAGAAGGAAGGCAACGAAACAAACACCCCCAACAGGAAGTGTCACGGTCTATAGAGTTGGTTTGAGTTGTGTGTTGATCAACTCTCAGATACAACCGGAGCTCATGCTGCATGTCGACTAACATCACCTGTGACCTGAGCAACACTTCATACCAAAATGTGCTTCTGTTATCAAACTGACTTCATCTCTAGTTCTTGAAAACAAAATGGAATCAAACATTTGCTGAACTTCATAAACAACGGTGAGAATATAAAGTCCACTTTTGTTTTCGGTGAACACACCTCTCGGTCACTAATTATCTTGTGTCGTGTACGGATGATTTTATGACGCTGTAGGTTAAACCTTGTGACGGTTTATTTCCAGCTTTTTGAATCAACTTAATGCATTTGAACGTGGATGTCAGAGTCGGGAACGTCCGCAGGAACTCAGACTCAGATATTCCAGATGACTCTGAAACCCTAATGGGTCACTGTGGGCATTTTGATTTAGTAGACATAGATTATTATTGTGCTTTACTGAGAGCGCCACTCCTGCAGCGGAGCACATGCTGGTTCTGTAAAGAACGAAGACCAAGCAGAAGTTCTTCCTGCAGGGCTTTTCAACTAGCCTGCTCAGAGGGGCCACAGTTACTGAGCCAGCAGCCCAGGGTCATCCAGCAGTTCATCTTATTAAGTAAAGTTTGTTTTATGGTTTAAAATGAGTTTTATTTAAAAATGAACCCACTGGTGGGCCGAACTGAGCATATCTGTGGGCCTGATTTGGCCCCCGGACCACCAGTTGGAAAGCCCTGCTCGGGTCTAAATGTCCGCACAGACAAACTGGCCGTGTGCAGTCTCTGTTACCAGTGCGCTGCTGGTGTAGTGGTAGGTTCAACTCCCCGCCATGCCCACGTCTTGGTGTCCTTGAGCAAGACACCCAATCCCTGGATGAGTTAAATGCAGAGAACTAATTTCATCTTTGTACAGAAACACAAAACATTTTACTAAGTTAATGGAAATAATCACAGAAAAGGTTAAATCGTGTGATCTGGACACGTTTCTTTCATTTGAAAGACTTCACCTGCCAACAAGAGCTGACTCACAAATATACCTCCTTATGTGTTTCAAACCAGTCCGCTGTGGAATCCAAAGAAACTGGTTTACACGTGCAAGAAGGGACCATCCGTGCAAAACAATCAATCATCTTGTATAACAGTCAAGTGTTGTAGGTCAGGTGAACTTCTTACTACTCACAGAAACAGCCTGAGGACACCAAGGAAAAAGAAAAAGGTTGTTGGTTCAATCATGCAGGTAGATAACAAGAAAAAAGTCTTTCAGGTGGAAGACGAAACGTTTCTACCTTCAAGAACCTGTCCACACGACCTGATTTCACCTTTCTGTCATTCGTCTACCTGCATGATGGAGCTCATAAAACCTTTTTCTTTTAATGGAAATAAACAGATGGGGATAAAAAAAATCATTTAAAAATAAACATGCGTGCAAAGAACACACACACACGGAGAATGGAAAAATCCTGAGAAAACACTGCTTTACTCTCACATGATGAACTCTGAGAGCTCCACAGAGTTTCTTCCTGTCTCGGCCTCTGCTGCTTCAGGACCACCGAGGGAAGAAATGATGACGGAGAGACAAAGAGAAAAGTAGTCACTGCAATATCTCCGGAGAGCTCGTAAAGACACTGGCTGATGATTGTAGATCACCGTGCACGAGTGGAGATAAGGAGGCTGACGGCAGCACGTCCAGCGCGTGGCCTGCTGCTAC
>NC_056516.1:7483237-7485664 GCF_014905685.2 Nematolebias whitei | reverse complement strand
TAATGTATGCCATCTATGTTTTAGATAAACACTGATTTTTTTTAAATAGTATGGTCTTTACATTTGTTCTTCACAGGCAACTGGGGGAATGCTAAACATAAGTGGGAAGACACAGAGGTTCGTGCGGTTGAAAAACACATGATGAATTTCGTCCACACATGCAAGGTACCTCAGAAAATACACTTCCTTCAGTGCATCAAGCAGAGCCAAATGTACTTGAGGACAGAAACTGGACTGGGTAAAAAATCGTCAGAAACCGGATCACTGCCTTGAAGAGACTGGCTTGTGCCAAAGAATTATTATAGTTTGTGATTTTCAGCCTAGTTTAGACATTTTGACATGTTGTATTAAATTTAATCAAGTAAGTAGATTTTTTTAATGATAGCACCTTTTCCTCCTCTTTCTTCTCTGCTGCTTTTCTTGATGTAATATTTGAGGTTTGAGCAGAAAAGGGATCATCTGAACATTTTTTGAAGTGATAATGTGTCAAAATAGTTTTCAATAGTTGGTATCTTATTTGCTGAAACATCAGTCATGGATCACAGAGTATGGAGAAAGACTTATGTCTTCATCTGGATTAGGCTACTGGGTAGCCAAATGAGTACCAGTTTTTCTTTTTTCTTTTTCAGACTTGCAAAACTACTTCCTCAAAAATAACACACAGATGTGAAAGAATTTGCATTAGTTAATTAAATTCAATGCACTTTTGCATGACAGTTTTTCAGTTTGTATGCTGAACATAAACTTTTATTTGCCTGTAATGATGAAGTGGCAAATGTATCAATCTGACTGATAAGTACGTTTAGTCAGTCCAAAAGTTTGCTCATTTTCTGGTAGAATAATACATTCAGCAGCCTTCGCATCAGTAGTATATGCATGGTCTATCTATGCTCTGCACACAAACATATGCATAGTAATATGGACATCAACTGAGAATAAAGTGACAAACTTTATTAACAAAAAATGGTGCCATCCAAAAGTTTAAGGGTTTAATATTAGGTAATGTAGCATTCTTTGACACAAGTGTGTTGTTTTTGAGAAAGTTGTTTTATAGAATAAAAAAACACCTTGTTTGTTAACCATTTGCCTAGCCTTGACAAAGACATCTATTTTCTACATACTTTGTGCTCTATGATGGATGTCACAGCTGACAAGGTACTAACTATTCATAACAATTTCACTGAAAATTACCTCAAAAGTTATTAGACTATCTTTTTATTTGTTGGTAAAGACACTTGCGTCAATGCAGAACCCTATGCACTTAAGGACTGAAACTAGACTGGTGTTAAAAAAATGTATCAAAAATTGAATGTGTGAATTGAATTGTATGCCAAATAATGATTGTAGTTTTTGTTTTGATGTAATACTTGAAATGAATATGTTGAATACAAAACACTTTTTAGCCAGTGAAAGTGTATTTTTGTTGCCCAAAGCCTGTCCTGATGACTCATGCTCTTTTCCAATGTTTATTTGAACTGCAGAGCATTTCAACAGTGTTCTGAAATTTAGTAAAAAGTTACTAAGCATTTTATTGTTGGAATTATTTTTCTTTTGCTTGTATTTCTTGGGCTGACATTAAGTCTCAAATTTCACATGATTTAATACTAAACAAATCTGAAATAAGACTATAAATTTGTTAAACATTTTGAAAAAATATTTTGATATATAAAACATAGTGATTTAACCAATCATCTGTAGCCTGAAGCAGGTCCATAAAATCCAATAGGCTGGTCACTAGTTAAAAAAATTAAACTACAAAAAATTAGGAAGAATTTATATATATAAAAAATGAAAATACATTTATTTATGATTTTTATTTATTGAAAAAAAATATTTCAAGAGGGTGATATAGAAGAATACTTTTTTGGGAAAACATCTTGTAAACATATTCAATAAATAAATATTCAATTAAAAAATCATATGCAAGTGCTGTGCTTGAGCAGAAGTAAAATGTAAAACATCAATGTCAGAGGCCCAACTATGTCAGTATGTTGTGTGAACTAAAACAGAGTTGATCACACATTAACAGAAGTGGCTCAGAATTGGTTCAAACAGTGGTCTTTGAGTTTGTGCAGATTATCTAACTTCAGACTGGATAACAGATCTATGAACCAAATTAAGGTAAAATAAAAACTACTTTTGGCACAAAGCTAAACAATAGAGTTCTTAAAGATAAAAGGAAATTTTAATCTTGATGATCTAGAGTACTTTCTGTATGTCTTCACATTTGCATTGCTGCTTGTACAGTATATTGTGCAACATTTCTTTTAGGGTTGTATTAGGCAAGGTTTCCCCAATTCAAAAGTCGAGAACAACTGGCCAGGTCAATATAAACTAATACAAGATTGCATATTTGTAGTACACTGTTTTGTTCATATTACATATGTTTTGAAATAGCTGTAGATAAAACAATGACTAGTCCCCAAA
>NC_056516.1:7468949-7483137 GCF_014905685.2 Nematolebias whitei | reverse complement strand
TAAAGTCCCCAAAGGGATATAAGGTACCCAAAGGTGACTTTAATCAGTTTGTGTATCTGTGTAAAACTCAAGTCCCCAAAGTGGACTTAAAAATTCCCTGGTCCCCTATGTGAAGGCAAAAAATAATTTTATCAAAAAAGGATTTAAACAAAATTTTCAGGTGACATTTGTTTTCTGTAAATTTAGAGTAAAAAAAATCACATAGCAGTTTGTCCCTAACCCATTCAGAAAGGGGTGTCCCCTAAGGTAGGTAGTTAAAATATGCGCCCCCAATTTGGACATAAGCAAACCATGGTGTGTGTGTGTGTGTGTGTGTGTGTGGGTGGGGGGGTGCTGTCAGTTTCTCCCCGTGCTACAGACTGTCTGTAAAACTGCATTAGACCTGATGTAAAACATCTGCAGCTCATTCTCTAAATAATAATTTTACATTTTAGTGATCAGTGGAGGAGTGGTGGTGCAGAGGTTTGAGACGGTGGGCCTGTGATCGGAAGGTCACCGGTTCAACTTCCCGACGACAACATCAAAATGTGAGTGGGAAAGGTGAAACACCTACCTCCACCCTCATTTGCCCCACTCTTGTCCCTTGAGCAAGGCCCTTAACCCCCACCACCTGCTCCCCTGGGTGCCCTGCAGCAGCTCTCTGCTCCACACAGAGGGCTGTGGTAGCTCGGTGGTCTGTGGTTGAATCAGGAAGACACCAGGTGTAAAAACAATGGCCACGCCTTCGTGCGACTTAGTTCATTGTGGCGACTCCTGAAGAAGGAAGCAGCCAAAAGAAGAACAAAGGTAGCTCAGTGGTCAGTGCTGCGGTCTCACAATCTTGAGGCTGCAGGTTTGAGTCCAGGTTACATTCAGTGTAAAACAGACATGGGCAACTTAAGGCCTGAGGGCCAAATGTGGCCCATGGACAATCTCCATCAGGCCCCCCATTATCCTTAGTTAAAATAATAATAAAGATTGATGAAACACCAGCAATTTATCAATGAGACTTAGGGCAGTTTAAATAAAACATCTTACACAAAACTTTAAAAAAAATAATAATAATTTTAAGTCATTGTGTTTCCTGATTTAGACCGAACCTTAACAACCTAGAAACACAAACATATAAGTTTGCTTTGCACACTTCCACCAACATGTATAACACATTAAGCTAACGTGTGTCACATGTTGTCACAGTTTACGGAACACGTCATACGGTACATTCCTATTGGAAAGACATGTTTTATAAAGCATGACAACTCTGCTGCAATAAGACAAAGCCTGAAAAAGATCTTCTGGATTATCTGGCATAAAGAATTCTCTATGTGACCCTTTAAACATCTTGGCGTGGCCCTTTGGAAAAAATGTTGCCCCCATGATGTAAAACAATTGCTGCAGAAGGGAGCAGACAAAAACAGTTTGCTTGGTTGCTGTGTTCAATAAGAGAAATGGAATCGCAGCTACAATAAGCAGGTTGTTAAGCAGTAAGCAGCTATCCAGCAGGTTCTGTCCAAAGGTAACTCCTAATCTGTCTGTTACAGCAAAGAAATGATTTTATAACGACTGGGTGGAGGATGAAGTTGTGGCACCTTCGATAGCTCAGATCTTTGGACGTGAGCTTCTTTGGAAAGCTTATAGTTAATATCGGTCCTGTCACTCTGAACTATTTAAACAGGCAAATCCCTGAGATCAAAGAGTCTTTTGCAGGAGAGGCCTGACGTGCACGCTTTGCACTGTGAGATTGAATCTTCTCGCTGTGAGGCAACAGTGCTAACCACTAACCCATCGTGCTGCTCAAACACACCTAAAGACTTATTGCTCCGAGGAAACGAGCGGTTTTTAGCCTCAGGGTTTTGTCGTTGCACTAGAAAGGCACCTGCTCACGTCTTGGTGCCACGACAGACCGCAGCAAATGATTCCTGTAAAGTCTTGGCTAACATTTTCTTCATTTAGGACAGGATCATCAGTGTGTTCAAGTAGGGGGGTTTAGCTTCCTCTTCTCTCCATATACTCAATGGTGTTCCTCAGGGGTCAGTGCTGGGTCCGCTTTTGTTTATTACATATATAAATAGTCTTAATTTAAATGTGCCTCATACAAAATTTCATTTTTATGCTGATGATACTGTTTTATATTGTTCTGGTCTCTCACCTAACAATGCTTTTAATCAATTACAGTCAGCTTTTAATGTTTTATTAAAACAAATCTTTATCGCCTTAAGCTTGTTTTAAATGCAGATAAATCGAAGGTGATGCTGTTTTCCAGTGGGAGATTTGAAAGTAAATATCTTCCAGTCTACTACAGCTGAAGGTCTGAAAATTGAAAAAGTATCACAGTATAAATATTTAGGATTTTTACTAGATGAGTTTTTGTCTTTTACTTCCCACATTCAACAGCTGGTGAAGAAATTGAGATTAAAACTGGGATTTTACTTCAGGATCAGATCCTGTCGATATTTTGAGGCTAGAAAGCGACTGGTTGATGCTGCTTCTGTGTTTGTACTGGACTATGGTGATATTTTATACATGCATGCTCCTCTTAAATGTCTTTATTCACCAGATACTGTTTATCATGGAGTTCTAAGATTTATAACAGGTTTTAAAGTTTTACACATCATTGCACTTTAAACAACCAGGTGGTCCTTGGCCACTCGTAGACTCCGCCATTGGCATATTTTTATTTATAAGGCCATACTAGGACTTCTTCCTTCGTATGTGTTGGCCTTTATAAAGAGAAAGTCCACCGGAGGATGCTCTCTTCGTTGTGAGAACTTATTTTTACTTTGGGTGCATAAAGTCCAAACTGAACTTGGAAATAAATCCTTTCAGTTTTCTGCTCCGTCTTCTTGGAACCAGCTGCAGAAATACATGAACCTAAAGGAGCTGTTGTCACGAAATGTTTCGAAGGCTGTTCTTACTGACTTGGAGAAGGAATCATCTGTAAATGTTTTCACTGAGGAATCTTTTAATTTATTTATGTTATGTATTTATGTTTAACTGTTCTGTTTTAGTTGTGAATGTTCTGTAACCTCCGTGTGCTGCTGCCCGTCTTGGCCGGGATTATCTTGCAAAAGACATTTTTTTAATCTCAATGGGATTTTCCTGGTGAAACACCGGTTAAATAAAATTAAATTAAAAATCAGAGCTGAGAACCAGCAACATTTCTGTCAGATGAGTTTTAACTGAAAATAGTAAAGATTTGTCGAAATATGAACATGTCTTTGTTTTGGATTTTATTTTTGACATGCTGTGCACCGGTCTCTTTCGCTTTTATATTTCTCATTGAAATGCAGCTCTAATTTGTGTTTGCAAAGTCTATCGTTTGTGCACGTCACGTTTTTATGATCGCTTTCTCACAAATCTCATATGCTCATCTTTCCCCTTGAGGGGTTTCACGTGGTGCAGACCTGCCCTGCTGACTATCTCTTATTTCTTTTCACAACACTCAATTCGCCATTTGGAGCCTCTGCTTCCTTTTTGTATCTTCTTCCCGCAGATTCACGGAGACAGAAAATAAACTGGAGCGTTCCGGTGGCAGCCTGCAGCAGGAACGACATCGAACGAGTCAACCCTCGGACTCAGCTGTGAATAAATCGCTGAACTTGTTTGAAACCAGTTTGCATTTAAGCTTGAAACGTTTTCTGCACCCGTCTGAAGAGCCTCGTTGCAGCTCCTGCTCCCCTCAATGATCCTGCCATGAACAGGCCACACTCAGCTGTACACCAGCTTTCAGACGATGGCTGAACATGCTCGTGTCTCTCGTTGACACCAGCTCACTTTGACCTGTCAGCGTTGACATGTGAGCCCACAGCCAACGTAAACACTGTGATGTCACCAAACTGGGTCAAGTGTCACGATGTCACGAGATCAGACCGCCCCGATAACAGCGGGGTCCAACGTTCGACCGCAAAGAGCCACATAATCAGAAACAGGGACTTTGATCGGGTCACCTCACACACACGGTGTGTGTGTGTGTGTGTGTGTGCAGCAGGTGTGAGGTCAGGACAGGGACGAGCACAACCTTCTCCGCGGCTGCCTTTCACACGTCGCATCTTCACTAAGAATTTCACACATTCCTCTTTTATGTTTTAAGATTTTATTTGTATTTTCCACTTTGAACGCGTTAGTTTATCGGTGTGTTTGTAAGTCATCAGTTTATTTCTATCAGGTCTTGTGGGGTTGGTTTTAAAACGTTCCGGTTTTCTGCATGTTTTTAGTCACCTGTTCTGTTAAAGACATCGTTTCTTCAGATACTTTGATTACTCATTCAGTCCACCCGCTGATCGTTAGTTGTCCTCCCAGCTGTTTTCATTCAGCAATCAACGCTCCCCGCCTGATAACCCGATGCTGTTCGACCGCAGGAGCCTCCTCCACAGGTTTCTGCCTGTCATGCCGTGGTTTTTAAATGATTATTAATTTTCTTTCAGCTGCTCCCTTCTTCAGGGGTCAGCACAGCGAACCAAGACAAAACACCTGACGATTGTTTTTACGCTGGATGTCCTTCCTGTCACAACCACAGACACGGAGCTACCACAGCCTCTGTGTGGAGCAGGGAGCTGCCAGGGTGCCCGGGGAGCAGATGGTGGGGGTTAAGTGCCTTGCTCAAGGGCCCAGAGTGGACAAATGATTAATGATTATCTTTTAGTTTGTTTAGTTTGTTTAGTTTTTGTAACAACTCACATGTTATCTTGAACCTGCGATGGATGTCACATGTTTTGTTGGTTTGGTTACAGTTTTTTGTGTTTTATGTTGAGGTTTATTCATGTTTTTTTAATTCTATTGTTTAGTGTTTTAGTTCTTTGCGTTTACTACCTACTACCTCGTTTGGCTCAGCTGTTTTCACTCTCCTCATTGAGCCTCATTCCATTTAGTTCCTCCGTCTGCATCTATTCATCACTTGAGCATTATGCATCCTCGTGCCAAGTTTAGTTCTCCTTGCGTGCTTCCTCGTGTCTTCTCTGGAGCTTTGTCAATGTTTCTGGCCTGTCTGCCTTTTTGATTTGTTTTATAATAAAACAAGTTCGGTCTCTGGGCATCCGTCTGCATCCTTGGGACTGAACCTCCTGCCAGCCGTGACAGTGAATGACTAAAGCAACAGTCTGAAGATACCAAGCTTGTTTAAAAGAGACCAATCACGAGCTAAATTCATGTATTAAACTAAATAGAGCCAGACTGATGTGAAAATTTTGGCTATCGCTGATATTAGGAGGGGACGGCTGATACCGATAACTGAAATAATGGCTAAAACATTTAGCTTTGTCCACCCCCAAGAATTTAAGTAAACAGCTACTTTTAAACCTGTTTTAACATTTGAAGTCTTGAAATAGTCTTTCTAACATATGTTCACATTTTCTACCCTCCACTATTCACCATAAAGTTATTTTATTTTATTTATTTATTTATTTATTTATTTATTTATTTCATTTCATTTCCAATAAAAACACAAATACAATTTCAAAAAATTAAAGAAAAACAAATATAAAATGAAAGGAAGCAGAAGAAGAAATTTTCTTATCATATCTGCTCCCTCATAAACAAAATCAATTCAAACCATCAATTTAAACATAAACCTTCATATATAATACAGCAAAATACATAACTCGTCAAAATTTCATACTTAACAAAATAGATATTAATCAGTTATATATATTGTTCCAACAGAACAGTTTTTATCTTTTTCTTAAATATAAACATTGACTTCACCATTTTAGCATCATCTTCCAAACCATTCCACAGACTCATTCCCTGTATAGTAGTAGACCGAGCCTTTAAACTGGTTCTATACTGGGTTTAACAAAAATGTCTATGCCCTTCAAATTATAACAATTCTTCCTTTTTACAAAATATGTTTGAATGTTTGATGGTAGCATGCAATTCTGAGCTTTAAACATGAATAAAAGAATATTATAATCCACCAAATCATAAAACTTAAGTAGTTTCAATTGACAAAACAGAACATTAGAAGGGTGACAATAACACTTTTTTGTTATAATTTTTACAGCTCTTTTTTGCAGAAAAAAATAGGCTTTGTTATGGTTTTATATGCCGTACCCCAAACAGTGACACAGTAAATTAAATGCGGGACTACAAGTGTATTATATAGCAAATATAAAGCATCATTGTTTAATAAGTCCCTTACTCTGTATAATACTGCATTTGACTTAGATGTTTTAATTTTTACAAGATTTATATGCTGTTTCCATGACAGTTTATCGTCAATAATTACACCCAGAAACTTTACTTCATTCACTCTACATATCTCAGTACCATCAATTTTGAGAGAAAAATCCAAAGTTATCTTTTTTTTTACTAAATATCATAAAATTAGTTTTATCAACATTTAATGATAACTTATTTAATTTAAACCAATCTTGTATTTTAACAATCTCTTTGTTTATCAATTCAAACATCTGTTCCATATTTTTATCCAAACAGAAAAACGTTGTATCATCAGCAAATAAAACACATTTGAGGATGTCAGATACTTCAATTAAATCATTTACATATAAAATAAACAATTTATGTCCAAGTACTGAACCTTGTGGTACTCCACATAAAGTTCTGCATAAATTAGATCTTACATCATCCATCTGAACAAACTGCTTTCTATCCCTCAAATAACTGCTTATCCACTGTAAAGCAAGACCTCTAACACCATACTGATTTAATTTATCAAGCAGAATGGTGTGATCAATAGTGTCAAATGCCTTTTTTAAATCCACGAATATACTTGTACAATGTTGTTTTTTATCAATCGCTGTAATAATTTGTTCAATCAACTCCATAAGAGCTAAGGATGTTGAACAATTTGATCTAAAACCATATTGACTATTAATTAAAATGTTGTTTTTTTCAAGAAATTTATCTAATCTGGTCATAAACAATTTTTCAAGAATTTTAGAGAATTGTGGCAATAAGAATATAGGCCTATAATTACTAAATACACGTTTGTCACCATTTTTAAAAAGAGGAACTACTTTAGCTATTTTCATTCTGTCTGGGAATATACCTTTTGAGAATGATAGATTACAAATATACGTAAATGGTTCAATGACATGACTTATTATTTCCTTTACTACCACCATATCCATATCTTCAACATCCTTTGATCTTTTGTTAGCAAATCTATTAACAACCTTCATTATTTCCTCCTCATCTGTTCTACCCAAAAACATACTGTTAACGCAACCATTACTTGAATAACTTACATTTTTTTCCACATTAGGAATCATAGCTGCAAGGCTAGACCCAACATTAACAAAATAATTATTAAATCCATTAACAATTTCATCATCGTCATGGATTTCCACATCATTCTCTACAAAATTTTGTGAAAGTCTCGTTCTCATTTTATGCGTTTTCAAAACATTATTTATTACTCTCCAAGTTGTACGCATATCACCACTACATGCATGTAGTGATTTACTATAGTATTCCCTCTTGTGTTTCCTTATGATCCCAACTAATTTGTTTTTGTACTTTTTATATTTTTCTTCAGCCTTTTGAGTTTTCGATTTCAAGAAACACGAATACAGATGATTCTTTTTTTTTACAAGCATTTCTCAATCCTTTTGTCATCCATGGTTGATCCACTGTATCTTTCTGTACATCATTTTTTAGCATACAATTTTTTTTGTACAAGACCTCTAGAATCGTCATAAATTCATCATATGATTTGTTCACATCATCTACATATACATCAACCCATTTTTGTTTATCCAACTCATCTTTTAATTTGTTCAATGCTTTTTTTTCAAGTGTTTATTATTTTGTTCTTTCTTATAATTGTTTTGACTATATCATCATCATTCTTATAAATAGTGAAAACTGGTAAATGATCACTGAGATCTGCCTTCAAAATACCACTCAGCACATCACCCTCTGTCACATTTGTAAAAATATTATCAATTATTGTAGCACTTTGATTTGTGATTCTTGTAGGATTTGATATTAATGGACAAAAATTTAAACTATACATTGAATTTATGAATGTACTTATGTTTTTTGAATCAGTGATGTTTCCCAAGTCAATATTGAAATCTCCACATAAAAAAACTTTTTTATTTCTTCTCTTTTCGAGCAACTCCAATATTTTATCAGTGAATAACTCAATATTTGAGGATGGAGATCGATATACACAGCTTATTATGATGTTCTTTCCATTATTTTTTATTATTTCTATTGTTATCATTTCCAACATATTTTCCACAATTATTGACATTTCGCTAATCAATTTGCATTTTATTTCATGGTTTATAAATATAGCCACACCTCCACCTCTTTTGTTTTTTCTGTTCATATGATGTAATTCATACCCTTCAATAAAAGCATTATTTATATTTCCTTCATTTAACCATGTCTCAGATAATGTTATTATTTTGAAAGTCTTATTTAACCCTTTTAAATAATCTGAAATGTTTGATATGTTTGCATTTAAGCTTCTACAATTTAAATGCACAATAGAAAGTTCTTCGTTAGTTGTGTTTATATCATTAAACTGATCATCATTATAATATATACTTTCATTTCTAAATGGAAAAACATTTCTGTCGATCTCGTCTTCAACATTGAATTCTGATTCATCATACGTCATTGTAATTCAGTGTATTTACTCATCAGACTTTTTCTTATGAATTTTGTGTTCAATATATCTCATTATCTGTTTATTTGTCATCTAGATTTATCTGTTTGTCAAGATCCTTCATGTCTTTTATTATTTTTGATTGCGATCCATCTTGAACTTTTATCCATACTTGTCCATGTAGAAAATACTTTGTTTTGTTTTTTTAATAACCGTGCTTCACGTGCCAGATTTCCATTTCTTTTTGTTAATTGTTCATTTATATACACTTTTGTTCCCTTGAGTTTTTTTGCCTGCATTATTACCTTATTTCTTAATTTCCTGGTAATGAATTTCAAAACAATAACCGGTTTAGACTTATCAATTTTGCTGGGCAGGGTGTGACACAAAGAGATGTCTTCATGATGTATGTCGAGCTTCTTATCTTGCAAAAAGGAGATCACCCGCTCTTCTAATGTTAGTTGCTCCTGTGGAGATGAGTCTTCAGTAGTTTCCTTCCCAGAAGTAGTGCTTGCATATGTACGTTTTATCTCTAATCCAGTTATAAGAAGATTGTCTTGTCTTGAAATCTGTTCCAAGTCATTTAATTTTTCTTCAAGTTCCATTATTTTTTTATCCTTGAGATTTATTTGTAGTTTTAATTGTTTCACTTCCTCAAACAACCCAATCAGAAGTTTCTACTGGGATGTTAAATTTGCGAGTTCAGCACTCATGAAGCTCAAGGATTTTTTTATCTCCTCAATATCGTCTGAGCTTGGTTCCAGGAAATCATGTTTTTTTACTTTGGATTTGGCCATAATTTACTCACTTGCACCCGCCCGATGGCAGCGGTCCGACAATTTGTTAGCCCAGAGCCGCCCTCCACCACCACAGACCAGCAGACGCCGGAAGTCGGACTCTTGGAGACCAGATCCCGCAGCTCCAGACGCTCCAAGAACCACGGCAGCAGATCGGCCCTCACAGGAACAAAGATCCAACGGCGATATCCTCCCGCACTGCCGCACCTCGTCCCTGCGCGGCTGTGTCAAGTGTGTTACAAAAAATAAATTAAACAAAGAAACATCCTCCCTGTTCATTGTTTAAACCGTCACTTATGATGAAGGCCTTTTTAGTATTGACTACAGCAGAGTTTATTTTTCTTTGTAGAGAATTAAAGATTTCAGTCAAACAATTTGTTTAATTGAGGACAACAAAGATAATGTTACTAACACCGATATATTTTACCTCTACATTAGATTTATTGTTCTGGATAAAGTTTTAAATGGCAATTGTCGATGCTAGGCTATCTAAATGTTAGCTTGCTAACTTGAGAGACACGTAGCTAATGACAAGTGAGTTGAAGGATTGAAGATAATTTATTATTGTAGATTTATTTTACAGATCAGTTACAATAAACTTATCAGGCACTGTTCAGCAAAATAAGCAACACAGTATTGCTCCGTGCTTCGTCTGCCCTGAAAGTGAAACTTAAAGTGATCGACCATGACTTGAAAGTTGTCTTCATGCGCCCTCTGCTGGATACATTGTAAAATTACAGCTGGTTCCAGCATTTTAGGGGTGAAAACTAGAAGTATTTGTATCGGTGCATAATGGGTCAACTATCATCTAAGCCGATATGTCCCCAAAAGCCTGTATCAGCCTGAAATATTGGCCATATCGATATATCGGTCGGTCTCTACTACTAAGTATTCAGCTACCACACAAATTACAAAACACTGCTCTCAACTTACTCTTTAAAACTAGTCAAATTCAGTTTCCACAAATTTAAAATATCCCAGCCGAGTCCCCTTATTTAATTTTACGGCTTCACTGGTTGTGGTGATGGGACTGGGGGCTTTTGTCTTGAAACCAGCTCCAAATGAAATGGACTATTTTAGTCCAGCGGACTGCAACGTAAAATGGAGACTCGGCACACGTTGTTTTAATGTGTTTAACTATAAACACGTGCTGGACATGGACACATTTTAAGGAAGGTTGCGTTCAGTGCTTAAGCGCCAACAGCTAGACACACCTGTCTAAATTAAAGTACACATTTTAGACACTCTGCTCGCCCGGCTGCTGTCTTCTTCATTCACCGCACATAACCCTATAAAGGAATTATACTGATAACTAATAACTTTTAAATTTGATTCCCCAGCCTGGAATATTTTCTGAAGGATGTTTAGCTTTGTGTTTCACTGTGGGAACCACCTGCTGTCGTTTTGAGAGGGAGATGTTTTCCCATCCTCGGCTGATATAAGACTTCAGCTCCTCTGAGTCTTCTGTTGTTCAGTTTGTTTTTTGTTCTGTTTCACGCTGTCAGAAAGTTTTAGCTGGTGGAAACCTTTGTTCTTCTCAGCAGGCATCAGGGATTATCACTCTTTTCTTTCACCTGAACGATTCAACGTTATTTGAACTGTTTATTCAGAGGGCCAAATCAAGATATCATCAAAGGGCCAAAAGAGAACTGGAAAATAAATTTACTTTAGATAATCTGGAAAACTTTTTCAGGCTTTTTCTTTTTGTAGCAGTTCATGTGCTTGATAAAATATGTCTCTAATATTATTCAGGATTATAAAACGTGTGTTCTGTAAACAACTAACAATATATTTGTTAGCTGAAATTTGCCAAAAAATAGTTCTTTGTTTGCTTTTTGGAGTCTTTAAAGTTTCAGTCTAGTTCTGGGAAAACAACTTTAAAATTAAAAGTTCATGCTCAACAATCCAGGTAAAAAACCCAGCAAAGTTCAGTCTGTTCATCTGGGTGGTTTCTGTTTGTTGAGACGTTTTGTCCTTCATCCAAAGGACTTCATCAGTCCACTCAGAGGAGTCACTCGACTGATTTGTGGCTCCTCGGACTGATGAAGTCCTTTGGATGAAGGACAAAACGTCTCAGCAAAACAAGAAACCATCCAGATGACCTGATTGAACTTTGTTGGACAACTTTAAAAAGTTTTAGCCTTTTTTTCCAAATGTTTGTGATGTATTTGTCTATAGTTTTGTTGATAAAATGCCAGTATTTATATATTTTTTATTCAACTAAGAATATTGGGGGCCGAATGGAGATTCACCGAGGGCCACTTTCAGCCCTCGGGCCTTCTGTTGCCTGTCGGGTCAGACAGTTCAAAAGGTGGCTAATACTGTATTTGTAGTTTTGTGCAGATGTTTTTGTAATTTTTATAGCAAAGTTTTATCCTGTAGTTAAGGATCATAAAGGAACACTGTTCATTACTGCCCACCACCAAAAGGCACAGGAGGGTGATAATGTTTTTGCCTGTGTCCGAGTGCTAACAGACTGTGGGAAATTTTCTGTTTCAAACTTTGCCATTAATTTTTGTAGGCAGCTCTGTCACTGAAAGCTCCAGGAAATAATCCCTGGACATAAATCTACAACTGATAGTTCAAAATGTCTGCCACAGATTATCAGCCTTAGCCAACATAAAATAGAAATAACTCAGTCACTTTACAGATAATGGTCTAAAAGTTGGTGTGGTAGTAACTGAGAGTCATCTAAAACACATATACTCAGTGTTAACATATCAAGAGAGCTTTGTTTTAAACTTTGACATGCGACAAAATGGATGTTTGATTTCAAGGAATGCTAATTTTAATACAATTATAAAATGTAACTAAGTTGATTTGTGCCTAAAGTCTCTGCTTTTCACCCAGAATCTTAGTTTGAACAAGTTTTATCCCCACAACAAAACAGGTTATATAATTTAATCTGGACCAGTTTCTTTAAGGGAGAAATGTTTCGTCTTCCATCCAGAGGACTTCATCAGTCTGTAGCCTGCCAACCAGATCTGTCCTGTAGGTTGCAGACTGATTAAGTCTTCTGGATGGAAGGTGCAATGTTTCTCCTTTAAAGAAACTGGTCCAGATTAAATTATATAAGATTTTTTGTTGTTATCTACCTGGGGCAGCACAGTGGCGCAACTGGTAGAGCTGCTGCCTCTCAGCGAGCAGGTCCCCAGTTCAAATCCCAGTCCAGGGGCCTTTCTGGGTGGAGTTTGCATGTTCTCTCTGTGCATGTGTGGGTTTTCTCCGGGTACTCCGATTTCATCCCACAGACCAAAAACATGCATGTTAGGCTGATTGGTAACTCTAAATTGTCCCTAGGTGAGAGAGTGAATGGTTGTTTGTCTCGTTTGTCTCTATGTGTCCCTGTGATGGACTGGAGACCTGTCCAGGGTGTCCTCCGTCCCTCGTACTGTGATTGCTGAACATGGGCACCGGCGACCCCCTTGACCCAAAATGGAAGAAGCGGGTAAAAGATAATGGATGGATGGATGGATGTTATCTACCTGGATGATTGACCTTACAAACATTTTCCCCCATAATTTAGCTACTAGCTAAAATAAAAGTTAAATTTGGTCATTTAATGTGGGGCCGCTGTGGTGTAGAGGTAGGGAAGCCGACTTGGGACCAGAAAGTCGCAGGTTCAACACCCCACCATGCCCACATGTCGTGGTGTCCCTGATCAAGACACCCAATCCCCAACTGCTCCCTGGGCGCTTACATAGCTGCCCACTCTCCACCTGGGTGTATGTCAGGTGTGATGGGTTAAATGCAGAGAACTAATGTCATCATTGCATGGGAACATACAATGATGACAACACATCACACTTTTTATGTCCTAAACCAGTGATTAAATGGAAGTCAACACAAACGTTTGTGCGGGAATGTAAAGGTGGGGGTGAGTAAGTGATGCGAGTCTGAACAGGCTTATCATTCTGTACACATCATTAAAGCCATGCCCTTTTTCAAATTTCCAATAAATTAATTATAACAAGGTTAATCATAACTCATGCCTCAGAGGCACGGCACGGAAAATGAGTCAACAAAACTCAAAAACAGTTGAAATCCTGAAAACCTACTACAGTAACTAAAACGTCCACAAACTCCACTTCATGGGAAACTGCTGAACTCCAGGACACAAAGCACATGACGGCTCTGCTCGTCTTACACCACCATGTGTCTACGTGTCCCTCCCAGGCTTCCATCCCACCTGTAGGTATGAACACCCTGCTGCAGGCCTGAGGCGCACACGGTTCAGCCCGCCGGCGTTTGCTGCAAAGCAATGCACGTTTGGCAACAAACATAGCTCAGTCGTACACAGCAGTGATCGTAACCCACACTATGATTTACAGGAACTGCTGCCGAACAGGTTTAGGAAGCACAAATCATGGGCTTGTCATCAAGCACATGCATGAAAAACGTATCGGGTGTTTTCCTTTTCTACTTCACTTTGTCTCTTTCTGTGCTCATCTCGATACGCAAAGGAAGTTCAAGGCTTCGTATGAACTCCTGTGACGTCTCCTCCAAGCCATGCCGCATGTCACCAAAGCTCTCAGGGATTAGTGTTTGGGCCCTCTGTGTTCTTTGTCAGTGGCCTCATTAAAAGAACTGGGACTGTAAGGTGATCCATGGGAAAGTACACTTAAAAAACAATATTGAATCAGTTCTCCCAGAGCAAGAGGTGCAGAATACAGTCTTTGTCTTGATGCAGTGAAATACAAGCGGGGTTGACATTTCTAATCACTTAAAGTCAAGTTTTGGTTGCTTTAGAAACTTGGAACAATTAGAGCTTTAATGGATTTGCAATGAAATGTCATAGAATAGAATAGAATAGAATAGAATAGAATAGAATAGA
>NC_056516.1:7466165-7468939 GCF_014905685.2 Nematolebias whitei | reverse complement strand
AATAGAATAGAATAGAATAGAATAGAATAGAATAGAATAGAATAGAAACAGTCTTTATTGTCCCACGGATGGGAAATCCAAGTGTAACAGCAGCAACAGATAAAAAGATTTCACACAAAAGTTCCTAAATGTTAATAAACAATACAATATATAAAGAAATAAGATAAACAATATCAATAATAATGTTCAATATGTGTTTGAACATTGATAAGGACAGACTATTTACAATCCAGTAGTATAGGCAGAGTGTGTGTTTGAGCAGAGGTCAGCATGTATTTAATCCTTACTGGGTTTGTTGGGAGCAGTGATGGTTGTAGAGTCTAGCAGCTGCTGGGAGGAAGGACCTGCGGTAACGCTCCTTTGTGCATTTAGGAGCAGGAATCTGTCTCTGAACGAGCTCTCCAGCTCAGCACACCTGATGTCAAGAAACTGACATTGTATGGGCTCAAAAACACATAAAAATAGTTTTGTGCCCAGATGGAGGGAAATAATCTGAACATGCTGTGTGGACATGAGACTGTACAGCAGTGGTTACTATCCCAGTGAACCGATAATGTGGTTTGGCGGTACGTTTAGACATTTGGAGTATGTTTGGACAGGTCTTGCTCCCTGGGTGCTGTCTCAGGTTACGGATGCTTCTAAAGTACGACGTGACCCCTACCAAACTCCACCAGGCAATGCTGTCTTATTCAGATTATTGTCTGTATTAGAGAAACCTTCAGTCACTGATTTGACCGGCTGTCAAATGCTTTGGCAACTACCTGATAACATCACTCTACTCATGATGTCATATGCTCTCTGGTGCTTGTTTTAAATGTGCCATGTTCTATCAAATCAAGTCATTTACACACACATGACTGGTGTGCATGTGGGCCAAATTAAACTAGTCCTTTTGAGGGTTTAAAGGCTTTTAATGTAAATGAAAACAGTCTGCATAATAATTTTCATCGTTCTCATTCAGGAATTTTTAGCAGCTTGTTTGAAATTGTACTGTTTATGTAAATTGTGATACTTATCTCTGCAGCTTCTCCAATTTGTCTCAGACTTGCCACATTTTTACCATGACATTTTAAATCTCATATGGCAGCACGATGGATCAGTAGTTAGCACTGTTGCCTCACAGCAAGAAGGTACTGAGTTCAATCCCCTGTTGGACCCGGGGTCTTTCTGTGTGGAGTTTGCATGTTCTTCTCATGCTTGCGTGTGTTTTCTCCGAGTACTCCTGTTTCCTCCCACAGACCAAAAACATGCATGTTAGGCTGCCTTCAGGCTAAAGAGATCTGTGATCTCAATGAGATTTACCTGGTTAAATAAAGATGAATAAATAAATATATTTAGCTCTACTGGCAGATTCTGTCATTGACCAGCGGCTGTATTTCTACAAGGAACAACAGTTTGCAACAAATCAGTAACCCTTCGCTTCAGCTGGATTACAGCTGGTCTGAAATGAGCTCAAAGTGACGCAGACAGCTGGCAGAACATTTCCAGTGGAGCAGGAACCTGACTGTGACTACACGTTTGCAAAAGTCACATTATTTTGTTGTAAATGCAAACACATGATTCCTGTTTCTGTCCCACCGTTTGTCCAATAAATACCAGCATGACGTGACAAAGAACTGTCCATTACTGAAACATAAAGCAATTACTGAAGGAACTGATTGGATTTTCAAATTAAAATGGCCACCACTGTCAACTGACTTTAAAATACACAAATAACTAAAACTGGGTCAATTTCATAGATCTCCTTCTTTTAGCTGCTCTCTTCTTCAGGGGTCACCGCAGTGAACCAACTCACACGAAGACATGGCCGACACAACCACAGACCACCGAGCTACCACAGCCCTCTGAGTGGAGCAGAGAGCTGCCATCTAGGGCACCTGAGGAGCAGATGGTGAGGGTTAAGTGCCTTGCTCAAGGGCCCAGAGTGGGGCAAATGAGGGTGGAGGCAGGTGTGGGTGGTTCACCTTTTCCACCCACATTTTGATATTGTAGGTCTGGGACTTGAACCTTTGACCTTCCCATCACAGGTCCACCTTCTCTAACCTCTGCGCCACCACTCCCATGTCAATTTTATAGATACTGAGCTAAAATTTTGAGTGTTAGTAGCTAAGAGTTGTCTCCATAAAATGCTCTTAGCTCCACATCTTTGCTTAAAACTTTAGCATTAACCGTTGGAGTCTGCCTTGTTGGTCTGTTAGCAAAATATCTTCTAAACCAATGGATGGATTTTAATGAAACTCTACAACTGAATAACTTTTAGTGTCAATCCAATTTAAGATGGCTTCCACAGATAATTGGTTTTAGTCAACACATAAATGGCTATAACTCAGTCATTTTTGCAGATGGTGTGGTAGTAGCTGAGAATCATTCACGACACATACTCTGAGTGCTGACAGAGCTCATGAGAACTCGCCATGATTTGTGAAACAGAACGCAATAGTATCAAAGTTTGACTAAACTGTCTGTAACTGTGTCATTTCAAGCACAAGATAGTTTTGTCCCCGGCCAAAGAGCAGAAAGGAGGAACTGGAAATCTCCTCCATTCGTCCGTGCACGTTGAGAGCATGATCACGTTGAAAGTACGTGACGTACAGATCTCCATTTTGGTGTGTGGCTGCATCAAGACGAAAGAAAGGTTTCTTTTGGTAACCGGGTTGTCACGTCAAATTTCAAGATGGTCACCAACATACATACATATACACATATATATATAATACATATATATCTAATAAATACATATCTAATAAATAAATTATATATATATATATATATAT
>NC_056516.1:7464827-7465765 GCF_014905685.2 Nematolebias whitei | reverse complement strand
CCCCTTTATTTCCAACAACACTGTCTGGGTTTTGCATTACAAACACTTTGCAGTCGGAGGGATTTCATGAAAAATCATCACAAAAAATGGTTAAACGCCGTCAGTGGAGAACGTGTCATTCAGACAGCGTTACTCTGTGTGTAGAGGGTGGAGTTTATTCCATTTCACAAACTAAACAGAGTCTAGACAAATGTAAAACATGGATAAAGTCCTGAGGTCGACCCCATGATCAGCTCAATACAACATCGATAAACAGGAAGTACCACATGTTCATCTGCACAAAGGTAGCTGCAGGTAAATCCTCCATTTTCTGTCATAATCACACTGTATGCTTAATGGTTCAATTAAAGGTTAATGCTTAAAGCTAGTTGTTTTGTGTGTTTTATATGTAGATATATATTGGCACAAGTTAGTCTTTGTTATGATCAGTTAACACTAACTGATTTTGTATATATATATATATATATTTTTTTTTTATTAGGTTGTGTAATGTAAAGCAGAGCGCTATGTCTGTAGCATCATCAGGTCTCACTTGTAAATGAGTCCCTGAGGCTCCAGGGGCCTAACCTGTATAAATAAAGGTTGAATGAATCGTCTGTAGCATTGTAGCTAGCACTAGCTTAGCACTACATTAGTGCTGGTAGTTGTCGACCGGGGGTTTTAGGATGTGTGAAAGAAGTGGAGCATGCTCTATTCACACAAGGAGAACTGTTGGTCAGGCTACTACTTGTTGTGCCATTAACTCTAAAATAGTTATTGAATCAAGTGTTACTTGTGTAAGTAAAACTAGACGTTAAACAACTGTTAAAATACACCAGAATGCAGGAAATGGCATCTACTGATACTTTATTCAAAATTTTCTGGGGGAGGAACCCCAGACACCCCTCACATCCACACACACACACACACACACACACACACACACACACACACACACA
>NC_056516.1:7449222-7464727 GCF_014905685.2 Nematolebias whitei | reverse complement strand
ACACACACACACACACACACACACACACACACACACACACACACATTACAAATGCTTCAGATGCCAATGGTCCCTGTGTTGTTCAAGCCAAGACTACAATGGTCCTGAGATTTACAAATTAAAAAAATGCAACTACAAGAGTCATTGGCAGCACTGGGGGCTAAGGGCCCCTAAAGGTCAGACTCTAGAATCACCCCTGCTGGAGACCATGTGCAGCGTTTTTTTTTTAACTCCAGCTGTAAAAGCATCAAACAGCAGGTGCTTCATGTGTCAACTGGGAGAAATGTGTTGTGCATTTTGAACAGAAGGAGCGCGCGCAGTCCGAATCTGTCTCGGTTAGGGTTACAAAACGGTTTCGACCTGGGGCCTCACGAGCAGGCTAAGGCGGCCTTGTTAAAAGGAGATAATAAAAATATTGAAAACAAAACAAAAATCCTTAACAGCTGTCACAACCCAACCCTAGTCCCTCCTAGCACATGTTGTTTACATGCAACACTGATGTCATCTCGAACGTAATCTTGAACAGAGTAACTTGAGTAACGCTGAATTTCTGCGGAAACGATCAAGTACTCCCGAAACGATCGAGTCTTATCAGGAGAAGCAGCAAGTCATCCGGCGGGGGGGCGGGGCTTAACATGGTGTGAACGGCACGTTTCTTAAAGGGGCGGGGCAGGCGGGAGGGGGCTCTAAAAATTACTACAACCCGCCTCGCCTCCTCTCAGTTTTCAAACAGCCTGCTTAGTGAGAGGAAAGTACAGTGCCTGATTGCTCTGACCTTATCGGGAAACCTGTTTCAGATTACATTTCTGTGCATGCGAGTTTGATTTGGAGCCAGCTCGAACCAATTAAGGCACTTAACTGTTCTGCTATGGCAAAGGGAGAAGGAGCCGAGCAATACTCCAACGCCAGTTTGTTGAATAAATCCGTCAGCTCGGATGGATTCAAGCTAGCAAGAAAGGTGAGTTGACTGGAAATGTAATATTTTGTCTTTAGATACTCCTCTTTGTGTGTTTGCGCCCCAGAAGGAGCAGGAAAAACCCGGTTCTTGTGGGAGTCTGGCCGTTCTGAATGAATGGAGCACACCGGTGAGCTGACGCTGAGGCGTTAGCTTCATTTAGGGCGCCAGACTTTTATTTTTAAACTTCCTCACGTCGGCGGAACCGCGGGTGTCTTTTAATATGAACCCTAAGCTAAGGCAAATTAAATCAAATGATGCGCTGAAAGAATTATTAATAATTTAATTCAATACATCCATTTTATCCGAGCTCCCGTGAGCCCCGTCCTTTCTTCTTCTTCTTATTCCTCGCATTGTGTTGGCGTAGCTCAAAATTCATGATTAGCATAAATGTGTTCGTTCTTAAAATTATTACATGAATTTCATTAAATTCATTCACTGAAACGATGAGTTTGTAGTGGAGCTCCGTCGAGTAATTTGAAAAATGTAACCATCCTTCAAATGAGCTCGTGCGTGAATTTTTTTTTACTCTAATTAGGTACTGTTGCGTTTAAGGACTCATCTGAGGACCCGACATTTGAGAACTTACTGTACAGTCACGTGTGTTTGTTTCCAATCAAACCGGCTCAAACCAAACAGATGTCAAAATATGCTACGTGTTGTGTCTAGTTCAGGAGTTTCGGGGGAGGGCAAGCTCATTACCAAGTAAAAAAAAAAAAAAAGTGTGACAAAACTACACGTTTCCTCTTTCGTCACCACATTTTCACGCGATCGAAAGCCGTTTTGGAAAAAATGTCCATATTTCCGATGGTACGGGAATGCAACAGGAAGCTCCAATGCAGGGTGACGTGTCAGATAAGATGGACATCCTGTAAACTCCCAAACAAAATAATCACCTGACAGATTCTACTCTTCAGTGACTCAGGAGAGGATCAGAACTCTTTGTTTTGTTATTCATCTTATCAGTTTACAGTAGTACCATATGACTGATAACAGTTACATGGACTATATGTGGAAGTCTGTGAACTGATAGGAGAATTAGTGGTACAGACTGTGTGTGGGTCATTTAGTTTCTCACGCTGTGAGTTACAATGACAGAATTATTATTTAATGCATAGCCTAATAGATTTATTTATTTTTTTAAATCATGAATGTGCTTTAAAGGTGACTCACTACTGTCACATCCCTATCAGAACAAAGCAGATGTGTGTTTTTGGAACCAGGAAGCAGCTGAAATATGCACCTTCTGCACACTTGTGGAATGGGTGCAGAAGAAATGTGTAAGTAAAAATAAAACTGCATGCTTGTCGAGCGTAATGGCTGCTAAAGTAGCAGTTATGGCGTTTGCAAGTTTCCCTTTCGATGTCACGTTGATGCTCTTATTACAGCAACACAGTAGTGAGTTGCATCAACAAGATGGGCTGCTTTACTCCGTTGTAGCCATAGTGGCTTTATTTAAGGTGACTTCTTTTTTTTTACACGTCCAGCAGGAGTCATCTCGTGCGCCTGTGGGTTAAGGACATTTTCATAAACTGATATAGTGCTTCAAACAGTAGGCGTGTTTTAAATTCAGTGCCTGACCTGTTAAGTTAAGGACATCTGAGGCAGTGTGGATCACAGTGCCATGACTGTTGATAAAGGGTGTGATCACCTTTCTTTACGCGGTCAGCGCAGAGCTCGAACTGGCGGTCGTCCCTTCAGGGCATTAAGTCAACTCGGGCTGCTGCCAAGTTGCTGTCGACCGCGCAGCGTTTGGTGCGAGTGATGGCGTGATGTTGTCACGCCCTGGCACTAATGAACGCAGGATCTGTGTTGCCATTAGATCAGCTGTTTATAGTGTGAAGGTTGAGGGAATAACTACAGTGACAGCGAGGGTAAATGGGGGAAGAATCAGTGCTTGTTGGAGAACCAAGGCTTTCTTGTTTCAAATACACGTACACGTGGGTTACAGACAGTTTATGCCAGCTGGAACACTGCTAAGACTTGGCTATAAGAATGTTGGACCAATTCCTATTCAGGCTTTTGCAACCTTTTATAGAGTTCTAATCTGACTACTGGTTAGAGTGGGGTGAGACTGAAGATTAAAGAGTTGAGATAAAATTAGGGGGTATGCCTTCTGGAATAGAATTGTGAGTCACTGTAAGGGTGAAGGTGGTGTCATCAACTCAGCATGTCTGACCCTGCTAAAGCTTTTAAAAGTGTTTGCTGGTGGCTTCAAAAACTCCTAATGGACACGTTGTCCAGAAGCCGTTTCCTGCACGAGAGTTCAATATCTAAAGCCGGTGTTTTATTTAGTGGTTGTTGTTTCACTGGTTGATCCGATTTCTTTGTTTTATTTCCTGTTTTTTCTCCCCAGCATGAGCACAGGTTGACGGTTTGTAACAAGCTATGCTACGCAATCGGCGGCGCACCCTATCAGATCACAGGATGTGCCCTGGGCTTCTTTCTGCAGCTCTATCTACTTGACGTAGCTCAGGTGAGTCACCTAAAGTCTTCATAACCACACCTGTTTGCAATCACGTTCATGGCTAAATACACCCCCATCCCCCCCAAAATAAAAAATAAAAACTTTAAATGACCAGCATCCTTGGAGTGGGAACATAAAGCACAAGTAGAACTGCTTCTCCTGAGGGGTCCAGTTGGTACTTGCAGACTTCAAGGCAAGGAGCTGAGTGGTTCATACCGTTCCTTTAACTCTCTGCATCAAAGGACACATCCAGGACACTGAGCATCACCAAAGGTGGAAGGGGTGGTGGGCCAGTGTTGTGGAAAACTGAAGTGATGGAAAACATTTCTCTCCTGCTTGCATTATTGACTCACTGATAAGACCCTGCTGTATCTACAGGCTTAACGAGGCTCGTTCTATAAATATTTGGGAGGCAGCACAATGAGGAGGGTCTCGCTTTAATTGGCTCCGACGGTAATCCGATGACCGGGGCCACAACAAATCAAAGGCGTCGCAGAGTTTGGTTTTGTTCGACCTCTGGTGCGGTTCATTACCGGCCTGTTGGCTGACACAGCGTGGTGCCGATTGTACAGTCAGGAGTCGGACATTCATTGTGCCTGGCGTCCTGTCAGGCTGGCGTCCTGTCAGGCTGGCCTCCTGTCAGGCTGGCCTCCTGTCAGGCTGGCCTCCTCGGTGCACATTACCATCAGGCATGCTGCCAAGTGGCACCTCCTCCGTTTGGCTTGATTCTTGCCAAGAGCTGCCTTTTGTCTGGTGACTTTTAAGCTGTAAAGTTTAAAGTTGTATTTCACTGCTTCCTTGCTGCTGTTTAACAGCGACTGTACTTTACCTCCTCTCTGTTCTCGTGCACTTTACGACAAAGTTACTGAAAAACGGGTTTGTTCATTTTCTTCTCCCTCAGCTGGATCCTTTCTTTGCCTCCATCATCTTGTTCGCTGGCCGAGCTTGGGACGCCGTAACGGACCCCACAGTGGGCTTCCTGGTCTCCCGAAGCCCATGGACACGTATTGGACGCATGCTGCCCTGGTAAATGCACACGGTGCACAGTTTTGTTCCACCTCATGTGCCACATGTGATGCAAATAACGCTAAAGAACTTAATTATGTCTGGGTGAGATAACGGAGTTCCTGCCACACACCTCGGGATCCCACTGGTAAAGTTCTGTGAGTCCGTCACCTGCTGGGTCCTGCACTATTTGCCATCAGAATGTTGCAGTGCAAGTTTTCTGGCGCTGCACGTGTCGTGTTCAGGGACGGGACTTAGAAAGTCAGAGGTTTCTATAAAGCAAGTTGATCAGATTAAATTTTTGGCACCTCCTCGTTGCTCCAGTTGCATATATTTCAGTGTAAAATCATTCCCCCCCCTCCTCACACACAAACGTTAGTTCAGAATGGCTGCCCAACAGACGAGCGCTGGAGTCCATTACTGTAAAGTTCATCAAACTGAAACGGTCCGGACTGGACTTTTGAGGCCGACGCAGGACGCCGAGTCTTTGCCTAAACAAACTTCTTACAAAAACCCTGCACTTCAACTGAGGGGCCTTTTTGTGTGGTGCTGATAAATATAAATACAAGTATAGAATGTGCACGAGCACACGCAGTACTTTTCTGAAGAAACGAGTGTAAAATCCTTGGATGCTGTTTCTTTCAGTAGAAATGTTCTTTATCAAAAGGTTTACTGCAGCACCTCTCGCATGGGTTCATAAATGGGTTTATCACGGTTTGCTCTCTGACTAATTGTACAGTTTTTAAGCTGCTGCCGTGTCAGAAAGGCCCTCGCGACCCTTTGCCCACATCCGAGAGGACAAATTTAAACGTCCTAAGTGAGAAACTTGCAGTGTTGTGTTTCAGAGCAGCTTCTGGTTATAGACGAGCTCATCCGTCTCCTGTCAGCACGTCGCATGTTTTACTGTCGCCGTGATTAGCATGGAGCTGCCAGTGGAGGGAGAGGTGACGAGGTGACGGGGTGCAGGACGAGTTAAATGTCTTGACGTTTTTATAAATAAGTGCTGAACGGGAGATCCCGCTCTGGGTGTTGCTTGTGAAACGATCCGAGCCGTGATTCCTCTGTGATCCTCTGCTTCTCATCCTTAATTCTCCCTCGGGGCTGAGGGCTTTCATTAATTTCCTGCACAGTGGGGTCCAGGTGGTGATTAGCAGCTCCTAAGAGGAAGTTTGGGAGTCCACACGAATCAATTTAAATCAACGATTTCACTCCCAGAAATCGTTTCGGGCTTACTCTCTGTATTTTGTTTTGCTGATCACTGTAGTCGTCTTTCATCTGTTTCCGGATGAGGCTCTGAACTGGGTCAAGCAGGATGCTGCATGTGCAGAGCGAGTCGTATCTGCTCCATTTTGTCATCAGATGGGGCGTGGGGGCTGCAGAGGAATGGTTGGTATGCTCTCTTGCATTACTGTCGGCTCAGATGTACTGATGAGAGCGGCAGGAAGCGGGCGAGCCCTCCATTGTAAAAGCTGTGGGGGCGGGGCGGCGGAGTCGGGCGAGCCTCTCATTGGCCGACCGGCAACACACCACCTCTTCTGACCAATGGCGTGTCAGCTCTGAGCTCCGCAGGTCTTCTAAATGATGTCTGAGGAATCCAGAGGTTACCTCAGTTCAGACTTCTCTGGCTCAGGGAGACGCACGGCAGACATGAGGCTTTCTGTTGTTTCAATAATAAACACTGGGCTTCTGTCTTTCTATTGAAGCCAGTGCAGAAGAATGAAGCGGGTGTTTTCAGCATGACCTGGTTAGGATTGATGTTTACAAAATGTATGCTAATCAGGCTAATCTTGAAAGAGTTTCCTCTATTTTCAAGGCATAAAATCAACAAGTTAATAATTCAGATACAGAATATTAGGACAACTTCTTTTACCTCACATACCCAAGACTGATGTAAAAAAAATAAACCTTTCCATGTTGCTTTTAGACCTTTTAATTGTTAGTATTTTTAATAATCCCTTTAATATTCCCTCAAAAAAAGTGGTCCAGATGACATGATTTAACCTTTTTTTTTGTTGTTTTTATATATATATTTTTTAATCTGTTATTTTTATTTATTTTTATATCTCGTGTGATTCCTTGTGTATGTTCCTTTGTACTGAAACTCTGGCACAACAATTTCCTGCAGGATCAATAAAGTTCTCTAATCAAAAAAGTCCATGCTCAATAATCCAGATATACAATCCAACAATTTTCAGTCAGGTCGTCTGGACAGTTTCTTCTTCTGCTGAAACGTTTGGTTTTGAACCAGTTTGACAGGACTGTCAACGAGGAAGAGGACCAGCATCGGAGGAGAGGGCGTGCCAAAGAGACCATCTTAGCACCAACGTAACTGGTTTGTTCCACTTTGGAGTAAGCTGTTGGGGGAAGAATCAGTTTTGTGTTGTTTCCTTGACTGATGAAGCCTTCTGGATGGAAGGTGAAATGTTTCAGCAAAAATAGAAACTGTCCAGATGACCTGACTGAAACTTGTTGGAAAGTTCTCTAATCTTATGTTTTAGACCAGGAGTTCTCAAACATTTTGAGTTCAGGGACCCCCTCGTAACCCTCATGTTTATTAAATAAGTTTCTTCACTTTGTCTCTTTAATGCAGTGGAAATATTCGTGTAGCATAAATACTTGAGACCTGTTCTTTAATGGTGTTAATACAATATTTAGACTTTTTGAAACGCATAGTATTTTTCATTCAAGACACTTATTTAACAAAATTATTAATTTCAACTTCCAAAAATTACAATTTTGAAAGAATTAACGGCATCAAAAACCACTTTAAAACTTTACACTTAACGAACATAAATGTATTGTCACTTCTTCAAATCATTACAGAAAACTTCACATAAAACTGAACAGAATCATAACGGCAGTATACAAAGTAACGGGGCTTCATTTACAAACTAATCGATGCTGGAACACAACTAGTGTGTGGGGGGGGGCGGGGTGTCTCTGGGGGTCCTCCCCCACAAAACTTGAATAAAGTAGATACGATTTCCTGATTTGGGTGTATTTTAACGGGTTGTTAAACCTGTTTAAAATAATCATAATATAAGGTTTTTTTTTTTGTTGTTGTTTTTTTGCGGACCCCCAAGCACCGGCTCGCGGACCCCTGGGGGTCCGGGGACCCCAGTTTGAGAACTACCGTTTTAGACCCAAAACAAAACTTGGTCAGTAGATGCCAGATTAAGAACAGTAACTTAAGGTATTTTTCTGAAGTAAAGGTATGTGTACCTTGTAGTTGTAGTGTCTTCAGGTTAGTACTGTATGTACTGCATCTTTACCCCCATGCAGTTCTGAAAGGACACGGTTTTTAACTGGGTTAATATTTGTTAGTAGGCTTGTTTGAAATAAAATTTAAAAAACATTCCAAGATAACTATCAAAACAGTTAATGACAACGCAGCACGGTTAATGTTCTGACGGTTCTGACGCCCGCTGAGCGTCACATTGGACCAGATCTGAAGTTGATTAGCAGAGTCTGGAATGAGGCAGAGGGCTCTGGATTCGAGCCAGCACCTCTATGAAAAAACTCTTAACATCCTCGTGACCGTGGAGACGTGCATGACTTCACAGCCTGTCGGCTCCAGCTGCTCGTGTAGAGAGCTGGTTGAGTTGTAGGCCTCCTCTTCCACAGAACAGGAACAGGTTCATGAAATGGAGGGAGTGACCAAAACAGCTCCACCCTTTTTCTTTTTATTTTGTGACGTGGATTTCCAGGATCTTACACACTCGAAAACGTTTTTCTTGTCACGTCCAGGATGTAACAAGAAATGCAGTCATCCGTCTGAACGATGTAAAATGATGAAATTCCACGTTCTTTTGACGACGTTAAGAACCAGTCGGGTCAGGTCTTAGTTAAAACTCCACCTTTTGAAAGGACAGAACACGATGAACGTTCCTTTCGTTGTTACTTCTTAGAAGACGGACTAAAAGTGAAGTCAAACAGGAAACGCTGACACAAACTGAACGCACCAGAGCTTTTGTTTTCTGCTTGATTACAACCACCATTTGTTTATCTCTGTAGGATCTTGTTCTCAACCCCTCTGGCTGTTCTCTCCTACTTCCTCATCTGGTACGTTCCTCCCTTTGAGCATGGCAAAGTCATCTGGTACATATTCTTCTACTGCCTCTTCCAGACCCTCCAAACGGTGAGTAGCACACCAGCAAAGCCACAGCTCTGCACGTTACCGTGTGCAGCCAAGAAGTTGCTGTAACGTTGCTTCTAATAACAACTTCTGCACTTTGCCCTTCCTCTTTACTTTAATATGAAGATCATTGACGGTAAACTAAACCAGGAAGTGAATCCAAAACATGATCTGAAAGCTGCAGGGAACTAATCAGCCTCATTGTTTTAAAGTGAACGGAGTAATTTAAGAAATGAAAAAAGTTAATTTGACATCGCAGGTTTTCTACTAATTGCTTTTTTCATGGCGTGCTATAGTAGTCCCTCGTTTATCGCAGGGTTTCTGTACACTGCGCCTCCCCCCCCTTGGTGTTAAGTGGGAAAACCGCAAAGTAGGAATGCTATATTTATTTTAGTATGTATATATTTTAAGGCTTTATAAACACTTCTCACACTCTTGCAAAGTTCAAAATCTTAAACCTACGTAATATTAACATGTGTATGTTGCATGTACTGCAAAATTTGACTCGCCAGCTCTGCAGAACACCAGGTTGGTTCTGGTTCTGCACACCTACCCTGCAGCGACGAAGCCCACGATGTTCTAAACTCTTAAGCCTTCGTAATTTTAAGCCCCGTTGAGCACCAAGACCCTTTCAGAGAGAGTCGGACCTTCAGATATCCAGCACTAAACCACACGATGGTCCTCATCGAGCCCAAATCCAGATGAAAGAAGTTCCGGTGAACTCGAGAGAAAACACCGGACCTCCAAGAAACGCTTCCACGCTCGAGAGGCCTCCTGGGCCTGCTAGCAGCACTCGGATTGACCGATGAGGCTGGAGGTCCGGTTCTGGTCCAATCCCCGGTCGGTCCCGTACAGCTCTCCACTGAGCACCAAAGTCACTATGAATAAGGACCAAACTTTTTTGGATTGGATCAAAACTTCCCCTCATTTCAGCAAAAGGCAACAGCTGGAAGCACTGTTGCTTTCTGGGTAATGTAGTCCTTTTGACTGGCGATACAGTGTAGGCTTATTGAGAGAAAACTACAAAATGGCGGCGCCTGTCTGAAGTATTTTTTGTTTTCCGTTAACTTTTTACCGTGTCCTGTACTGACCCAATCACATGAGTAATATTAAAGTTGACAATCGTCGGTCGTGTGCAATTTATTTTTTTTCTCGTGTCCAATTTTACTTTGAAAAAGCGAGTCCGTAAAAGTGGAACTGAGAAGTACTGAGGGACTACTGTACCACGTTAGAGTTGTGGAGGTGCTGTTTGTTCTGTGCTAACCAGCTGCTCATGGCAAACAGCTGCTTAAAGTTCAAACGGTGTTGATGATTTGCTTCAGTTTGTCCTAACCCGTTGGTTGTTGCTTTCATCAGTGTTTCCACGTGCCGTACTCTGCCCTCACCATGTTCATTAGCTCGGAGCAGAAAGAGAGGGACTCTGCCACGGCGTACAGTGAGTAGAAACTTCATCCGAACGTTGGGTCACCTGACCGAGCGATGACTCGTTGTCACCTCTCCTGAACGTCTGCTTCCAGGGATGACGGTGGAGGTTTTGGGCACCGTTCTTGGCACAGCCATCCAGGGTCAGATCGTGGGCATGGCCAACGCTCCCTGCCTCCCCGGACCTGGTGAGATCGTGGCAGACACGAGCAACGGCTCGTTAGTCGACCACAACGTGTCGGATCACGGCATCTCCCTGCAGCACACGGTAAACAGTTGTTTATTAAACCACCTGAATTGCAATTGACTAAACAAATAAAAACCTAAATATTAGTATATAGTATATATAGTATAGTATATATATTATATTAAATAGTTTTTGTTGCTTCCTCACAGAGAAACGCCTACATGATTGCATCAGGTGTCATCTGCTTGATATACATCCTCTGTGCCATCGTCCTGTTTTTTGGAGTTAGAGAGCAAAAAGGTGAGATTCCATCTGTCAGCTGATCTTAATCCATCCGTTGTCCTCCAATTCTGTCTTCTCAAACAAAAACCCTCTTTCAGTCCCATAAACGTGTTAGTCAGGGCTAGCTCCTGGTTTGACCACAGATAAACTCGTGTCTGTCGTGTGATTGTGACATTACTGACCAACGAGGAGCCGCAGTATGGGGCGACCGTGGGCTGAGAAGCAGCAGCCGAATGTGAAGTCCTGTGGGCAGTAAAATGTCCAGCAAGCAGCTGATTATGAAACGTGTACAGAGAAATGAAAAGGGAGGAGCTTAAAGGAGGTCTGGAAGGGTGTAATTATCTGTGGAGTGGATTAAATCTGCATGTTTGGCTCATTTTTCTGTTTCCAGAGTCGTGTCAGATCAGGACTGAGCCCATGCCCTTCTTCCAAGGGATTCGTCTGGTGGTGGGGCACGGACCCTATGCCAAGCTGGTCATGGTCTTCCTCTTTACCTCACTGGGGTTTATGGTGGGTATAATCTCAGACACACCTAAAGCCACGTTCAGCCTGTTCACTTTGTTTGATAGGGATGCACGATATTATCGGCATGGTATCGGTATCGGCTGATATTAGCGATAAAGTTAAATATCGGAAATCGTCCATTCCATCAAAACAACTCACTGATGGAAAAGACTTCTGTTTTAAGTTTAATTTAAGAGACTGTCAAATATATCTATTAATGCACTACTAATTATGAGCTTTTCACTTGTCGCTTGTGTAGATGAACAGATGAGCATCTGTTCATCTACACTTGTGAACAGGTTGAGTTTAAATTTGTGAAAATTGACAAGTTTGTACTGTTCGAGTGTTTTCATTGTGTTAGAGTAAATGTCATGAATAAATTTGACATTAAACATAATCCAAGTTCAAGTGTTGCATCATTTTCAGACCCTTTTTAGCATCTGGATTTGGTATCAGCCAAACTGACAAAGACCATGCAGAATAATGTATTTTAATTCCACAGCAGAGAAACATATGTACTCTCTGTAAGTAGGTCTAGGGGAAAATATCAGTATTGGTATCGGATATCGGCCAAATATCCAATATTGTGCATCCCTAATGTTTGATGTTGGGAGTACACTGTGCTGGTTTGTGTTCCCAGACAGGATTTTCTTTGTGTGTGTGTAAAATGTAACCGAGTCTCCGTGTTTCACCCCTGCAGCTCCTGGAGGGAAACTTCGCCCTGTTCTGCAGCTCCACGCTGGGTTTCAGAAAAGACTTTCAGAACATTCTGCTGGTCATCATGGTGAGCACGCACTCGCTCTCAGGTGGCACTTTCACACAAACTGGTCGGCCTGATCCCTGGGCAGATGAAACCCCGAGCAGCCTGTTTCTGTGGAAGCGACATTAGCCTAAAAGTCCAGACAAAAGCTTCCTCTCCCGAGGCGAGCACATAAATTGTCTTGAACACAAGGGGCAGCTCTGTACGTGGTTATAAAGCATGGCTTCTGCTGGGCTGTTTCCAGTGTCCCTGAATGCCACACCATTCCCACAGACTGTACAGAAGCTCTTGTTCTGTGCCTTGATTTGATATAAACCCACTCAGCAGATCCCGACAGGAATTCAAGCCAATTAATTCACAGATGTCCCAAGTCCAGGTTAGAGAGGGTCGACAGGTTACTGAGCCTTTACTTTATGGAAAGGATTACGGAGCCAACATGGGCATACTGTAAGTATATTATTATATTTAGTCAGTCAGGATAATCAAAGAATCTTAATCCTCTTCTGTCATTTGATAAAATGCCTGACTGAGCTGAAAAGTTCACATTAGGATAAAACGTGAACAAATCCATTTAAGACTTTTGTAAGAACCCCGTGCCTCTGAATTTCTTCCCTTTAAGTTCTTGGATTAAAAAGGTTGAATGTAACGAGACGAGATGTGAGAGACAGAAGTCTGTTGACATGATCCAGGCGGGGTCCAGTTCTGAAGAGGGCTTGGCTGCTACAGATGATGTCAACAACACACTTCCTTGCAGGAAGGAACCTCATGAACCACTTTCTAGAGAAATGGACTTTTCAGATAAAGAGTCCCATGTGGTCAGCTTATCTCGCTGAGCTCCAGATTACTGCGTCCACAGGAAGAGGTGGAAAATGACACTTGGACAGTCATTTAGTTTTTGTTTCAGTGGCGCATCAGAGCGTGCGCTCGGTCACCTGCAGAGCATCACGACTTCTGCAGAGTCCTGCTTAGCTCGAATGTGCTTTGGGGAGAGCTGCAACAGCTTCAACTCTTTCTGTTGTTTGGCAGAAGGCCGGCTGCAGCACGTCGTGTTCTCAAACGTATTTTGAGACGCTCTCTCACTAGAACAGTTCAATTCAAATCAGTTTATTTAGCATCAAATCACAACAGAAGTCATCTCAGGACACTGAACAGAAACATTCCCATCCATCCATTATCTTTACCTGCTTCTTCCTTTTTCGGGCTGCAGGGGTCACTGGTGCCCATATCCATCATCACTGTGTAAGAGGTGGGGGACACCTGGACAGGTGTCCAGTCCATTACAGGGACACATGGAGACAAACAACCATGCACTCTCTCAAAAGCCAACAATTAAAGTTCTCTATTTAAGGAAGCAGCAGACTTGTTGTCTTCACTTCATCACAGTCTCCCATCCTGAGCAAGCACAATGGCGACTGTGGAAAGGAAAAACTCCTTTTAACAGGAAGAAACCTCCAGCAGAACCAGGCTCAGGACAAGCGGCCATCTGCTTTGACCAGCTGGTTGAGAGGACAGGAAGGAGAGACAGACGAACACAGAATGACAGGTCCAGATCTAGGTCCAGATCTAGGTCCAGATCTACCTCCTATAGGAGGAAAGCTACAAATCATGTTAAGATCAAAATAATTACAAATAAACAGGTAGTCAGTAAAGAGAGCAGCAGAGAGAGGAAATGTGGTCCGTTTGTCCTCCAGCAGTCTTAAGCCTGTAGCAGCAGAACTAAAGGAGAGCTCAGGAAACCCAAGCCAACCCTAGCTATAGGATTCATCAAACAAAAGACTTGAACCTAATCGTAAAAGTAGAATGAAAACCATCTGGCTTTAAGTTTAGTCTCATCAAGGTGACGTTTCTAAATACTTGTTTTGTAAGAACAGTTTGATGAACCCAACCTGGATGTGCTTCTTTGTTCTTTCCAGCTCTCCGCTACGATAGCCGTCCCGTTCTGGCAGTGGTTCTTGACCCGCTTCGGGAAGAAGATGTCCGTTTATGTTGGCTCCATGGTAAGTCTTCTTTAAATCACAAGTAGCTAAAAGGAAATGAGAGGTTTTTATGTTTGGGGGAGTTTTAGGAACTCTAATTTTAAACCCCTTCTTTTGAGATGTAAACCTGTTTGTTTGTGTCTCCAGTCTGTCATTCCCTTCCTGATCCTGGTCGTGTGCGTGAAGAGCAACCTCTACGTCACCTACGTCGTCTCGTTCATCGCTGGGGTTGGAGTTGCTTCAGCTTTTCTGCTGCCCTGGTAAGGCTCTCAAACTCTTCATGTGATGAAATGTAAATGTTTTCCCATCATAAAGTGCCCAGAACAAATCTTAATAAGTTTGTCGTAACGTTTTAGGTCCATGCTGCCTGACGTTCTTGACGATTTCAAAGTACAAAACCCCGACTCCACCGGGCACGAAGCGCTCTTCTATTCATTCTACGTTTTCTTCACCAAGTTCGCTTCCGGAGTCTCTCTGGGCGTCTCCACTCTGAGTTTGGAGTAAGAGCTCACACACACCAAACAAATACAATGCTGTGAGTTGTTCAGAGATGGAGTTGCATTCAGGTCCAAAAAATCTGAAAAAAAGAAAAAAAAACCCCCCAAATCCACCCTCCATTTTCTTCCTCTTAACCGGGGTCATGTCATGGGGGTAACAGCCTAAGTAGGGAGGCCCAGACTTCCCTCTCCCCAGCCACTTGGGCCAGCTCCTCCGGGGGAATCCCGAGGCGTTCTCAGGTCAGCCGAGAAACAGAGTCCCTCCAGCGTGTCCTGGGTCTTCCTCTGGGCCTCCTCCCGGTGGGACGTGTCCGGAACACCTCACCAGAGAGGCGTCCAGGAGGCATCCTAACCAGATGCCTGAGCCACCTCAACTGGCTCCTCTCAACGTGGAGAAGCAGCGGCTCTACTCTGAGTCCCTCCAGGATGACAGAGCTTCTCACCCTATCTCTAAGGGAGAGCCCAGACACCCTGCGGAGAAAACTCATTTCGGCCACTTGTATCCGAGATCTCATTCTTTCGGTCACAACCCAAAGCTCATGACCATAGATGAGGGTAGGAACGTAGATCAATCGGTAAACTGAGAGCTTCACCTTTTGACTCAGCTCTCTCTTCACCACGACAGACCGGTACAGCGCCCGCTTCACTGCAGACGTTGCACCTATCTGTCTATCGATCTTACGCTCCATTTTTCCCTCATTCGTGAACAAGACCCCGAGATACTTGAACTCCTCCACTTGGGGCAGGACCTCCTCCCTGACCCAGAGAGGGCACTCTACCCTTTTCCAGCAAATTAACAGTAATTACGTGTCTGAACCCGAACACCCCCCGACATTTTTAATTAAGCTTTGACTGCTTATTTATTTACAAACGGTCAGCGGACGCATGCGGCTGAGGGGGCAGAAGATCGGAGCTGAGGGGGTGTTTGTTCTTTCATGGCCGTCAAAGAGCATTAAATCCCTGCTTCTGCTGCAATCTGCATTATTCAGGCATGGACCCTGCTCTGACATGTCGGATATTTTGTGATCTCACCTGTTTGGGTCGTCGGCTGGCAGTAGTTCATCTGAAGCTTAACTGAACTTCTTTTAAGGCTGGTCAGCTCGTGGTCAAATGGCCGCGTTCGACAGGTGATATTATGGCAAGCCATGTTATCATATAATTGGATCGTCAGCTGCATGCATCCGCTGACGCAATCAAAAGTCTGATACCGACCTGGCCACAAATTAGCCGGCCTCTGGGTTTGGGTTAGAAATGACAGTTCTATTCAGAGCAGGTGGTGTGTGTGTGTGTGTGTGTGTGTGTGTGTGTGTGGGGG
>NC_056516.1:7447352-7449122 GCF_014905685.2 Nematolebias whitei | reverse complement strand
GGGGGGGGGGGATTTGGAAATAGTGTTAGAAAAGGCAAAAACGCCTTAATTTCTGTCCCATTTTGGGAGTTAAAATGTTCAAAATGGACAAACTGACAGTGTCAGCCACTTGGGGTGTCTGCTGCCGTCGTTAAATGTTCAACTTCTCATCGGTTTACAAAAACCAGCTGGCCGCGTTGTTTCTCTATCATTGCCATTTATCTTAGAGGAAGCTGTAATGATGCAAGACCAAGTGGCCAAACATGGGTAACTCTGAGCCCCCCCCCGCCACCCCTCCTCCACCAGAGCCTAAACTAGGAGCACAGTTCATTTGCACACAAGTGTGATGTACAACATTTTATTTATACAACTTCTACTGAAGACAGCATCACCTGCTGATGCTTTAATTTCATTAATTTACAGCGACACGGTGACAACAGCTGGTACAATATTATTTAAATATTTATTAGTTTAATTTGTACAAACGTGCTGAAGTGGTTGTTGTTGCAGTATTTAAACCTATTTAAGGCCTGTGAAGTTGCTCTCGTCGAGGTGAGGAAGAAAAGGTGGAAGTTTTTAAAATACTCGTGCGTCTTTTAATGCTTGTTGCCGTCAGTACAATCCTAACTCTGTACATGTTTTAAGAAAAGGGAAGCACGTAGTCATGGTTGGAAAATGAACGGGAAGATTGTGCAGTGAACTTGTATGCAAGTCCTTCTTTCTTTTTTATTTTTAAGGAAATAAGCAGGACTGATACCTCTGTTCTCGTCCAAAATTGGCATCTTTCATATCTGTTGATATGGAAATGTGCACATGCAGTGTCATATGTTATACATACAGTACATCTTTGACATGACAACTGAGTTGCCAATGTGAAGAAACGGTTTACTGCATTCACCTTCTTCTTTTTCCTCCCTTATATCCCTTTGAAAGGATTCTGTACGTTCTAACAAGGTGCTGGTTTCTCTCACTAATCTTGTAATTATTGTACATCCAGTAAATGTGATCTTGTTTTATTTGACCTGCGTGTTTTATGGATTGGACGTCCCTCGTGAGGCTGTAGCCAAATGTGTGCGCTTTAATCCCACGAGGACACACAAGCCTTGTGTACATGCCTCCTGTGCGTATGTAAATACTGTATGTAAACTTGTAAATACCTTTGATATTTGTGGCTGCAAGTGAATGACTCGTCTGTACACTGTACTGTAGTTATTTAAGGAAAAAATACTGCGATGGAAGAAGAGTTAATAAATTCTAATTAAATGTTCTGAGATCCGTTTGTCAACTATTTCATTTAAACGGTGAGAAAATTAAATGTCCTAAACACTATTACCTATAACTAAATATTTAAAATGAAACGATCTTATATTGCATTAAAAATGGAAATCAACACAAGTTTAACATTTGCTGCACTATAAAGAAACTGGTCCAGATTAAATGATTTAATGATTTTTTTTTTAATCTACCTGGATAAACCTGCAAACCTCGTTTCAATGAATGCTACACCTGAGCACATACTGCCACCTGGTGGTGGTTTGTAAATTACACCAATAAAAACACTTCTTGTATTAACATGCGAGACAGGTCATTATAAAAACACTAAACCCATTTCAAATAAGAATTTGCGTTTTGCACAGTTTGTTTACGTTGAGTGGTTTTATTTTGAAAAGTAGCTCCTAAACCGGAAGTGTTTCCGGCCTAACTTAAAAAATACAGTACTGTAAAAAAAAATTAAAAAGCTGTAATTTTTTCATATTTATTTATTCTTAACCAGGAAGGTTTGTACAGTAT
>NC_056516.1:7445560-7447252 GCF_014905685.2 Nematolebias whitei | reverse complement strand
ATTTTTTCATATTTATTTATTCTTAACCAGGAAGGTTTGTACAGTATTATTTAAAAACTGACAACCTCATACAGAGATTAAAAAAAATAAAAATCCAAGAACTTTTGTCCACGTCACAATCCAATTATATGACGACATGCCATAGCCCCATGTGGGCCATTTAACTGCGCTCTGACAGGCTGGTTGAAACAGGTAAAAAGTTCAGGTAAGCTTCAGATGGACTACTGCCAGAGATCCATCAGCCCAAATGGACGTTCATTCAGCCGCTGCGCTCAGCGGACACCGCAGTCGATGACTCAAACAGGTGAGATCCCAAAATATCCGACATGTCAGAGCAGGGTCCGTGTCTGAATAATGCAGAATGCAGCAGAAGCAGGGATTTAATGCGCTTTGACGGCCATTAAAGGACAAACACCCACTCAGCCGTGCACGTCTGCCGACTGTTAACTATATAAGCAGTAGGAATGTGTGATATAAACCGTACACGGTAGAAACGATAGACATTCAGCCTACGATAGAGATCTGTCTTCTATCGGCTAACCACAGTAATGATGTGTAAAATCAGAGTTTTCAGATTTAATCCTTACTTTTTTAGTTGAAAACTGTGTAAGTGGAGTTAAAGTATTTTCTTCGAGAGCTAAGTAGTGAAGCTACAAGCTAACTGCGGCCGGCTTGCCGTAGTGTTGCCGTATTCGGACGCATGCGCGAAATGCTGTGTTCTGTCAAAAGGTTTTTATTTTTTTCCGTTGAAAGTTAAAGTAAGTGTTGGTCGTCTTTAGAGAAACCTGATCTATGAAAAGAACGATGTGTTGTGTGATTTTACTGTGAGACCCTCTGGTCAAAGCCACAGAGGAAACTGGTCACCATTTTGTGTCAGCTCTCCTTAAAGCGGAAGGAGTCGCCCACTAGAGGGTTGGAGGGTGAAGTGTTTCAGTGTAACATGCTGCTCTGTTGCTGTTCATTTATTGAAGTCAGAGTCAGAGTCAGAGTTTCTTTATTGTCATTCGCACCTCATGTGGTACATGTGGTGGAGCGAAATTATGTTCACAGGGTCCCAGTTACATCCAACAATAAAATGTATAAGAAAAACAGTAATAACATCTAAGATATGAACTAAGAAAAACATCAACTAAATATACACTAAGCACTCATAACATAAAAACATTGAACATCAGCACAAACATGAACATGAGTCTGTGAGCAGATGTGCACGCATGAACACATCAACATTGAAACAGATCAGCAGCAACATGAAACAGATCAGCAGCAACATGATATGGTTTTTCACAGTGATTATTCTAGTTAGAGATTCATGAGTCTAACAGCCTCAGGGTAGAAGCTGTTCCTCAGTCTAGTGGTTCTACACTTAATGCTCCTTAACCTCCTTCCTGAGGGGAGTGGGGCAAAAAGTGTGTGTGCTGGGTGAGTGGGGTCCTTCATGATGCAGGTGGCCCTCTTCCTGCATCTGGAGGTGTAGATGTCTGTGATGGTGGGGAGACTGACTCCAACATCTTCTGTGCAGCCTTCACCACTCTCTGCAAAGCTTTTCTTTCTGCAGCTGTGCAGCCTCCATGCCACACGTTGATGCTGGAGCACAGGATGCTCTCCACTGCACACCTGTAGAAGGAGGTGAGGACTGAGCTTCCCAGACCAGCTCGCCTCAGCCGTCTGAGGAAGTAGAGTCTCTGATGA
>NC_056516.1:7444050-7445460 GCF_014905685.2 Nematolebias whitei | reverse complement strand
AAAACACAAAGTTTGTTTTCTCAGTCATCCAGGTATATATGCCTCAGACTGACGAAGCCTCTTGGATGAGGGGCGAAACGTTTCTTTTTAACAAAAAAACGAAGTCCAGATGACATGATTCAACCTTTTTTGTTGTTATATACCTGGATGACTGAGAAAACAAACTTTGTGTTTTACTTTTATCTGTTCGTAACCTTTTCTGCTCATTTTCTCTCCAGACCTCCATGGTACCTCGGCTGACGGCTCTCCAGACAGAGGAGGCCTCGCAGACCCACATTAGTTCACCCAGCGCTGTTTTTGTTTCTTCATGAATGAATCCATTCCACTTGATTAATGGAGAATACTCAAACCACCGAGCTCTCTAAAATACTTATTGAATCAGGTGTTTACTCGTGGAGGGAAACTGCTAAAATACACCAGAATGCAGGAAATGGCATCAAACTTTTCTGGGGGAGGACCCACCAGACCTCCCCCCCCTCCCACCACCACCAGTATGTCCCCCCACATTTCAAATGTTTCTGACACCATCGCTACTAGTAATTTGTTTAATTACTCTTAGGAAATGTGTGTTGAGCGATACATTCCTGCAGCTACATTTGATTTTTATTGTTTGAATGTGAATAAGCAGCACGGTGACGCAACTGGTAGAGCTGCTGCCTCTCAGCGAGCAGGTCCCTGGTTCAAACCCCGGTCCAGGGGCCTTTCTGGGTGGAGTTTGCATGTTCTCTCCGTGCATGCGTGGGTTTTCTCCGGGTACTCCTGTTTCCTCCTACAGTCCAAAAACATGCATGTTAGGCTGACTGGTAACTCTAAATTGTCTCTAGGTGTGAGAGAGAAACTGAATGGTTGTTTGTCTCGTGTGTCTCTATGTGTCCCTGTGATGGACTGGAGACATGTCCAGGGTGTACCCCGCCCCTCACACAGTGATTGCTGGACATGGGCACCAGCGACCCCCGTGACCCAAAATGGAATAAGCGGTAAAGAAAATGGATGGATGAATGGATGAATGTGAATAAATGTGTAAAAATAAATGAAACTGTAGCTGTCCCCATTTCTTAATTTCGTCTTGATAACGTTTTATTATTATTTGTCTCCGAGCTGGAAATGTCTCCAGATTTAACTTCAGAAATCTGGTCACCTTACTTCACAGACACTTATCTAGAATTTGATGTGGTAAGTGAGAGTCGTTAGCAGCTTCTGTCTGCTGGGGATATGAGACTGCGTGTGAAGTTCTACTCAAGGTTTGACCCTAACAGCAACATTTCTCAAGATGATCTTAGTTTAAAGCTCTGGCATGGAAGACAAAGGTCATGCACACCTTCATGAAACACTGCTTCTCATTTGTCTGGTTGTATGTTGTGTCCATTTTCACTGTAGGTTTGACCAAAGCCGGTTTCTGTGTTTATGTGT
>NC_056516.1:7442249-7443950 GCF_014905685.2 Nematolebias whitei | reverse complement strand
CATTTTCACTGTAGGTTTGACCAAAGCCGGTTTCTGTGTTTATGTGTGTAAACGTCTTGTCGCTGGTCTGCCATGCTGCATGGTGACCTTCCTGTACAGCAGAGGTGTCGTATCAAAACTCGTGTCTTTTTACACAAACTGAGAGTACACACAGTTCATCATATGTGGTGGAGCTCACAGCTCGTGGGTTTGTGTCTGACTTGGATGTCTTTCGGCGAAACCATTTCAGCTCAAACCGTCACACTGTGTACATTCCCAGTTTAGCTGAGCATACTTTCCATCAAACCTACAGTATACAAACGTGCACACACACACCACCGCTGGTTTGAATACTCGTCTGTGTGCAGAGGAGGATCCTCTGGATCACAGGAGACGTATAGGTATTTGCTCTGTTTATTTATGGCTTCACACACACACACGCCATATTTCAGTGAAAAGGCCTCGTGCACACAGCTCACAACCCTGCTGCCTCGCTGCACCTCAACACTGCCGCCATGTTTGTTTACTCACACACCTCCAAAGATCATTCTGCATGCGTACACTTCTGATTGTTGAACCCTGACCTCGCCAACTGTGCAGTCAAGTTCAGGCCATGGGCGCGCACGGCGTCAATCTGTAACAGACAAATCAATGTGTAAACATACTTGTAGATTAGATAAAGGCAATAAAGTTGTGTTGGTAAACTCATCCCGTCTTCTGAAAAGCAATATAATAACAGAGAAAGGATTACAGCTAAAGGAAAAAGTTTTATAATGTGTTTTTTAGTACTTTGTTTGAGTTATGCAAACATATTAAAATCAGTAAAAACTTAAAAGTCATGCCAGCGACACACCGATGGGCCCGTCATCAATGAACAGTGAAGGTTTATAGTTTTGGAGATTAGTTTTTTTTAAACTGCAATTGAACAGGGAATGCACGTAAATCTTAATGTTTTTGTTGCACGATATTAAAGTGGGTAGGAGTTACACTGTGCATTAGAAAACTGTTTGTCCCAGAGTGACAGATCCCTGTGAGCGGATGGAGCAATCCTATCCATAACGAGGTGCAATGGCGGAGCCAGGGGGTGGCTAATGGTGGCCTTAGCAACTAGAGGTTAATTGTCAGCCACCCCAAACTTTTAAGCAATTCATAAACTAGAAGCTATAGTTTCCTGAAATTATTGAGGTAGCCGGTTTACACGCACACACACACACATTTATATATATATATTTATATTTATATATACAGTAGTCTCTTGTTTATCGCAGGGGATCCATACCCTAAAGACCCACGATAAGTGAAAAACCAAGAAGTAGGAATAGTAATACAAGCAGTAGGTAGTAGTTTATTTTAGTGTATATACATATATATAAAGGCTTTTTAAACCCTTCTCACACTCTTGCAATATTCAAAACAATGTTTCTAAACTCTAAACGCTCTAAAAGGGCACAGAATGTCATGATCTCAGCTCCCTGCATCCACTGCTTTCAGCCAGCAAGCGCTTTTGGCCACGCCCACTTCTCTGCTCTGCACGGACAACAGCTGATCAGTTGCAGGAGGAAGCTTATCTTGCAGTATGGGCTGCACAAAGGTGCAGCAGGTGCAAAATAAAATAAAATAATTTATTTTAAATAAAAATTCCATGCTGATCAAGCGGCTCATCCATCAATCAGCCAATTGTGTGTCATGTCCAATCTTATTTTGAAAAACCGCAATAGAGTG
>NC_056516.1:7441734-7442149 GCF_014905685.2 Nematolebias whitei | reverse complement strand
TATAGTTCCTTACTCCATGGCGAGTCTCTCTGGATCATTTAAAATGCGCATTGAATGAGTCCATAGAGTTGACTGAAATAATCAAGTCTCATAAGTCTAAACGTGTCTGATCTAACAGTGTCCACCTGCATGGCTCAAAGAAAGGTTTTTACATATGGCTAAAACTAATAAGTATAGGCGTCGGCTCACCATTGGTGGGATATATTCACAGGAATATTATCTACGGCGCAAATATGCAGTATCCCTTTTGTTTGTTTAGTGAAAAGAAGAATAACTAGTTTGATCTATGTATCTCTGTATTGACTTTGTGTATTTTGGGAACTTGTTTAGGGTTTAAAAAAAAAGAATTAATCAGGAAATTTATAATACAGCTGGTACATGGTTTGGTGAAAAAAAAAAAACTATAATCTGAACA
>NC_056516.1:7437480-7441634 GCF_014905685.2 Nematolebias whitei | reverse complement strand
ATCAAAATGTTCCAGGGGTTTGAAACTAGTAACTGTGTGAGTGAGTTATTTAGGATAAAGTCCCAGAACAATTTAGAACTCGACCATTCAGAGGTCGGAGATCGTTTAGAGTTCAACTTAAAGGGATGGCATTTTCAAAACTAAAAAAGTTGTATTGTGAAATTATGTTTTACATGCCATAAAGGCAAAAAGGGTGGAATGATATAAAAATATGTTTTATAAGGTGTGAAGTTGCCTTTATGCCGATTCAAACATATATATTTTGTGTGTGTTACTTATTCAGAATTAAATGTCTAAAATTGCCATAAAAGCAAGGGTGGAATGATATAGAAATTATTATTTTAATGCTTTTATGTCAATCTAGACCTATATTACACTTATTTAAACACACTTATACTCACTTTTGATGCAGCTTATCTGCTTATTCAGTCATTCCTGTGCTGCAGATGTGTTTTGGAGTAATTAAAGTCCTCCGGGGGATGCTCTAGCCAGAAGATGGGGCCCCATCTTCTGGTTACAGTGACCCAGGTTTTGAAGGACATGTTTATATGAAATCATCGCTCTGTTGCACAGATTGCTTTGATGAAGGAAAAACAGATTTAATTAAATCTGTTCTCCTGGCAACCATCAAAACTTGCTTTGATCTGCTCTCACGCGATCAGGGAAGCCTTTATAAGAAATGTATCAGACAACAGAGAGTTGGGAGTCCGGTGTGGATCAGCCGCGCGCTGATGCCATGCGCCATTTTGATGTGATTCTTTTTACCTGGGTCGAAAACGACTTCCCGGCCAGTGTCACGGTGAGAAGTTATTTCATATCAATCTGTGTGTTAAGAGTGTACATGTTTTTTGCTCGGCTGTTTCCTGTGGCAGGATAATAAAGGACACTAATTACTCCTAGCAGTTGACAGCTTCTGTTTATTTTTCCCTATTTGTCTGAATATCTGTGCCGACCGTTTCACGAGCCCTTTTGATAAAGAATTTCATAATACAGTCCCAAACACGGAACAGTTTGGAGGACACAGTTCATTCAGATGAATAAATTCCTGTTCCCATTGCCAAGTCTCTGTCAAAAACATGAAGTCCAGACTTTCTTCATTGAACAAATCCCCAAGGATAAAAGCTTTATTCGCTATGGAGCGAGCATTCAACAGGGTGATCCGTGTTGGTTTTACGCGCACAGCTGCAGGTGCGCTCTGGGCTACCGGACATCGCAGCGGCAAACTAGGTCCGTCCACATACCTCTCCTGGCAGGAGACGGTTCGAAGGAACCGGTCACGCAATGTGGGGAGCCAGGCTTGACGAGTTGGGAAGATCCGATCAGCGTGCCACAGGGCCGGTGACGCACAGAACGGGGAAGGCGCACAGGACAGGGCCGGTTCGCAGATCGGTACCGGCCGGAGGCAGCGCTCATTTCCAGCAGAGCTGGATCCGCTCAGCCATGACGTTTTCCCTCGCTGTTTCCTCGTCCTGGTCTGGACACCAGCTCTAGATCCCCGCTTCCTTCTCCGGCCTCGGTGCTTTGCCAGCAGTAGGTACTCGGGTGATGACGTGGCGCATTCAAAACGTAGAGGGAAAAACTCCACATACCTGGACCAGGTAACGCAGGCATCCTCCACATAATATTTTATGGAAAATAACGTGTGCCGATCATATTGATATCGATTAACAGCCAAAGCACAGTTGTTTGATAGGCTAGATATATCAAAATATAATACTAAACAAATCACAAGAATGTGAGACAGATGAGATGGAACAGAAGTCCAGCCGTACACAGGCGCCATCTTGCTGATAAGCGACACAAGACTGGCAAATCTCCTTCATGTCCACCTGATCAGGTCTATCTTGGTGTATGTGGCAGACAGCTACACTGTGTTCAAATGTTGCTCTTTCATGGAGGCATAAACTTTATTGAAGCACTAAAACTTCTTTCAGCCTCCGCTGAAGAGCACGGCACCACAAGAAGCAGCCTGACCAACAGCTCTCCCTGTTTGAACAGAGCACGTTCCACTTCTCTCATCCACCGTAACCCCTCATGTGACTGACACAAAGTATTGAACCTTTTCAAGATATTCTATTTTTTTTATTAGATGTACATGTAATGGTTCCATGATGGAGGTTTTTTAACTTTTGTCTTTTTCATTGCAAATACAGAAGACAAGTCTGTGCATTCAACTTTTCCTTCATTTAATTAAATAAATAAAAATGTATGTCCTAGGTTAGGTGTCCTAGACAGTTTTTTTTTTTTTTTCAGGAGGTCCTGGGGGAAGAGAAGGTGAAGCAGGTTCTTCAGGAGAGAGAGCTGAAAGTTTATTGGGGGACAGCGACCACTGGAAAACTCCATGTAGCTTATTTCGTCCCCGTGTCCAAGATAGCAGATTTCCTCAGAGCTGGCTGTGAGGTGGGGACTCATCATTAAGCTTGTTGTCTTTTGATACATAGTTTAATTTGTGGTTAAGCACATGTATGATTTCGTTTCTCTTTCCCCTCCCTCAGATAATGGTTCTGTTTGCAGACTTGCATGCTTACCTAGACAACATGAAAGCTCCCTCCACCAGTGGTGGGATGTAACTAAGTACAAGTACTTCGTTGCTGTACTTAAGTACATTTTTCATGTATCTGTATTTTATTTAAGTAGAGTTAAATGTGGGTACTTTCGACTTTTGCTCCACTACATTTGACATTAAGTATCTGTACTTTCTACTACACTACATTTCTATAGTGCGTTACAAGTTACATTCACGTTGTGTTTTTTTAATTTGTTTGTTAGGTTGAAAGTAACCACTGGCGAGAGGGGAGTTGGTCCATTGAATCACTGCAAAGTGAGCAGGTAACGTTAGGCCCGCCTTCAAGAAGAGCTGGACCAATGATGTAAATTCTAGTATATACGTCATTAAGCTGGGTGCACCTGCAGCACCACTAACACACAAAATGGATTCCACTGCGGAGAGTCAGCCAGATGATACACACCCCCATGGCCTTATAGAAAGATTATTGAAAGACTATTAAAAGATTATTGAAAGACTGTTCAGTACAGTAGGACATATTTTCTCTCCCAAAAGAGCCAGACTGACTCAAAAAAAAACTTTGAAAACCAACTTCTTCTGAACTTGAACAAGAAATTCTTGCTGCAACATTAAAATGTGTCAGTTCATGATGTTAGGAGACAAGAGACGTCTCCAAATGTCTCGACACTCGGGTCCAAGTTTTGAAAATGGTGTCAGGAAGTTAAAATATTGTTCAATATTGGCCCATTACAAGGTTTAGACAGTATTTTAACTAGTTGATGACAAACTGGAGTTGAAATGATCAGATATTCCTTTGTTAGTTCTAATGCTGCTTTTTTCAGGCAGAAAACTTTTAGGTATAAATGTGTTTACTGCAGTTAAAATGTCACTTTGGTTTACTTTGTGTTAAATAAAAACTTTCAAAGGTGAAATCATTCCTCTCTTATTTTGATTAATGACATTTAACTCTGCAGGTCATCCCTGAAATTCTGACACAGAATCACAAGTCCAAGTGTGAAGTGTGTCACAGAGTAAACACAATAAAAGCATGTATTATCTGCAGCATCGTTCATTAAAATGGCTCAACACTATTAATGTATCACAGAAAATATATGGTAGGCACACTTAATGATATTGTAGACCACTGCATTAGGTAATACATTCAGCAAGTACTTTTACTTTTACTTAAGTAAAAACGTTAATGTGATACTTCTACTTTTAATAGAGTACATTTTTGTCTGTTTATTAGTACTTTTACTTAAGTACAGTATTTGAGTACTTTCTCCACCACTGCCCTCCACATATATTCTGCAAAAATAACACTTCAAAAAGAAGTGGAACGTTTTCTTGTCCTAACTTGTTGTGTTGGTTGTTAGTATTTGAATGGAAGTGAATTTTATTTGAATCAGTCTTTTGCTCGATCAATATAATTCCAAAATCAAAAACCACGCTCCTCTATAGTAACCAAACCTGATTTTCAGGAATATATATCAGGGCAGCATGGTGGCTCGAGCTGTTGCAGCTCAGCGAGAAGGTTGTCGGTTCAAATCCTGGCCCGGGACCTTTCTGGATGGAGTTTGCGTGTGCTCTATGTGCTTGAACTTGAACTTGAGTCCATATCCATACGCTATGAGCGCTCGATTGCTTC
>NC_056516.1:7432469-7437380 GCF_014905685.2 Nematolebias whitei | reverse complement strand
TTTTGTCATGTTCTTTGCAGGTGAACAGACAGTGGCCGGGTGTTTTGCCGTGTGCTCTATTTGTATATATTTCTTATATTTTGGAGTCTTACTTTGTCTTTTCTTTCTTTCTATCCTATTTAAAAAAATAAAAAAAAAAAACTACACTAGATAGTCACTAGAATAAATATTTCATAATAATGGTGTGGTGTGGAGAGGATGGCTGTAAGGGGAGAAGGGAGGCCATCTAAAAAAAAGAAAAAAGGAAAAAAAAAAAAAGACACTTTGGTTTACTTTGTGTTAAATAAAAACTTTCAAAGGTGAAATCATTCCTCTCTTATTTTGATTAATGACATTTAACTCTGCAGGTCATCCCTGAAATTCTGACACAGAATCACAAGTCCAAGTGTGAACTGTGTCACAGAGTAAACACAATAAAAACATGAATTATCTGCAGCATTGTTCATTAAAATGACACAACACTGTTAATGTTTCACAGAAAATATATGGTAGGCACTTAATGATATTGTAGACCACTGCATTAGGTAATACATTCAGCAAGTACTTTTACTTTTAATACTTTAAGTATTTTTAAAAGCAAGTACTTTTACTTAAGTAAAAATGTTAATGTGATACTTCTACTTTTACTAGAGTACATTTTTGTCTGTTTATTAGTACTTTTACTTAAGTACAGTATTTGAGTACTTTCTCCACCACTGCCCTCCACATATATTCTGCAAAAATAACACTTCAAAAAGAAGTGGAATGTTTTCTTGTCCTAACTTGTTGTGTTGGTTGTTAGTATTTGAATGGAAGTGAATTTTATTTGAATCAGTCTTTTTGTAGGGGGTGCTCGATCAATATAATTCCAAAATCAAAAACCACGCTCCTCTATAGTAACCAAACCTGATTTTCAGGAATATGTATGTATGTATGTTTTATTTATTCATTTCATTTCATCCAAACAACAAATATAATACAATTTAAAGAAAAGAAAAAAGATATACAATCACAGAAATAAAATGAAAGGCAGCAGAAGAAGAATGAATTCTTATAATATCTGCCCCTTGTCCCTAAAATATATTCCAAACAAAATTACTATACAAAAGCAAGATGAATTTATAAAAAAATAAAAAAGTAAAAAATAATTAAAAAAAACTTAGCTAAAATATAAGATCAACTATAAACAATTTTTATGAACTCACATTATACTTAATATTTTTTTTTTTAAAACAAATTTTTATCATCCTCTTGAATATGTACATAGTTTTGGCTTTTTTAATATCAACCTCCAGATCATTCCACAATCTAATACCCTGAGATCTAGTGGATCACATCTTCAGACTGGTGCGACACCACGGCTTCACAAACATCTCCATCTCCCTTAAGATAATAATTACTTTATCTTTTAACAAATTTCCCTTGAATGTTAGTAGGTAGTATGTTTTTGTTGGCCCCATACATAAACAGTAAGATATTGTTATCAACCAAGTCATAAAATTTTAATATCTTTAGCTGAAGAAACAATATATTTGACGGATGGTTATAATCTTTTCTGGTAATAATTCTTATGGCTCTTTTCTGTAAAATAAAAATTTGATTTGTAATTGTTTTACATGCTTTACCCCAGACTTCAATACAGTAAATTAAATGTGGAACAATAATGGCATTATACAATAGAAACATTGCTTTATCATTGAATAACTCTCTAACTTTGTACATTACTGCAATCGATTTAGCTATTTTAGTTCTTAAGTTTTTTACGTGAGATCTCCATGTTAGTTTTTCATCAATGATGACACCCAGAAATTTCACCTCATTGACTCTATTAATTTCAATTCCATCGACTCTAAATGGAGTATCAAGCACTTTCTTGTTATTACTAAAAATCATATAATTTGTTTTATCAACATTTAAAGATAATTTGTTTAGTTGAAACCAATTTTGTATTTTCACAAATTCTGTTTGTGCCATCTTCAGCATTTGCACAACATTTTCACCCACACAAAGTAAAGTAGTATCATCTGCAAACAAAATACATTTAAAAAATCCAGTCACATTTACCAGGTCATTCACATATAAAATAAATAGCTTAGGTCCAAGTATAGAGCCTTGAGGCACTCCACATGTAATATTACAGAATTCAGATTTTACATCATTTATTTGAACAAATTGTTTCCTTTTTTCTAGATAACTAGATACCCACTGCAATGCATGCCCTCTAATACCATATTTATTTAGTTTTTTGAAAAGAATATTGTGATCAATAGTATCAAATGCTTTCTTTAGATCAACAAAAATACTAATACAATATTTTTTTTGATCCACAGCAGTCGTTATCTGTTCCATTAAATCCATGAGTGCCATTGACGTAGAATTTTTAGGTCTAAACCCATATTGACTATTACTTAATATATTTTGCTTATTGATAAATTCATCTAATCTAGTGACAAATAATTTCTCTAAAATCTTCGAAAACTGTGGCAACAACGATATTGGCCTGTAATTATTAAACACACGTTTCTCTCCACTCTTATATAATGGTATTACCTTGGCTATTTTCATGTTATTAGGAAATACCCCTGTTGAAAATGATAAATTGCATATATATGTAAATGGCTCAATAACATAACTCCTAATATTCTTTACCAGCATCATATCCATGTCCATCCAGTCTTTTGATTTTTTATCTGCAAGATGTTTTACGATAGTCATAATTTCTTCTTTATCAGTTCCCCCAAGAAAAAAACTGTTTGTGTGATCTGTAACCGTATGGTTTACATTTTTATCTATATTTGGGATTTTTGCTGCCAGACTTGGGCCAATATTCACAAAATGTTCATTGAATCCATTTGCGATTTCATTTTGGTCATAAATGTCTTTGTCATCTTTTACAAAATATTGTGGAATGCTCGATTTTGTTTTATGATTATTCAGAACACTGTTCATTATTTGCCATGTTGCCCTCATATTACCATTACTTTGGTCTAATAATTCACTGTAATATTTCTTTTTATGCTTTCTTATAATCCCTACCAATTTATTTTTATAATTTTTATATCTCTGTTCTGCTTCGTTTGTTCTTAATTTCAGAAAGTTTGAGTATAAGTAGTTCTTTTTTTTACAAACATTTCTTAACCCTTTGGTCATCCACGGTTTGTCATCAACACGTTTCTTTGTGTAATTTTCTTGTACACAATTTTTTTCATACAAAGCTCCTAAAATATTCATAAATACATCATATGCTTTGTTTACATCAACATATACATCCTTCCAATTTTGTTTTGTTAAATCTTCTTTTAGTTTATCTAGAGCTTTCTTTGATGTGTTTATTATTTTTTTCATAATTTTATCTACTTTCACATCATATTGATCTTTTTTATAGATAGTGAAGACTGGTAGGTGGTCACTGACATCCGTGATCAAAATGCCACCCATAAGTTCTTTATTAGTTATATTTGTAAAAATGTTGTCAATTATTGAAGCACTATGGGTAGTAATTCTTGTGGGTTTTGAAATCAATGGATAAAGATTTAAACTGTGCATTGAGTTTATAAATGTTCCGATATTATTTGAGTCTGTTTTATTTCCCAAGTCTATATTAAAATCTCCACACAAAAAAACAGATTTATTAGAACTTTTTTCCAATATTGTCATGATGTGATTGGTGAATGATTCAATATTTGAATCAGGTGATCGATATACGCAACTTATCATTATATTTTTGGAAGTCTCGTTTAATATTTCAACTGTAATCATTTCCATAATGTTATCCACAGCTACTGACAATTTATTGATCATTTTACATTTAATTTCCTTATTCACAAGTAGAGCTACAACTCCACCTCGTTTATTGTTTCTGTTCACATGATAAAGTTCATACCCTTCAATATTAATACTTTTTATATTTTCCTCATTTAGCCATGTTTCTGAGACTGCTATTATACTGAAAGTTCTGTTTAACTGATTTAAATAATCTGTTATTTTAGATAAATTTGTGTTTATACTTCTACTATTAATATGAATAATGGAGAAGTCATCTTTAGACATTTTAATTGCATTGAATTTTTCTTCATTGTAATACTCACACTCTTTAATTTCAGGAAAAAAGTTTTTATCAATCACATCATCTATATTGTAAATTTTAAATTCTGAGCCTTCGTATGTTGTCATATTTCAATGTATGTGTCCATTTGTCATTTACCATTTTTAGCTTATCTGTTTACCTTGTTTAGTTTGTCCGTTTACCTTGTTTGTTTGTCCGTTTACCTTGTTTAGTTTGTCCGTTTACCTTGTTTGTTTGTCCATTTCTGGACTCATTTAAATCTTTCCAGCTCCTTGAGTTCTTTTATTATTTTAGCATGAGACCCTTCCTGTTCTTTGATCCAAATGTTTCCGTTTCTGGTCCAAGTTGATGATAGTTTTTTTTTGTTTTTTTTAACAGCCTTGCTTCACGTGCAATATCTGCATTTTTTTTTTGTTAAGTGTTCATTTATGTAGACGTTTGTTCCTTTCAGTTTTTTTGCTTGTATTATTACTTTGTTTCTTGATTTCCTGTTTGTGAACTTGATCACTACAGTCGGTTTGTGTTTGTTTAATTTATTGGGCAATGTGTGACAAACTGAAATGTCCTTTTGTTCGATTTTAATGTCCTTGTCCTGTAAGAAAGTAACTACTTGCTGTTCCAGAGTTAGTTGTTGCTCCTGTGGTGAATCTTCAGTGATGCTTCCATTTTTAGTAGCATCTGCATAGGATCGGTGTTTGATTTCCAATCCGTTAATCAGGGCAGCATGGTGGCTCGAGCTGTTGCAGCTCAGCGAGAAGGTTGTCGGTTCAAATCCTGGCCCAGGACCTTTCTGGATGGAGTTTGCGTGTGCTCTATGTGCTTGAACTTGAGTCCATATCCATACGCTATGAGCGCTCGATTGCTTC
>NC_056516.1:7423186-7432369 GCF_014905685.2 Nematolebias whitei | reverse complement strand
CTTGAACTTGAGTCCATATCCATACGCTATGAGCGCTCGATTGCTTCTGTCTGGGGGCAGACGGAGTGAATCGAAAGCAGAGCGGCCGCCGCTGATGCAACTCTCTGACAGCTCCATTCAGCCGGTTCTCCCTCATCCACGTCTCACTGAAAGAGCAGTTTCTGAGGTAAGTCACCGACTCTGAAATATTCCTTTTAGACAGAATGTCACGGCCGTGAATTAGGTGAAGCTAATATAAGGTAAAGGCTTTTTATTAGCACTGTGGCAGAATAATGTTAGCCGCACATGGTGGCAGCTAACTAGCTTAAGTTAAAGTCCTTACTGGCGTATTAACTTAGTCCGTTAATCGATTACTACTCCTATTGTCGGTAATTAAAGCTGTCTAAAATGTTTATAAATCAACAAACAAAGGTAAGATTTAAACTAAATGACCGGCTTTGTTATTCTTCAGTGGTGAAAATCTGTTGAATGCATGCGTCATCATTCTCATACTGTAGGATAAATACAGTCATTATTATACATTAATATGTGGTTCTAAATGTGTCACAACCAAACCAGTGAGCCAAGCTGTTTGCTTTTCCTTTCAGGCTCGGGTTAACATGAAACTGAAAACGGTGTAATGACAAAAAGGTATTTACCTAAAAACCTACACTTTGTTTTGTTGCCAGAGGACCCTCCGTCACCATGGGAGAGCAGCTCAGTCCAGAGGAGAAGTTCAGCCTCATCACCAGGAACCTGCAGGTGACACATGCTGACATGTAGACACATCCAACACGTCCTTCAGTGTTCTGTCTGACAGGTTGTGTGGTTTTCTTTCAGGAGGTCCTGGGGGAAGAGAAGGTGAAGCAGGTTCTTCAGGAGAGAGAGCTGAAGGTTTACTGGGGGACAGCGACCACTGGAAAACCCCATGTAGCTTATTTCGTCCCCATGTCCAAGATAGCAGATTTCCTCAGAGCTGGCTGTGAGGTGGGGACTCATCATTAAGCTTGTTGTCTTTTGATACGTAGTTTAATTTGTGGTTAATCACATGTATGATTTGGTTTCTCTTTCCTTGTTCCCCTCCCTCAGGTAACGGTTCTGTTTGCAGACTTGCATGCTTACCTAGACAACATGAAGGCTCCCTGGGAGCTGCTGGAGCTCCGAGTGAAATATTACGAGCAGGTGATCAAGGCCATGTTGGAAAGCATCGGCGTGCCTTTGGAGAAACTACGTTTTATTAAAGGAACCGACTTTCAGCTCAGCCGGTCAGTTGTGCTCACGTCTTTTTCTCCTCAAAGCTGTTTTCTAGATGCACATCTTAGCTGTAGGAATGCTTCTTCCTGTTTGCCAGAGAGTACACTCTGGATGTGTACCGCCTGTCCTCCATGGTGACCGAGCACGATGCTAAGAAGGCTGGAGCTGAGGTGGTCAAGCAGGTGGAGCACCCTCTGCTGAGTGGGCTGCTTTACCCTGGACTACAAGTAATAAAAATTAAAATTTGGGTTTTTTTTACTGCTACATTGAGGTGAATGTTTCATTCAGAACTAGTGATGTTAAAATAAATTGTCTCTAGGCTTTGGATGAAGAGTATCTGAAGGTGGATGCCCAGTTTGGAGGAGTTGACCAGAGGAAGATTTTCACTCTGGCAGAGAAGGTAGATCGTGTTCATGTGTTGTGGTTTTTCACTTGTCTTTACCGGAACCAATCTGTCATGAGAAGCGTCTCGTCATAATAAAATATATGTAATGTGTGGTATACTATTGTCAAATCATCATATGATTATTTGTTCTAACAACTGGTGCTTCAAAGTGGAATGAGAACTTAACCAACAAAGTCGATGCTCAATAATCCAGGTATACAATCCAACAATTTTCAGTCAGGTCATCTGGACAGTTTTTCTTTCTGAAATGTTTCACCTTCCATCCAGAAGGCTTCATCAGTCAAAGAAACGCACAACACAAAACTGATTCTTTTCCCAAACAGCTTACTCCAAAGTGGAACAAACCAGTTATGTTGGTGCTCGACTGTCGACGAGGAAGAGGGCCGGCACCAGAGGAGGGGGCGTGCCCAAGACACCATCTTAGCACCAACATAACTGGTTTGTTCCACTTTGGAGTAAGCTGTTTGGGGGAAGAATCAGTTTTGTGTAGTGTGTTTCCTTGACTGATGAAGCCTTCTGGATGGAAGGTGAAACCTTTCAGCAAAAAATAGAAACTGTCCAGATGACCTGACTGAAAAATGTTGGATTGAGAACTTAACTTCACTCCTGTCTCTTGTGACTTTCCCTTTTTTGAGATCCATCCTACACCTTTGAGCTGCCATTAAAATTATTGTCAGCCATTCTTAAAGCCCTAAAGACCGTAAAATCAGTTTTCTTTAGCTGTTCTCTACCTCTATGACGTGCACTGATGAAAATATAAATGTTATAGCACCAAAGCTCTGCTATACTGCCTGCATGTATACAAGATGGGGGTTCAGGGTGGGGGCTGGATCAGCACTGAGTTCCTTCTTGTTTTCAGTGATGATGGACAAGTTGACAGATGGAAGACGAGCAGGAGTCTCCATCAAATATGATGTCTGTAGTGAGAGTAGGGAGCAGGTGAAAGAGCTGCAGGTATGCACTGGAGAGAAGATTAAAAGTCAAAGAAAGAGAATACGTGTGGGAGCGAGTGAGACCTGCTGTGATGTACACAGGAGGCACAGATAGAGATGCTAAAATGTTTGATGTGAGTCACCAAAAAGAACAACTGGATAATAAATGAGTATATCAGAGGGACACTTCAGGTTTGGAGACAAAGTAATGGTTTGGACATGTGCAGAGAAAGGATGCATCATATTTGTCAGAAGATGCTGATTATGGAGCGGACAGGAAAAGAGGAAGACCATAGTGAAGGTTCACGGATGTAGCCAAGAAGAAGGGTGGAGGTTTGGTGAGATGGAGGCAGATCAGTTGGACGAAGAGAGTGACGCATCACTCAACCCTTTCCCTATGGTTGTATTCAAATCCTTAGAGTTTCATAGACAAGACAACTGGACATGTTTCTGTAGCTGAAGGCGTCTCATCCGGGGACATTTTTCATTTCAAATGAAAAGTGGAGTCCAGGGTTGAATACAACTCTCAGCCTGATGGTTTCCAGCAGCACCCAGCTGGAGGAGTGCAGGTCAAACTCACAGGCGCACATGTGTCTGCAGCTTGGAGTGTGAGTTATCAACTTGAGACTGCCTCGTTGTAGAACGTGTTATTAACTCACCGCTTGTTGAAGACATCATGAATAATACAAAGGCTGAGTAATCAAACAACACGACAGTTTATTGAAAATGTGTAGATCCTGAGCTCCATTATAGGTCATTTTATCTGCTTACAATCTTATTGTTTTTATTTTCTGACGATGGCTTTGTTTTTCCTGCAGTACCTGCCTTCTCTTGGTTACGCAAAGCGAGCTCATCTAATGAACCCAATGGTTCCAGGACTGACGGGGGTTAAAATGAGCTCTTCAGAAGAAGTAAGGCTGCAGAAATGTTTTAAAGAGTGATTTTTCTTCAGACTTCTAGCGATGTCTAATGTTCTTATCCATGCGTGAGTTTAGGAGTCGAAGATCGATCTGCTGGACTCCAAAGAGGACGTGAAGAAGAAGCTGAAGAAGGCCTTCTGTGAGCCAGGCAACATCCAGAACAATGGAGTTCTTTCTTTTGTCAAATATGTCCTCTTCCCACTACGAGGAGGTAAAACGCCATTCCATTGATTTTATTTCATTTTTCCTGTCATGTCTTGTTTGTTCTCTACGTTTAAAAAAACAAAACATTATTTGGATCTTTGTGCCTCAGAGTTCTCCATCAAAAGGGATCCCAAATGGGGTGGAGACAGAATTTATGCTGTGTTTGAAGAAGTGGAAAAGGACTTTGCTGCAGAGGTGAGCCTTAGTCAGAGTACCATATTTTTTGCCATATAAGTCACAACTTTTTGCATAAATTTGAAAGTCCTGCAACTTATACACTGAAGCGACTAATATACGTTTTTCCACATATTTTTAATCTAATTATGGCTGAGATCTGATGATTTCATTCATTCTGACATGGAAATTATTGAACAGTACCATTTTCAGCCACTAGAGGGCCCTTGACTAATATGGCAAGCCAAGTGTCTCATTAATAGGTAAAAGTAAATATTAATGAGGCTCTTGGCTTGCCATACAACGCCACCTATGTCTCACTCCGGAACTCCTGGAGCAAACGTCAAATCAGCTGCATTCCTCCGCGCCGCCCAGGAGAAACGCAGCTGATTTGACCATTAAAATGCATTTATTAAGGAAAAGTTCAACTGAGACTGCTTTGTTATAATGTCGAGCAAACAAATAATTGTTTTTAAGCGTCAATCTTGTTAAAGTCCTCCCGTGCATGCTCCCGCGGCTGCCATTAAGCAGCCAATCGATTTTTGGCACAACACCAGCCCACTTTTCCTGGTTTTCAGCGGTGATGCATAATAGGTGCGACTTATATGGCGAAGTGTCTTATGTTTTTTTCCACTTTATTCAACATATTTGGACTGATGCCCTCATACGGCGGTGCGACGTGTACGACAAAGTACGGTAGTTTATTAGATGAATGCAAACTGAACTAAAATGATGAGTTTCCTTCTCATCGTCTCATTTTAGTTGATCCATCCTGGAGACCTGAAGGCCTCAGTGGAAGCAGCCCTGAACGAGCTACTGGAGCCCATCAGGAAGAAGTTTCAGTCTCCTGAGCTTCGAAAACTTACCAACTCTGCCTATCCCAGTTCCTCGAAAACAAGTTGGTGTTTGACGACACAAACATGGTGACACAGCGCTGCAGCTTCCTTTCTGCTGAGACTGATCCTTTATTTTTATGTGTTATCAGAAACGGGAGGAAAGGGGGCTAAAGCAGGAGGAGGAGGAGGTGGTGGAGGAGAAGACGATGAGCTGGTGCCCTCAAGACTGGACATCAGGGTGGGCAAGGTCATCAGCGTGGAGAAAGTAAGTGACTCAGGTCGTCTTGATGATTTTGAGCATGAAACCGTAATGTTGGTTTTCGGTCTGTTGAACACTTGTGGTCTCTGCAGCACCCAGATGCTGATTCTCTGTACCTGGAGAAGATCGATGTGGGAGAACCAGAGCCGAGGACGGTTGTCAGTGGGCTGGTGGCCTACGTTTCACAGGAAGAGCTGCAAGACCGAACAGTGTTGCTCTTGTGCAACCTCAAACCGCAGAAGATGCGCGGGATCGAGTCTCAAGCCATGCTGCTGTGTGCCTCGATGTGAGTGGCGTCTTGTGTGTTTGTATTTATAAAAACATGTTTCAGGCTGGTTTTTTGTGATCCCCCCACTCGTTGGTCGTTCAGAGAAGGGGAGCCCAGAAGAGTGGAGCCACTTGATCCTCCAGAGGGTTCGTCGCCAGGGGAGCGGGTCTTCGTGGAAGGGTGGGAGTCAGGCAATCCAGATGATAGACTGAACCCAAAGAAGAAGGTGTGGGAGAAACTGCAGGTAAGTCCTCGCTTTCCTTTGTTGTTTTTTCTTCTCTGAATGATTCATTTGCATGGAATGAACTTGTGTGTGTTTAACGTTTGATTGTAGGTGGACCTGAAGATCTCAGACGAGTGTGTGGCTCAGTGGAAAGACAGAAAGCTGATGACCAAACTGGGACAGATCACGTGCAAGACACTGAAAGGTGGCAACATCAGTTAAATCCACACAAACCACTGAACCTGCTGGCCTCACGACAACTTTCATCCACAAATCACCATGGCAACAACATTCATCAGGATTCTTGAAGGGATGATGAGCATCTTCATGCCAAAACAGACCAACTTGCTTTGACTTGACTGAGAAATATGTAACTCCTCACGATGACATCACAACAACACCTGCACAGCTGATCAGTGTGTGGTTCAGTGCATGACTCGTGGATTTAAATGTACAAAAGGTAGAGATAACAGAGCCTGATCAGTTGAAGGGCTGCTCTTTTCTTAATGTACATCATATAGGACATCTCATGTTTCTGAAAAGGGACTTAATGTTTCAGTTCTTTGCCAGATTAACATTTTACACTGTTATTATTTACCGTCGTAATAATCGTCACGGCAGAGGCCCGCCTGCTAAATCTGTTCAACAGGACTGCTTTTACAGGTTGTGGACATCAGTTGTATGTAAAACTCTTTACCCCTCGAGCTATAAGACAGTTGGGTTTTGGGGTTAATGCACAAATATCTATCTTCAGACCGTCTTGGAATAAAAACAACACATCATCTGTAATATGAAAAACGTGTGGGCTAAATTCTGTTCTGAAAGAAAAGATGTAAAATCGTTGGCAAAAGAATGTCCATCGTCAACAGGTCGCATTATGGCAATTTTTATTAAGCAAAAAAATGAAGCCGCTTCCACTCTGGAGTTGTCCATGTTGAGAGACATCGAGCTGCTGTGGTCTACTCTTAGCACTTCGACTTACTGTGTGTTGGAGTTTTCTCTGGTGGATGAGAGGGTGGCTTCCCTGCGCCTTCAGGTGTGGGGTCAGGCTCTGACTGTTTGTGGCTACACGCCGAATGGCAGCTCAAAGTATCCAGTCTCCTGCTGGAAGGTGCACCAGCTGGGGACTCCTTTATTCTGCTGGGGGACTTCAATGCACATGTGGGTAACAACAGTGTGACCTGGGGGGGTGATTAGGAGGAACGACCTCTGATCTGAACCCGAGCGGTGTTCTGTTGTTGGACTTCTGTGCTAGTCATAAACGGAATGTTCCAACATAAGGGTGTCCGTAAGTGCACTTGGCACCAGGACGCCCCAGGTCGTAGATCGATGATGGACTTCATAGTCGTGTCGTCTGATTTGCGGCCGTTTGTTTTGGACACTCGGGTGAAGAGAGGAGCTGAGCTGTCAACTGATCACCACCTGGTAGTGAGTTGGATCAAATGGCAGGGGAAGATGCTGGACAGACCCGGTAGACCCAAACATGTAGTGAGGGTTTGCTGGGAACACCTGGCAGAAGAACCCATTAGAAAGATCTTCAACTCACACCTCCAGAAGAGCTTTAATCGCATCCCAGCTGAGGCGGGGAACATTGAATCTGAGTGGGCCATGTTCCGCACCTCAATTGTTGAAGTGGCTGCCTTGAGCTGTGGCTGCAAGGTTGTCAGTGCTTCTCACAGTGGTCATCCTCAAACTCGGTGGTGGACACCCCGGGTTAGGGAGACTGTCAAGCTGAAGAAGGAGACCTATCGGTCCTTGTTGGCCAGTGGGACTCAGCAGCTGAGTACTGGAGGGCCAGGCGATCTACAGCCTTGGCTGTTGCTGTGACAAAAGCTCATGTGGGAGGTGTTGGGTAGAGACTCGGTCGACTCTGAGGAGATTCTGGCAAACCACCAGGCGGCTGAGGAGGGGAAAGCAGCACACACTGTATTCAGTGAAGGTATTGACCTCAACCAGTGATGTTGTCGGGAGGTGGAAGGGATACTTCTCGGACCTTCTCAATCCCACCGGCACATCTTCCATGGAGGAAGATGAGTCAGTGAACTTTGGGGTTGGCCTGTTCATAACCGTGGCTGAGGTCACCGAGGTAGTTAAAGCTCTGTGGTGGCAGGGCTCCAAGGGTGGATGAGATTCACCCTGATTTCCTCAAGGCTCTGGATGTTGTGGGGCTGTCTTGGTTGACACGCCTTTGCAACATTTCATGGACATCAGGGGCAGTGCCACTGGATTGGCAGACCGGGGTGGTGGTTCCCCTTTTCAAAAAAGGGAAAAGCAAGGCTGTTGTTGCTTCTCACGGTGGTCATCCTCGTGGACACCCCGGGTTAGGGAGGCTGTCAAGCTGAAAAAGGGAGTCCTATCAGTCCTTGTTGGCTGGTGTTCAGTGTTCCTGTGAAAAGCAGTATAGTTTCCATCTCCTACCTACAGATGAAGAATTAAGAAGAATGTGGCTGAAAAATGCGAACTTGAAGAGACCACCCAAAAAAAACACGGTGTGCTCATTTCACTTTGCTGACAAACGACCGACGGAGGAAAATCTGCATCCTATTTTGTAGCTAGACTACACTAAACCACCGGAGGAGACACTGGATCCTCAGAAGAATTGAAAATAGTGAGACAAGAATATCACGTATGATTTCAAGTGTCAGAGTCAGAGAGATTTATTTGTCATACACATCACATGTGGTACATGTGGTGGAATGAGATTATGTACGCAGGGTCCCAGTTACATCCAACAATAAAATGTAAAAGAAAAACAGTATAACATCTAAGATATGAACTAAGAAAAACAACTAAAAATACACTAAGCACTAATAGCATAAAAACATTGTCGAACATCAGCACAAACATGAGTGTGTGAGAGTAGATGAGCACGCATGAACACATCAACATGAAACAGATCAGCAGCAACATGAAACAGATCAGCAGCAACATGTGCTGCCGCATCATGGGCTTCCTCAAGCACGCCACCAGATTTTACAGAGTGAACGTGGCCACCCCTCGTCCCCTGGGCCAGGGTCTTCTGCAAGGGTCCTCTGGGCCTCCTCAGTGAGGTGTGTGCTCAGGATTCCTTGTGACTTCGTTGGTATTACTCATTCAGTGCTTTCAGCACCGTCCTCTGGCGGTCAGGAGGGATTCATAGAACCCTAGTTATAAACGTAACTTTCGTTTTTCACACACGACTTTCCTATTTTCCATAATTTCAACAACATGGTGACTTTCTTTTTCTCATGTCCGTTTCTTCATGTGGACAAGAAACTGCAACGTATCACATCTTAAAAGTCAAAACGCAAAAACAGTTTGACTATACGAATTTATTTATAGAAGTATTAACTGTACATAGTTCTTTATCACCAAACATAGATTTACAAAAAAAAATCTTTTACAGATTCTGTAGAATTCACTAATCTTTGATTCCACTCGGTGGGGGAAAGTGTTTTGTGCAAATTGAGATTAGCTCGTTCTGTCCATTGAAAGCTCAGGTTGAAGTTTTAGAGACAGAATATTTTAATGCGAACACACCAAGCCTGCTCCGGTGTAACAATCATTTAGGGCCATTCATAGCTCTAAAAATGGTTTTATTTGAAACAGTCTTAAATATTGAATATTTGGTTGAAAAAGTTGGCCAACAGTGCTACTAGTGGAAACAATCACATGTTAATAAATAGGATCCACGGGTCAATATTATATATATATATATATATATATATATATATATATATATATATATA
>NC_056516.1:7413766-7423086 GCF_014905685.2 Nematolebias whitei | reverse complement strand
TATGTGTGTGTGTATATATATATATGTATATATACACATATATATTTATATTTATATATATTTACATATATAAATAATATATATATATCTATATACATATAATATATATATAATATATATAATATAATATATATTATAATATATATTATATTATATATATGTATTATACAAATATAATTTCTGTTTCCCAGTATCAAAAGCAAATAAGATATTCATCTAACATTTTAGCTAATTGAAAGCTTTTCAAAAGTCTCTTAGTCATATGACAAAACATCCATGTGAATGTAGCGTCCCTTTTACTCAAATACTTTTACACACAGTGAAAAGCAGGACTAAAACTAAATAAATCTCCTCACAAACATCTGGTAATTACTGTAATGGATGCGCTTGTCAGTCCTTTCTACAATGCTGGCAATCCTCGTGAGAATTAATATGTATTATTTTACAACAGAGGTGTTTAAAATAATCCTCTCAATAAAATACTCCTCTATTGAGGTTAAAAGTAACACTACTTAATTCAACCTGTAGGTGGCGATCTCACACAATGCAAATAAACACTGTTCAGCCAATGGGCACCTCTTTATCCTGAGAGGACTGTAAAGGAGATAAAGTATACTTTAAAAATACTCCAGAATAAAGCTTTCATAGGAAACTTAGAGGGACATATTTTTGCATATAGTAAGGCCATTACAGGCTAAGGCTTTTGAAGAAGACAACACACAACTCTGTGTTTACAGTCTTGGTAAAATCGATGAGTTTCACTTGCTTGAAGTCGTCCCTTTTGAATCTAGTCGCAGATCTCTCTCAAAACAGTGTTTCTATCGTGTCCGCTGTCACTCTTGTTGCTGGAGGTAGAAGACGAGAAGTGGTTACAGACTGTTATCCCTAAAGGGAGAAACATGACGGACACACTGCTTTCTTTCTATAAATAGTTTTATGATTGTTCTCAGTAAGAGTACCTGCACACACTAATGAAGGTGTTTAGTAAAGAGCATCGTTACAGAACTTACTCGTCTCAGGGTGTGCCACGTCACTCATTTGTTGAACCCCGAGAGCTCCGTTTCCTTCAAAACTTAGCTCCAACTTTGCTGAATGACAAGGAGGGGGAATACGAGACGGACTCGGGCTGCTGGGAACTGGCTTCTTAGCTACAGGTGGAGGAACTTTGTCACACTTCATCCTGCCATTTGAGAAAACACCAGCCTTTGATTGGTCAGAGACCTGTCTGAGCTCGGCCGCCAAACTTTGCTTCAGACTTGCCTGAGTCTCAGAAGAAGAGGCAGCCACTGTCTCTATGACCACCTTTTTTGTGCTCCTGGAGAAGATAAAGCTAGCAGTAGAGGCTGGAGACTTATACATGTCACATCCTTCAGATGACTTCAGAGTCTGACTGTGTGGTTGACTGACACAACTATAATTGGTTGATTTAATACCCATTCTGGAGGGAAGACCATCTCTTGAAGACATGGCTGCAGTTTTCATACGTATGGCCTCCTGTAGGCATGTTGAAGGAGAGCCTATTGTCACAGTAGATGGTTTTACAGTTTGAACGGAAGATTTCAATGACAAAGACTTCCGGATTGGCTTTTGAGGAATATTTTGGGATCCTTGGACTGAGACAGGATGGTTATCCATTACTGGTGCTCCCTCATTACAGGACTTGTCTTCTAATGTGGCTTTCACCTGATCTTCAGTCATGCTGACTGATCTAAGACGAACCATATGGAGCAGAGAGGGGGTGACAAGTGGTATGTTGGCATCCTCTTTAGGAATAGGTGAACTTTTGTGGCGGGAGAGTAGCTCCTTGCTCCTGGTGTCTCTATATGATCCACTGGATTGCCTTCTGAAGTTAAGCCCATGGGTCACATTCTCTGTTGGTGGAGGAGGTGATATCTGCTCAGTAATTGGAGCTGAAAGTTGAGCACTGACTGGAAGAGCAGGGAGAGAAGGATCTTCAATTTTCAGAGAGTTCCTCTTCAGAAAACTGCTGGAAGGAACCGCGGCCACAACTGGCAATATATTTTTTTCTCTTGTAACAGGCAATACAAGAGATAACTCTGCAGGTGGTGGTGAAACACTGGAAATATTCTGCACTGTTTGGCAAGAAGTTTCATCAACAATATCAGCTTTTGAAACTTCCGCAACAACCACTGGTTTACTGTCATTCTCAGGTGGATGTGAAAAAGCTGGGGTTGGATCTGACACGTCCATTGTGCTGTCTGCTACAGAGGGTGGAGGAGGTAGAGGAAAATCTACTTCCTCACTTCCATCAAAGGCAGAATCCCCTTCCAATGGGGGTGGAGGAGGTGGCCAGCAGGAGTCCTCAACATGTGATTCCTCCTGTTCCCGTGGTGATTCATTCAGTGGTATAGATATAGGTGAGGAAGGTGTTTTCTTTTTAAGAGGGGGAGTAGGCTGGTATGCTGGAGGAGGTGTAGGTGGTGGTGAGATCTTACTAACCTTGGGGACTTCAACTGAAAGTGTCTGCCTGTATGGGTTTTCACATTTTTCTGTCTGACTGTTATCAATAATCATAACAGCATCCTGTGAGCATGTTGAATTTCTCTCTTGAACTTCTGTTGCAGCACTTCTTTCTTCATTTTGTTTTGTCTCTACTGGTCGCTCTTTGTCCAGACTAAACAATACTCTCATGGGTTTCTTCATAACAGGTGGGGGATCTTTTTTTGGAGTTGCCTCTTGAATCTCTTGGACCCTCTCTCCAGATATACCATTTTCTTCTCTGCTCTGAACATTGGCTTTTTTCGTTTCCTGGACTTGTTCTGTGCCTAAACTTTCCCTGTCGACTTGCTTCATGTCACCACCATCGTCCCCTTGACGATGTGTTACGGACATTCTCATAGGCGTTGTTGTATTTATTGACATTTCCAAGAGCGGTTTGTCTGTGGTTTTCTGGTTACCATCTGCAAATTGTGACTCTTTTATGGGTTCAGTTTGGGCTTCTTCCTGATTTTCTGTGCTATCCTGAATCTGTGCTTGTTTGTAGACAACTTTTTTGCTGATGCTAGGTCCACACAGGAGCTCAACAGTGCATTTGTTGTGAGCCCAAGCCTCTGGAGGTGGAGGGCATGGTGCTTTGACTTTAGGGGGTGAAGGGATGGCCAGCAGCTCCCTGACTTCAACTTTGAAATTTGAGGGCAGGCTATTTGGCGTGAGTTCTTCAGTAGCAGCAATTGGGGAAGATTCTTGTGGAGACAGAGTTGTAGTGCAGATGGAAACATCAGCATTAGCAAGCTCAGATGTACCCGATGATAAAGAGGTGAGTGAGGAAGAAGGAGAAGCTGCTGAGGATGAAGCCTGAGATGCTAATCTCTCTGGTTTGATGGGATTCTTCGTTTGTTTGTCTGGCGAGGTTGTGGGGATCCCTTTTGGGGAAAGAGTTGGAGTGCCACTCTGACTAGAGTAACCGCTTGAAGGAGACATTGTTCGTTCAATTTTTTCTCCTTCTGGAGGATATTTCTGCAGGGGAGAGGTGCTGGACTCTAGAGATGACTTTGTTGCTTCCTCGTTTCTGTAAGAAGAGGTCTGCAAAGAGCTTAAAGTTCCCGAGGATGAATCTATTGGGCTAGATCCAGTGGAGTTTGAGAAGGAAATGAGCTTTGTGCTGTTATTTGTAACCAACTTTGTGTCACCTTCTGCTACAGTATCTTTTGAAGTTTCCTCTTTCTCTGATGCAGAGTTGCAGAGATCTTTGATATCACTTACAGTCTTAGAATCACTTCTCATCTTATTACCATGCAGCGAGTTAATTCTTCGTGGAGGTGCAGGAGGTTGCTTGGTCTTCATGACTGATAGACTATGAGCGCAGTTGTGTTTGTTTTTAGCTTGTTCCCCAGAAGTCATCAATTCTTTTGTATCACTCTCAGCCCCCAATTCTGTAGTATTTTCACCTTTACTGCTGGAGCTGCTAATCACACCAGCAGAATTGCAAAGATTAGCAAGGTCTAGATCTCCAGATAGGTCTGTCTGGCTTTCTCGTTCATCAAGACCAACTTTGTTTGAGAAGGTATGTAAGGAGTCAGAAATAACTGTCTTTGAGGACTGCGACTCGCTCCAGTTTGACCCTGAGGCTGATTTGGGCATTAGCGTGATATCATAGTTGGAACTGTTTGTCTGGGAACCATCTCCATCTGATTTTCTGGACAACAAGGGACTGACTGCTGAGTCCCCAGATGTGAGGCTGCTTTTGCTGACAGTACGAATGCTTCTTCCATGATTGACGCTGCCGCCACGAGTCCGACTGATGCTGCGGTCAATCTCAATTACTTCAACTGATGCTGGCAAGACAGCATTTGGAATGATTGTAGACAAATAAGTGGCCTGAGGAGAGATGGACATCACTGGTCCCTGGAACAGAACAAATGAAGGTATTTCACTTCGGCTGTCACAAATGCTCTAAATACAACCAACCAGGTACTAGAGTTTTACATTTTAAAAATACATTTATAGTTGGAGTACCAGCCTGATGACATTCTTACCGGGGGCTCCTGGAAGAAGCTCAACATTGAGGGTGACAATGTAAAGGGAGTTTTTATGCCAGTCACTGCAAGGGATTTGGGTCTCAGGGCAGATGTGGGACAGAGGTGGGATTGCTCTTTTTGGTACACATCTTGGAGGTGTTTGCTCACAAGTGCTTCATCTCTAAAGACCTGCTGAGGAGTGAATAGAGGATAATTTAAAAGTAGTAACAAGCTACAGAAACAACTATTTAGAATTTAGAAACACTTTACCTCCAGTTCTGAAAGGTGCACCCTTGCTCCCTCCTTATTTGCTACTGGAGTCCCCCCATCAACGGTCGGAATAACAACACTTGTTTGTCCATCACCTTCATGCTTGTTGTGATCAGGGAGCTTAGTCGAAACAAGCGGCTGAAAAGTGGAACTTCTGTTTAGAGCTGTCAAGAAAGCAGGTTATTATAAATAATCCATCACCATGTATTTTCTAAACCAGCACAGAAGATGTCAACGTACCAAGCTCTTTTTGGACTTGGTTGGGAATACCCATGATGGTGGTCCTCCTGTTCCTCTTCCTGCTTCTATCTGTTTTTTTCACTGGATTCAGAGGCTTGAATGTGGATCCTAACAGACACGTAAAAAAATAACCAGTTAGCCTGTACTTGATTTAAAAGTGGTTAATGTTTTTACCATTTACTCTGTTTATCATCTTAGTTTAGCATGCTAGCATGAAAACACATGCAGGTTAGCAACAATTAATGGAGGGAAATTAAAAGTTTGTCTGATTTTCAGCTTGCTCCTATTTAAAAGTTACCAAGATACTGGAGTTAGTGGAAATGGAAGGTTATTTACAAAAATGTATAAAATAAATTTAATTGACAACTAGCCAACTAGCAAACAAGACTTTGAACCACTGACGGCGCTAAATTGTATTTGGCACAAAATAACTTGATACCGTGAACAGAAAATGAAGGCAGTACACACTGGGAAACAATCTTTCTTAAAAATAAGCAAAAATATGTTTAAAATAAAATCAGAAACCACTCACGTTCACTGCGTGGACACACACAACCTTTCTCTTGCACACTCTTGCACACTCACACTGACATACTTTGCCTGCCAGCTGAGATATTAAGCTTCAGAGCCGTCTCAGATGCTTTGAACTTCATACTAAACATTAAAAAAATCCCAAGCTGTGGGTATGAGTGTGTGAAGTTTCGCTTTCTTTGATGTGACACTAGAAGTGTGCCGGCACCAAGCAGCTGGGGGGCGAGCGGTGATTTCTGAACGAATACTCAACTATGACTTTTTACAGAGAAACAGTCTCGAAGGGAAACAGTCTGATGTTTTAACGCTGCTATTAGCTTTTTTCCCCTTTACGCTGCAGAATTTATGGATTTTTTTTTACAAACACACAAACAGGATTGATGCTTACCTTGGTGGGTAAGCACAGGAGAAGCTGACGTTGCAGGGGTTACTGTGATATCTGTATTCCCAGTGGTGGATATGGACTCCGGAGAGCTGACTCTGTCCTTGGAGCTGATATCTTGCTCTGGATGGAGAGTGCCTGTGGACTGCAAAGAATACACACAACCACACACATCAATGTTAAATTAGATGGTGTTCACGTGGAATGCAGGAAGTGAGGTGAAACTGATCCACAGAGTGCACTTACAGAGGTGCTTCTATGGTCATCAAAGTTCACTCCATTCTTGTGTTCTATGTAAACCAAATCAAACACACGTATGAGCCACAGGAATATGCCAACGTGTTGACATGATGAATGTGTGTTTATCTACATTTAGCTCATTTGATTGTGTCTTACCTTCCTGCTGAAGTATCTTAAGCCCTTCCTGAGCCTCAGTATGCAGGTCCTCCAGGTACTGAGGCCGACTGCCCTCAATGAAAACATTATCCTGGTAGTGCTGAGAGGTCGTGTAGTGAACCGTCAACCTCTTCTGGTCTTCACTCCCCTTTGGGCCAGCTGTTGGAACAGTTTAAACAACTTCATTAGGTCTTTATGAAAACATTGTGTAGCTGTGGTTTGACTTGAAAGAACTGCACCACTAAAAGGACTACCTGCAGGTTTTACACCCACACCTCTGAAACATCCTCAGTCATTCAAACAATGCAGTGTAATGCTTTTTAGTTTGTACCTCCCTGCTGTCTTGAAACAAATACATAAAACAATATATATAACAGGTGTCTCAATAGAAAAAACTTTTGTTAAACCCTTTGCTCTTATTATATCTGTGCACCTTTTGACGCAGCACATTCATCAAATCTGTTGTACGTGACGTGCACCGCAGTAGGCATGGCAGCACTGATGAAAGCTCTGCTTCAACTACTTTACAAACAGACACTGTGGTCAAGAAGGCAAGACAAAGACTCTACTTCCTAAGAAGACTAAAGTAGTTTGGTACAAACACCAGCATCCTCACCAACTTCTATAGGTGCACCACTGAGAGCCTGCTGACAGGCAGCGTCACAGGGTGGTACATGAACTGCACCAGTCAGAGATGGAAAGAACTACAGAGGGTGGTGCAAACAGCAGAGGACATCACTGGTAGCAGTCTCCACACCATCCAGGACATCTACCACAGCCGATGTCTGCGTAAAGCATGCAGCATCATTAAGGACCACACCCACCCAGCACAAGGACTCTTCCATCTACTACCCTCAGGCAGACGATTATTACAGACGGTTATTATCCACAAGCTGTCAGATTACTGAACTCTCAGTAAATAACACTGAACTATTGACAATAACGTTGCACCAAGCCACATCTGTGACAGCTAATATGTTTATTGCTGCTGCGTGATGTGGTTGTATCATGTATGTCATGTATGTATGTCATATCTCATGCCATATACATCATGTACTGTATGTCACTACCATAACATCATAATTAAATCTCAATGTTCCTCACTACCCGTGCAATAACCTGTCACACAACCTGTGTAGTTTATGTTAATGTGCAACATATATCATGTGCATTTAAGCTAATATTACTACCTGAGAAATACTTATTTATACTAATTTATCCTACTTGCACAGTTATATTCTACCATGTTGTTGTTTACTATTTTTTCTTTGGCCCTTGTAAAAATTATATTTCTTTTTCACTTTTTGGTACTTTATTTTGTACCCTTTTTGCATGCTTTAAATTTTCTTGTTTGATTTTAGCAGGTCAAATCAGTTCCTCTCATCCTGAACATTTCATTGCATTGTTGACTTGTGTGAACCTGCATATGACAACAACAGAACAACAAATCTCCTCAGCCAGGTTTGGTAGACAGATGTCCCAGTGTGGCTGAAGGCTTTTAGCTGAAAAACTACGACCTGGCTTATCTCCTGTAGGATCCTGATGATCCACGCTAGTCTCCGTCAGATTGGATAATCTGGATCGTCTGCCTGTAAAGACCCGACTGGATCCAGTTCTGCTGCGAAACCTTTGTTTGAACTGAATTCATCCCCAGGTCGGATAAATACAGCAGAAATAAAAACTGAACCCAATATGCAAATGTAATGTTGGAATAGATGATGAGTTAGTCAAAGGAAAAAAAAAAAAAAACTTATGAGGTTTTGTTTAATTAAAGGAGATAATTTTAATATTTATAGCTTTGGGTATGTATCCAGTAATAGGAAACTTTATAAGACTTAAAAATTGTGGTTTTCATGTGAAAACTAATGAAAATCAAAGGTTTGGAAGCAGATTGTTTAATGTTGTAGATCACGTTGAGCTCGAAGAAATATTGATCACTTCTGACTAAATTAAGTTAAATAAGGATTTTTTTTTTTAAATATATTAATTTGACATTTATATCATTAAGGTGTTTAGTGTTAGACTTGTACATAATTTGTATATTTGGGAAGAAAATCGATTGTGCAAGTGCCTAAAAGCTTAGCTAAACAAGATTTAATGTGAGGTGTCTACTTTCTCTCCTTTGTCGGTCTAAACACGGCTCTCAGTCCTACCTGGTTAGGTAACACTGAAAGCGCACTGTATGTGTGTAGAGTCCCACCTGGACCCTCCTGCGTGCACAACATCCCGGACACAATGCCCTCTTGTTAGTGAGGCTGTGGGAAGGATAGAACTGATTTGATACAATATAAAATGCAAATTTCTTATACACATCACCCATAAAAGGTAATGTAGCCACCAGTTGCATTAAAAGAGACGAAGACCCCCAGAGATTGTATCAGACCCCTGCAGAAGGTTTAGGGATTTTGTTTAATGACTTAAAGAAACAGTAAATCCTTTATATCTCATTAAAGCCGACCCCCAACCAGCCCTTTGAGCCAGGACACACCAGTGTTTCTATTTGTAGGGTGCGGAGACACGTTTAAAACAATAGGTCAGTAATTATCTTCTTTAAACTAATGTTAAATATGTTGATGCGTTTGAAGGAGGTTGGAAAAACGTCAGCCCAGCTCCACATCATTTTTTTTCTCAAGCTAACAGAATAATACGTGTTCCCCGTGTGAGCCAGAACTCACCCTTCTTCTTGAAGGCGGACAGCAGAGAGTGGATGCTCTTCCTCAAGTAGACCACCATGCCTGCACCATAGCAGATGCACAATCCAAATATGGGACTGAGTTGAAGCAGTCCAACAACAAGAACAGTAAATAGTAAACGTGTTCGAGCTACAGAGAAGATCCAGGTGTTGGAACCTTTGAGAACTGCTGAAAGGAACCAAAAGTCCTACAGAGGTCTGACTCTGTTCAGGGTGGACGTTTCTGCAGAGCGTCTGGACGACTGGAAGACAAGTGCACAATGAGATCAGCTCCCAGCCAAAGCTGTCTGTCCCAGCTGCCTTATCCCTGGCTCTGATGCCCCCCCCCCCC
>NC_056516.1:7394507-7410766 GCF_014905685.2 Nematolebias whitei | reverse complement strand
CACCCAGAAAGGCCCCCACCTGGGATTCGATTTGGCGACAATGTTGCGCGAGGCAGCAGCGCTACCAACTGCGCCACCGTGCCGACATCCACGGGGAAAGGCTTTGCCTCGTTTAGGATTTATTTTTGTGATGTATTGAAACTAAAGCAATAGCACATTATCCCCATTTGAGCTGAAAGTTTTAAGTGTTTGTATGGATTTGATAAAACTGCAGGAGGAAGAGCAAAAACAAAAACTGATGGGAACAGAACAATAACAGTTGTGCAACAATACGGTTGCTTCAGAGTTTATGTATCTGCATCTTTATTAACATTTGGTTAATACAAGTGTTAGATTAAAATGTCAAAAACACATGATGTGAATTTATTAGTAATAAAATTAATAAGTGTTTTTTATTTTCAACAGAAACAACAGATTTGTTTTGAGGTTGACATTGATCCATTTCCCTCAGCAACGTGCACGTGTCACTCTGTCTCATTAATCTAGGGCTAAAGGGACTGTGTGACAGCAAGGACACGTCTTCAGCTCCTCTGCTCCGGGTCTTTCCTGTGTGCCCTCTTCGTGGCCGTATCACCGACAAAGGTCTAGTTTGAGTTATAAATAACCGGCACCGCCTCAGATCTTTGGAGCTGTTTCTGTACGCAGCTAATGTTTGCTGACAATCAGCTGAGGATACGAAATCCAACAAGGTGGGGGGTAAAAAAAAAATAAAAACAATCACGGGGGTTTGTACATTGGGGTTGTTTTTCTGGTGACGGAGCAGCACTTCGATCTGCTCATCCTCTGAATGGATGTTTGTTCCCATATAAGTGGCACAAAGGGGGGGGGGGGTGGGGGGGGGGGGGGGGGCACAGCTGGCCTGCACCAGCTGGAGGGACAAGCTGCTGGAAGACACTCAGAACTTTCACCCATCAGCCCTCCTCACCCCTCACAAACAAGACTCCTGGATCTAGAAGAGAGATTTTATGATTATAATGAAGAACTCTTATGGTTCAGACCCCCCCCCCCACCCGATCTGAAGCAAAGACAGCAGCTCAGTTCAGCAGAGGATTCATCTGCCACCAGCTTGACCTGTCCATGACACCTTGACGCTCGTTTTCCTCGGTCTTACACCTCGACACAATCCGTGCGTCTTTCTGCTGAACCCATTTTCTTTTCCGTGTCTTCAAGTTCCAGACTCTCCTCAACACAGACCTTTACTCTTTGTGCCCGTTTTGGGGGGGTTCTTGTCCAACTGGTGTAGCCTCCTCCCCCCCACCCTCGTTGTTAACCAGGACCCCTTGGATCAATATTCATCGGAGAACCCAGTGAGACACCATCTGGTCCTGGGGAAGAGGACAGAGGGGGGTGGTGTCCCATTCCTTTGATTCGACCCACAATTCCCCTGCATGCGTAAAACAAAAATCCTCCACAAAGCCAGAGTCAGACTCACAATCGTTCAGCTTTAGACTTTAACATGTTTTCCATCACATTTGAGTAATTGGGCGTTATTTTCCAGCCTGTTCAGTGAAACCGACATTAAACTATTAATCTCTGGTGCCAGGCCCGTGGAGTCGTCAGCAGGTCAAATAGTCTGAAAGAACGAAGTTCAGCCGCCGGGAAACACTCCTCTGTTACAGACATGGTTCAAATAACAACAGCCAACTTGTCTTTTATTGTTTTGATCCTTATCTTGGTCAGGTATGTGTGTAATCTGATGTGAAGCTAAATTTAAACTGCCTCTGGTATGAACGTCCGATTTACACGAATGATTCAAAAAAATGATAAACGTTGACCTTCAATACTTAAAACATTTGAAGTATTGTGTGGTTGAAAAGTTATGCACAGTTAACATCTTACCTGTTGTAGATTGATCTTTGAGCGACCTCAGTTTGGAGAGATCGAGTTTAAACAACTTCATTAAAGTGATTTTTAAAAGACGTATATCCAGTTTAGCATTGCATTATTCCCAGAGACATTTGAAGATATTCCAGCCCGAAATACACAAGGCTGCACCAGGAAGTGCTACAGCTAGCTGCTGCTGCTTTTTAATGTTTGCAATCAACCATAAAATTCAATGTAAAAATATTTGTAGTGCAAAACTGAGAAAATTATAAATGTTAACATTTTACAGTTGTTTAATACTCGTTCACACAAAAGTCTACAGTCATTTGAAGCAAAACAGCAGCAGCAATTAGCTGTAGCACTTCTGGTCCAGTAGTAATAATATGATGTTCTGCTGGAGTAACTACTACTTGATTTATGTTGTTAGGATTTATAAAGTAATTTTTGTATGATCTACTCTAATTTTCTTAGTTAAAATTTGTTTTTAAGTTGAGTTTTCTTTGTCTTGACCCCGCCCAGACTAGCCATGAACTCGTCAGTTTCTCCATAATTAAACTCTTTTCCTCCGAGATGAGATTGTTCAAAGAGCTATCTGCTACAGGTACAGGTGTTTACTGTTTGCACCTTTCATCATAGAAGCCGATTTCTATCTCAGTTTTATTATAACACAAAGCGTTTACAGATTCAGCTCAGGTTGAATCTAATCGTTCTGACATGGTTTTCCAAAGCAACGAATAAACAAGGCTAATTTATTTTAATTCTGAAATGCTACAACCAGTGGTGGCTGGCCAATAGAGGGTGCTAGGGCGCTGCCCCACCACTCGCACAACTCACCATATTACCTTGAAGACATAAAAAAATTAAATAAAAATGAATTAATAAAATAAAAATATTTCAAAATATATGTATATATTTTTAGTTGTGTAAGATAAATATTTTTTACTTAATGATGAGTAAGGTTGTTTCTTTCAAAAATGTCACTGATTGATGATGTATTTCCGCCCTGGGGGCACAAGAATCTTTGCTCATAGACTCTCGTTAAAAGTTGTACATGCACAGTTAGCTCCTCTTCATTGCAAGATATAGGACTATTCTGGGCGCAACTCTCCTGCGCCCAGAGTTCGGGCACACGGTACGGATCATGCTTCCAGTCCCAGAACAGATCGTGCAGTTTTTTCTTTTTCTTTCAGCTGCTCCCCTTCTTCAGGGGTCACCACAACAAACTAAGTCACATGAAGACCTGGCAATTAATTTTACGCCGGATGTACTTCCTGACCCAACCACAGACCACCGAGCTACCAGAGCCCTCTGTGTGGAGCAGAGAGCTGCTATCTAGGGCGTCCGGGGGAAGCAGATTGTGGGGGTTAAGGGTCCAGAGTGGGATAAATGAGGGTGGAGGCAGGTGTGGGTGCTTCACCTATCCCACCCACATTTTGATGTTGTCTGTACCGGGAGTTGAAACAGCGATCTTCCGATCACCGGTCCACTTTCTCTAACCTCTGCACCACCACTCCCACATGACAACTCCACAACCCACGAAGGTTTTCTTTTCATTTTTTTACAGTTTAATCAAAAGGAGTTAGCCTAATCAGGAATCAGTTGTCTTAATGATTCTTACAATGAAAACATGTTAAAGTTATTTAAATAAAAATCTGTTAAAACTCAAGTTTTTAAATATAGACTGTTGGCAGGATTCAGCTTTACAGAGCTGAAAACATCAACTCAACGTGATTTAAGACTATTGCTGAAAAGTGAAAGAAACTGATAAAAAATTATCAATTTTTTCATTCATTCATTAAACCTTTATTTAGACAAGTTAAATTAAACAATAATCCAAATATCTGAAAGTTGCATAAGCAGAAGGGACAAAACCTAACACAAGCTGCGTTGTGTAGCTCCTCACACACACACACACACATACACACATACACACAAGTAACGCTTGATTAGAAATCGCTAACTCAGCTGAACTTTGCTGGACCATCAGTGAGATGAGGGGGTTTACTGCAGATTGACATGAGCAGTTTGTGTTGATGCAGAACAGAGGGGAGGAACAATGTCTAACATGACTCCCAGGGGGCTGATTGAGCCCAACGCTGACACACACGCACAATAATGTTGGAACGTGTAGTTTCCTGGATCACAAAGCGTGTATTAGTTCATCTCGTGTCCTCATCTCATCCTCCCATTTGCTATTCGTGGAGGAAAACAAGAGGATAAATGGACAGCCCTCTGAGCATATCAAGTGAGCCTGCAGGAGCAAAGCTGCACAGTTCAAACAGCTACGATGAGGAGGACATCATCAGGTAAAAGGTTAGCTAGTGGGTAAACAATAAACTGGAGACACAACATGTGACGCAACACCAGAGCCATAAAACATGACACAAACAGCCTCTTCTTTTCTACTGAGAGGCTCGAGGTTCACCCAGTCTCAGGTCCTGTTTACATGAGAACCATATCTGGAAACGTTAACACTTTTTCAATGTCTTACATGGAATCACCTTAGTTTGCATTACCAGACAGGGTTGCCAGATAAGAAATGAAGAACTTTCATATAGTCACTTTAACATTATCGTATTTTGAACCAAAGTATCAGAAGTGCTGAGTGAAGTGTGTTTTCTCTGAGGGGTGTGAGGTTGTAAAATGAGGTGTGCGATGTGATTGGCAAACGTGTGCACCTGAAAGGAGGTTGGGAGGGGGGCTAAAAAGGGTTATCAGTTATCTGGCCCACTGATGCTGGCCAAATTAACTTCTGCTCAGATTAAGCCCAGCTATAGTTTGACCCAGACCAGAGTATTCACCGGGAGATGAACTGTCCTAGGCCAAACTGATCCAGAGGGTGTAAAAGAGTCTGGAACAGACCACACACCTCCAAACCAGAATAAACCCATCTATAAACCCATATTCTGGCCTAGGCCAATTCATACCCCGTACAGAAAAACCACAGGCTACAGCCGTGATTAGCGATTTCACAACTCTGCAGTGGGTCTCCCAAAGACCTCCACTTTGAGACCTGGATTCAAAAACATTTGTCTTCAGAGGAAGCAAACGCTGTTGTTGTGTAGATGAATGGTCTAACGACAGCAGAAAAACGTTGGTTTCACACAAAATCTGCATAGTATGATCAGGGCCTAAGTACCTCATTTGACTAATCTTGATTTTAAACATTGTTTGCTGCAATTCTTTGATTCAAAAATATCTCAGTTAAAATGAAACTAACGTGTTTCTGACAAGAATGGAGTTCTGGAACACAGGCTAAAGACTGATAAAACTTAACTCAAATTCAAGATGGCCGCCACAGCCAATTGACTCTTTAGAAAACAAACAAACAAACAAACAAACAAAAAGTCTACAACTTAACAATTTTACAGGTTAGGAGCTAAAAATATGTGTGACAGTAGGTGAGTCGCATTTATTTTGAGCGCTGACAGTGTGTGTTCGACATAACGGTACTTCATCTAGCTGCCTAATGGACACTAACGGTGTGCCACAAGGCTCAGTTTTAGGACCCACCCTTTTTACAATTTATGTAATGTAGGTTAAAACATTCCTGATGCCTCTTTGCACCTCTATGCTGACGATACGTTTGTTTCTTGTCGAGCTAACACCGTTGCCAAGGTTTCCCAGCTTCTACAGTCTGCATTTAACATCATTCAGTCAGACTTATTCCATCTCAAACTGGTGCTAAATGCTGATAAAACCAAAGGGATGATGTTTTCAAACAGAAAGTCGGTGCCAGCAGTCCTTCCTCCTTTCTCTTGGTTCATGGTTTTTATATATACATGGTGTTCCTACTGAGTTTGTGAATTCAAGGTGCTTTGTTGTCATTCGCATCACATTTGGTACATGAGGTGGAATGAAATTGTGTACACTGGGTCCCAGTTACATCCAACAATCAATCAACAATTCTAACAAATACTTGGGAATTTTGGTTGATGCACATCTCTCTTTTAAACCACATATCAAAAACTTGATAAGGAAACTGAAATTAAAACTGGGTTTCTTTTTCAGAAATAGATCTGGCTATATGCACACATACATACATATATAACAAACACACAGTATATCAGTATATATATATATATATATATATATATATATATATATATATATATATGTAGTATTTTTCTTTCAGCTGCTCCCTTCCTCAGCCCTCTGTGTGGAGCAGAAGGCTGCCATCTAGGGCACCTGGGGGGAGCAGGTAGGGGTTAGGGGCTTTGCTCAAGGGCCCAGGGTGGAGTGAGTGAGGGTGGAGGCAGATGTGGGTGTTTTATCTTTCTCACCCACATTTTGATGTCAGTCTGGGGAGTTGAACCAGCAACTTTCCAATCACAGGCCCACCTTCACTAGCCTCTGTGCCACCACTTACCCCCACCCACATACAGTACACACAATGTGATTTGCTTTGGTTAAATTATAACCAGCTTTAAGACGGATCGACGTGCTGCCATTACCTTTTCCATCCCGAGTCCACCAGAGCAAAAGAAGAGAGGGTAAAAATAGGACCATCATAGGCTTACAACTACCCAAACACACACACACACACACACACCTGATTTGTATTCAGTTGCTGTGATGGCGTTGAGTTATGGCCTCTCTGATACTGAGAGGTGTCGTATTAACCAAATGCAAATATGTGGTAGAATGTGTCGCGCAGCTCGTTGTGACCTGGTGCTGCCGTCTATAAAGGGCCCGGTTAGGATGAAATATAAAGGAGTGGGCCGCAGACAGGCCCAATATATCACTGAGCTTACAGGGGCCCGAAGAACCCAACATATAAAGCTTGTCATACATACTGGACCCTTGAGAGGCTGTGGGGGAGGAAAAGGGGCAATGAAGGAGTCGAGAAGGAGGTGAGGAAGACATAAATCACCTCCCATTGAAACTGTCACTACCCATGAGCCACCTGGACTTCTGGTTTCCTCAGGCTTGGAGGCAGAGACCAACACGATGGCGTGAAGAAAATGATGGAAGCTCTTCTATGTGCTGCATTTGACAGCATTATGTTTTCAACTTGTTAGGTAGAAATGAACATTTCAGACCAAACAATGTCAAAGATCAGGTCCAATAAAGAAAAGACATAGAAAATAAAGGCAAAAAAAAAAAAGGTAAAACAACTTCCTCATGTCCAAACTCTTAATAATCAATGCAAAAACCAAATGGTTACAAAGAGAGAGAGGAAAATAAGTTGTGAGAGATTAACTAGGAGCACTTCCTGCAGAAATGTAATATTTCTACTATAATAGTCATGCAATAAGAAATCGATGGTGATGTAAAGGTTTTAAAAATTTAATTTGCTAAAACTATTATGTTTTTTTTGTTTTATCAGAGTTGTTTTAAGATGTCAGTAATTTACTCAGATCCTGGTTGGACTAGCCTTTAGCTCATCAGTCTGGTCACAGCTCTTCTATAATTACTCCAAACGGGAGTCTTTCAAAAAGGTTTATACAACAGGTAAGATAATTATTGTTCATAACTTTCCAAAACAACAGAACCATAAATATATGGACTTTACCTTTAAATAAAATGGATTTTTTTTTTACCATAATGAAAACAATGAACAGACACAAGTTCCACAAACAAAATGAATTGAATTTTTAAAACGTTCTTCGTAACACTTGTCTCATTTTTAGTCGTTTAAAAATGATGCCAGCTGTGGTTCAGTTCCTACGTTGAAAACAGACAAAGCAAAATGAGATGTTTTAAAACTCGTCCTTATGCAGCTTTCAGAGTTCACTTCCATCTGTCCGTCAGAACATCGCTCCCCTTCAGCGTAAACATCTCAATCAACGAGTCGTCCATGTTTCACACAGAGACGTGTCTTGTTAACACCATTCCTTCTCTCTGGAGATAAAGAGAAATCTGCTGCACTTTTTCTACCTTGACCTAAATCAAAGCTTAAACCTGAGCAGAGGTGAGGGTTACACCCCGGGACCTGCAGTCAGGGAGCACAAACAGCTAAACTGGGCTCCTGCTGGGCGGAAAAATAGTAACAGCCAGTGGCGATCAAGCACCCCTAAATTTAAACTCAGCACCCCTGAAAAATAAAGAAACCATCATTAGGATTTTGTAAAGAAACAGTTCTCAAACCTTAGATTCACCAAAATATTACATAAATATGGAATAAATGACGACACTCTTAAATGGGCCAGTAAAATTTAAGTTTTTTGTTTTTGTTTTTGCATGAGTCGAATCCTTGATGCCACCTGCCAGTCAGGCCAGTAGGCATATCAGCACCCGACCAATCAGCGATCTCAATTTTTCCTGAAGGTAAACGCCACTTGAGCTGCACCTCTTGTCTTCCGACAACATTGTTGAGGTTTTGCATTACGAACACTCTGTGGTCGGAGAGGTTTTGTGAAAAATCCTCTCAAAAAAAATGCTTAAACATCAGTAGAGAACGTGTACTTCATACAACGCTACCCCAAAACTAGGAAGGTGGAATACAGTTTATTCCATTTCTTCAAAATTCAAAATCTGCTGAAAATTCAAAATCTAAAATGAGCCTGGAAAAATGTAAAAGATGATAAAGTCCAGTGGTCGACCTCATGATCAGCTGATTACAACAGTGATAAGCAGGAAGTACCACATGTTCATCTGTACGAAGGTAGCTGTAGGTAAAGCCTCCATTTTTTTTGTCATAATTACATTGTATGGTTAATGGTTCAATTAAAGGTTAATGCTTAAAGCTAGTTGTGCTTTGTTTTGTGAGTGTATATCAGAGCTGTCATTTCTAACCCGGGCCGGGTCATAATAATGTGCTTTATGTGTGGGCCAGGCTGGTGTCGAGCTTTTGATTACGTCAGCGAACGCACGCGGTTGACTATCAAATTATATGGCAACATGCTTGCCATACAAGCACCGGCCACACACGGCCATTTGACCGTGCGCTGACTGGCCTTGAAAGAGGTAAAAAGTTCACTTAAGCTTCAGATGGGACTGCCAGTGATCCATTGCCCAAATGTACGTTTATTTGAGCCGCTGCACTCAGCGGACGAGCACGGCCGACGACCCAAACAGGCGAGATCACAAAGCAGACATGTCAGAGCAGGGTCCATGTCTGAATAATGCAGAATGCAGCAGAAGCAGGGGTTTAATGCGCTTTGACAGCCACGAAAGAACAAACACCCCCTCAGCTCCGATCTTCTGCCCCTTTTAATCAACTGCTCATGTTCGCCGACCGTTAACTATATAAACAGTCAAAGCTTAATTAAAAATGTTGGGGGGTTTGGGGGGTTCTGACATGTCTTCTTTCGGCTGCTCCCTTCTTAAGGGGTCGCCACAGCGAACTAAGTCGCACGAAGACTTGGCAGTTATTTTTACGCCGGATGCCCTTCCTGATGCAACCACAGACACTGAGCTACCACAGCCTCTGTGTGGAGCAGAGAGCTGCTGTCTAGGACACCCGGAGGAGCATCGGTGGGGGTTAAGGGCCTTGCTCAAGGGCCCAGAGTGGGACGAATGAGGGTGGTAGCAGATGTGGGTGCTTCACCTACCCCACCCACATTTTTGATGTTGTCGTTACCAGGGCTTAAACTGGCAATCTTCCGATCACAGGCCCACCTTTACTAACCTCTGTGCCACCACTCCCCACTCCCTTTTTTGGGGTTCTGACCTGTAATTACTGTTAATTCGTTGGTTTGGGTGGGGTTCGGGGCTATGAGCTGGAGCCGGGTCGGGTAAGATTTTTTGGGCCCAAATGCAACTCTAATGTAGATATATGCTGTAACTTCTGGTTGCATAAGTTTAGTCTTTGTTTGCTATGATCCTTTAAAAGTCCTATTTGTGACTGAGCTTTTTGTTTATGACCATACCACCCCGAATATGTTCAGTCTGATCTCAGAAGCTACAGTAAGCAGGGTCAAGCCTGGTTAGCACTTGGATGCAAAGGTGCTGTAAGCTTTTGCACTTCTCACAAACCATGAGGTGCTATGTTCAAGCCAAGAGCCGTTGCCAGTATTGGGGGCTAAGCACCCCTAAAGGTCAGATCCTAGAATCGCCCCTGGTATCAGCCCCTCTTTTTCTAGTTATCCTTCTACGGGTCAGTGCAGGAAGATGAGGTGTGTTCAGCTTGTCGTTCTAACTTAAAATCTTTTTGTGAGCCAACACTGAGGAGAGCCTGGCACAGATGACTCACAGCAGAGACACGGTTCACTCACTGCTCAATGCGTTCATTTAGAGCCTCGAAACAAGATAATAAATCTATCTGTTGCCAACTGTTGCGTGGGAGTGAGTGCAGGAGTCCCTCTGTTGACCCTGGAGAGACTATTAATGACGCAATTTTCTTTCCAGGGAAGGGGAAAAAAAGCACCCTGAGAGAAACAGACTGCAAAAAAAGAAAGGAAGAAAAAAAAACATCCAAAAACTGAAGGCGATCAATGCAAAATTGATCAGAAATCAATTTTTAGGCAGGAATTGTGGGAAATAACTTGAAAAATTTAAAGAAATCATCAACTTTAAAAATATGTTTTTGTTCGGTGATGTAGCAAAATGCCAACAGCTGGAAACAATGAAAAACAAAAGAACAGGTGCTGCAGGTTTTCAGTAACCAGCCTCATCCGGTGTGCTTGATGAGATAATGAGAGACCAGCAGCTTCCATGAAGACTCCCCTCCAAGCAGGACAGGACAAGCCCCAAAGTCTGATTCCTCTGTAGGAACTGAAACACCTCCTCGGTGAAGTCGGACAGCTCAAGTGGCTGTTTGTCAAATAAAGCAAACGCCGGACATTCTCGGCAGACAATCGTTTCAAAAGACGTCTGCTCGTGTCCACAGCCATTTTCATGCAGGAACCTTTACCTTCCTGGAAAGCCGTCCTTTTCAGCAGTTCAACTAAAAACACCCATGGACCAGCTCAGAAAACAAACACCAGCTTCACTTCGTCTGAAGGTAAAAACCTGTGGTGCGACGGCAGCCCTGATGCAGCTACACTTAGTTTGTGCCTTTAATTTTCACCTTTCGTTCCCAGAACAGTCAGGGACTTATTATTCCGCTCCGTCACACGTAACACAGAGCCCACTGCATTTCTGAAACGTACCTGAAGATCTCACCAAGGCCCTGCAAAGGTCACTCCTGTTCTGACCGGGCCCAAGGAGAGAGGCAACCAGCCACGGTTACACCTCTGAGCCACCAAGTGAGGTAGTCACAGAGCTGAAGCTTGGTATGTGTGAGCCAGCATCAAGGCCCGAGGGTTAAATGTTGTCAGCCTTTGGTTTCAAATGGGCTGTCTGACACACATGTTATGTGTAGTGCTCCACGTCATCGCCACAGAGCGACGATGCGCCTCCAACAGTGGGTCTAGTCTCTGTGGCCACTTCGAGGAACAGTTCACTGCAAAGCGCTTATTTGCTTTTTTTAAACTAAACATTCATTTATAAGAACTCACAATTATTTGCATTGACTTTGGAAGGCAGCCTTAATTTGCTGGTAAATTACGAACCCCATTAGAATGTCTCTCTCTGCAGATAACAGATGCATTTCCTCAGGCCTTCAGCTTCCACTGTGAGTCCTCAGTTATGAAGACCTTGGCTTCCCAAGGGAAAAAATGTGGAAGCTGTTCAGACTTTCTCCCTTAACCTTTGCTCGATTGCGATAATGACACCAAGTCTAAATGTCAGTCTGGTTTGTGTCATCAGTGAAAGAAAACATGTTTCAGCATTTGACTGCTCGTCTGTCTAAAGAGTAATTCGTGTCAGCATATGCACATTTTCCCAGAGATGAACATCTCAACACAATACCCCCTTGTTCTTTCCATACACAGACCTTCACTACATCAGCTGCGATGCAGAAAAATGAAACTAAAAAAAGGAGACGTTCAAGGAAACTGTGTCTAAATCACCCAGACAGCCACTCGTCTGCACGGTTGTCGCTCATACTGGTGAGAGGTGAGAAGTTAACTGTATTTTCCAGATCTTAATCAAAATGTTCAGCCGCACCGATGTTCAGTCAGCCAGCAGGTCTCTGTGTTGCACGTGTTTCTGATCTGTTGTAAGAGAAAAGTTCAAATCGTATCAAACATCTGCTGAGCTGGTCTGAGCTGGGAGCTGTTGGTGCTCAGACTGGTGTCTGAATCACACCGCGCACGTTAGACCTGAACAGATTCAGCCTGTTTCCAGTGTTCACTCTCTAAAACACACGTCGAGGCTCTGGGAGTGAAAACAAGCCGTCAGCCGTTCAACCGTCTGTTAGTGTGTTTGGGAGACGTGTGCAAAGGTCTCGAGTTTGTGTTCGCTTGTGAGATTTCTGCCCACAGGGGAAAAAAAACGTCCCACAAACTGGTGGACTAATGCTGCAGAAAAGAGAGAAATCCAGTCACACTGCAAAAAACTGAAGCCTTCCCTTTAAGAAAACACGTCCAAAGGATTTAGATGAAATGGGTTTGAAGACGTGTGAATGTGCAGCCAAATGTTGGAGAACAAAGAAAGTCAACGCTGGCACTGGATCAGAAATTCAGCTCTAAAACTACTTGTTTTTTTCTTGGATAAGTCCAAGACCGCCAGACTCCAGAAAAATGACACCAGGTTTCTGGCTGGTGTTTGACTGATTTAACCACTAATGTTTAATGGGGCGGCTGTGGCTGAGTGGTTAGAGCAGTCGTCCTCAATGCAAGAGTTGGGGGTTCGATTCCACTAGCAGTCACATGCTGAAGTGTCCCTGGGCAAGAACCTTCGTTTCCTCTGATGTGTGTCCCATCGGTGTATGAATGTGATAAAGCTCTGATTAGTCTTTGTAGAGATCTAGTATAGAGCTGTGAGAATGGATAAATGAGGCACAGATTGTTGTAAAGAGCTTTGAGTGTCTTGATAAGATAGAAAGTACAGTCCATTTAATGTTCTAAATTATCTTGTTTGTTAAACTTTGGTGGTAAGTTTGTTCCTGAAAAGGGATCAATTGTAATAATTTTCTTTAAATTTGTACATAATCAGAGCAAACGTTCAGTAAAAATTGAACATAAGATACAATATAAACTCAAGAAGAATGCAGAAAATATTTCAGTTTAAACAAGCGGCACTCTGTCTCCTGTCGCTGCCGGATTAAAAAAAAAAGTTTTGTCGTTTGAGATGAGTGTTTTTCTGGTCTGGAATTGGACAGGGAATGCCAGTAAACCTTAATGTTTTTGGTGAAGTTATTGAAGAGGGTAGGAGAACTAAGGTAGGCTCATTTTTCTTGCACAGATCCTGGTGAGTGGCGAGCGCAAAGTCATCCACCACCTGACAACGGCAGAGCTAGGGGGTGGCCAATGGTGGCCTTGGCCGCCATTGATAAATTTTCAGCCACCCTACTGGCCACCCCAATCATCTGAGGCTAGGAAAAACATAATAATGTATGTATATTATAAAACAAAAAAAACAATTCTATGAGTACAATTTTTTCAGTGCAGCTATGACTTCAGCAGAAATGTACTTTTGAACATCTAGAAAGAAATGTACAATCGGTGTCAATTTTTAGGAACCAGGTGGAAAACAACATTGAATATCAGATTTCTGTGCAACAGTTTATGTCCTTGATCATTCAACCTTTGACAGATTATAAAATAGGTAATGGGCAGCAAAGAAACTTGGTTTTACAAAATTGATATTCTTGTCTTTACCAGCTGATCAGCAGTGGGTCGGGTGAGGCTTTCAGGAGTGAATCACTGGAAACAGTAATGAAACGGGTTCATGTAGGAAAAATCATTTTACATTTTAGAAAAGACCAATTATCTAAAAATCTAACTAACCATCTTCAAAACTGAAATAAAGGCCACAGACCCAGAGAGAGCATGAGTGTGTGTGTGTGTGTGTGGTCTGATAGTTTAATTGAATTTACACATGACAGGAAGTCAGCAGCCTGAGTCCTTCTTTCTGCCGACAAAGATCCCTCTGATACTACAGTGAGGTCATGATCTGAGTCAGCTCCTACATCACATAAATGGAAACACAACCCTGATGACACAAACAAAATGTTATTTTCCAATTATCTGTGCATTAAATTCTGAAACAATTCTCTCTTTTTGGATAATTTTATTCTTTTTAAACAGCTCAAACAACTGAAAAATCTTCAGACATGAAAGGTCCGTTTGCATGGCACAGTTTTGTAAATGAAACCATATCATTTGTGCCATTGGTGTCAGAATTATTTGTATTGTGGGAGAAAAACACTTGTGGGAGTCCTCCCTCAGAAACATCTGAATAAATTAGATGTCATTTCCTGCATTCTGGCGTATTTTAACGGGTTGTTAAACATTTATGTTTACCTACATGAGTAAACACTTGAAAACATCGGCACTAAGGTAGCACTAAGGTAGCACTAAGCTAGCGCTAAGGTAGCACTAAGGTAGCATTAAACTAGCACTAAGGTAGCACTAAGGTAGCATTAAGCTAGCACTAAGGTAGCACTAAGCTAGCACTAAGCTAGCACTAAGGTAGCATTAAGCTAGCACTAAGGTAGCACTAAGGTAGCACTAAGCTAGCGCTAAGGTAGCGCTAAGCTAGCACTAAGGTAGCACTAAGGTAGCACTAAGCTAGCACTAAGCTAGCACTAAGGTAGCATTAAGCTAGCGCTAAGGTAGCGCTAAGGTAGCACTAAGCTAGCATTAAGCTAGCACTAAGGTAGCGCTAAGGTAGCGCTAAGCTAGCGCTAAGGTAGCGCTAAGGTAGCACTAAGGTAGCATTAAACTAGCACTAAGCTAGCACTAAGGTAGCATTAAACTAGCATTAAACTAGCACTAAGGTAGCACTAAGCTAGCACTAAGGTAGCACTAAGCTAGCACTAAGGTAGCGCTAAGCTAGCGCTAAGCTAGCGCTAAGCTGGCACTAAGCTAGCACTAAGGTAACACTAAGCTAGCACTAAGGTAACACCAAGGTAGCACTAAGGTAGCGCTAAGGTAGCACTAAGCTAGCACTAAGGTAGTACTAAGCTAGCGCTAAGCTAGCACTAAGGTAGCACTAAGGTAACACTAAGGTAGCACTAAGGTAGCACTAAGGTAGCACTAAGCTAGCGCTAAGGTAGCACTAAGCTAGCGCTAAGGTAGCACTAAGCTAGCACTAAGCTAGCACTAAGGTAACACTAAGCTAGCACTAAGCTAGCGCTAAGGTAGCGCGCAACACAGAGGTGTCTCCCCCTCCTCCCCTACCCTGTCCTCCAAAACCCCAGAAGCAATGAGTGCCTGTCAGTTCTACACCTCAGTGAGCCTTCACCTCTGGAAGCCTCAACTGAGCTGTGTGAGAACTTCCTCCATTTCTTTTTAGAAAAAGTGGCAAACACCCGGGCACTCATTTCTCCACCAGCTCATGATCTGTCCATCCCTTCTCAGTGTGTGGCTGTGTTTGACCACTTTGAGCCCATCTCTCTGTCTTCTCTGGAGCAGGTAATGTGCAGCATGAAGCCATCTGGTTCCCCCTTTGATGTGGTCCCCCCTCGACTACTAAAGGAAGTTTTTCCTACCCTGGGTCCTTTTATCCTCACTATTCTGAATAGCAGTTTATCCTCAGGTGTGGTGCCAAAGACTTTTAAACATGCTGCTGTCCAGCCCCTCCTGAAAAAACCTAACCTTGACCCCTCAGTCATGTCCAACTTCCGGCCTGTCTCCAGACTCCCATTCACCTCTAAACTACTGGAAAAAATTGTGGAGTCTCAGTTGAAACAGTTTTTGGGGGATCACGCTATCCTTGAGTTATTCCAATCTGGCTTCAAATCTCTCCATAGCACTGAAACTGCTCTACTGAAGGTTTTTAATGACATTTTCATTTCCACAGACGCAGGTGATTCTGTGCTGCTTGTCCTATTGGACCTTACATCTGCTTTTGACACCATCGACCACAATATCCTCATTTCTAGACTGGAGCAGTTTCAGTGCTATGGAGAGATTTGAAGCCAGATTGGAATAACTCAAGGATAGCGTGATCCCCCAAAAACTGTTTCAACTGAGACTCCACAATATCCTCATTTCTAGACTGGAGCAGTGGGTGGGCATCACAGGGTCAGCCCTTAAATGGTTTGGGTCCTTCCTCTCTGACAGAACCTTCTGTGTCAATATCAAAGATTTTAGTTCGGCATCGACCGCACTCCAGTGGGGGGTACCGCAGGGGTCCATCCTCGGTCCCCTTCTCTTTTCTTTATACCTGCTGCCACTAGGTGCTATCTTCCGCAAACACGACATACCCTTTCATTTCTATGCAGATGATTGCCAAATTTACTTCCCCCTGAGGCACAGAGGCACACGTTCTATTCAGCCTCTTCTTGACTGCCTGGCTGACATCCGGGACTGGATGGCTTTAAACTTCTTAAGCTTCAATGAGAAGAAGTCTGAAGTCATGCTGTTCCATCCCAGTGGCTCACTCATGAACCATGACATTGACCTTTTCTCTCTAGCCCCGCTAGAGAAACAAAAGGTGACTAATCTGGGGGTGATAATGGACCCGTCCTTAAAACTCAGCAGTCACGTAAACATGATGGT
>NC_056516.1:7383499-7394407 GCF_014905685.2 Nematolebias whitei | reverse complement strand
AGCTGAAGCCTATACTCAACAAAAAGAACCTCGAGACAGTGATCCACGCCTTCATAACATCTAGGCTTGATTACTGCAATTCACTTCTGTTTGGAATCAGTCAGTCCTCCATTGCTCGTCTACAACCGGTCCAAAATGCTGCAGCCCGATTTTTAACTGGTACAGGCTATAGAGAGCACATCACGCCAGTTTTGGCCTCCCTGCACTGGCTACCCATTCACCTTCGGATCCATTTCAAAATTCTCATGTACGTTTTTAAATCACTGAACAGTTCCGCCCCATCCTATCTCACTGATCTTCTGCAGCCATATGTCCCACCGCGCTCTCTGAGGTCAGCAGACCAGATGCTTCTCTCAGTCCCAGAAACCCGTCGTAAGCTCAGGGGTGACAGGGCTTTCTCTGTTGCAGGTCCACGACTGTGGAATGAGTTGCCACTGAGTGTCCGGCAGGCTCCCACACTCTCAGTCTTTAAGTCTCGCTTGAAGACCCACTTCTATTCGCTTGCCTTTAACACGGTGTGATTTGTTTTGGTCTGGTCTGTTCTCTACTCTGTTGGCCATTTTAGTTAGCTTCTGCTGCTATTTGTATCTGTATTTCTATTTTATGTTTTCCTGTTCGCTGTGCATGTTTGTGTTCTTTTGTACAGCACTTTGGTTGGCCTTGTTGCTGTTTTAAGTGCTATATAAATAAATTGGTATGGTATGGTATGGTATGGTTAAGGCAGATGACCCAGGCAAACTCTGCATGTGGTGTGGTGAGTTGTAGGTAACCAGGAAAACATGGAGTGGATTTTTAGTGGTTTGAGTTAATCAAGTGGAATGGATTTGTTCACAAAGAAATAGAACCAGAGCTGGATGAACTAATATTCTAATATTTCATGTTAAATATGGGGGAGTGGGGGGGCCAAACGAATATTTTTTAAATGTGAGGGGGACACATCCCCTTCACATATGATTGATGTGTCAACCATTCATGTGCACAACACCATCTCTGACGCTGATCCAGTAAGAATCCAGGTCTCAGAGCGGAGGGTTTTGCAAATGTCTGGCATCGTTTCAAGGGAAACCACATCTTATGTGAAGTCACACATGTGCACTACGGTCATGTACAGTCACAGGTGACTGTAGTGGGTCAGTAGAAACACACTTTGCACGTTCCGAGCACACTTTTAGAAGTCACTACTGGACACAACTTTACAACTGATGTAAATGAAATAGGCAGGGTTGAGAATTTTCACGTCCAAATTGTTCCTCTACACATTACCTGAAGAACGTCCTGACATTTTGAAGGTGGATAAAACAGCTAATGAATTTGGTTTGTCACAATCCACTGTTTCCATCGTTATCAGGCAAACCTTTTGGGCCATCGTTGTTCACGTCAACCCAAAAAACATCCGTGTACTTGTTGGAGAAAAATGTTCTCACTTCTCCTTCAACACAAACTCAAAGATAGACTTGTGCAGAACGGGTCCAGAAGTACTTTATAAAATTTATGTTAAGATCCTGAACAAGAGAACTCTGCACAACAGAGCTGTCAGCGTGTGGGACAACACGCTCAGAGGTCAGAAGCCCCAGTGGAGGACTCTTTACAAACCTCCGACAAAAAAACGTACTGGCGATCTTCAATGGAGGATCCTTCACAGCGCCATTGCAACAAACTCTTTTTTGTCGGTCATCAGTCCTGAGGTTTTAAATGAGTGTCCTTTTTGCAGTTTGTCTGAGAATGTTTTTCATGTTTTTACAGATTGTGTACGGCTGACGGCTCTGTTTAATCTAATGACGAGGATTTTTAGCCTTTTTGACCCAGTTTTCACCAAATCTGTTTCCACACCAAGTCATCCTTCTCCATCTCACTGTGTCCTCACTCCAACTACCTTCATGTCCTCTCTAACTGCATCCATATATCTCCTCTTTGTCCTTTTCTTGGCAGCTGCATTTCTAATATCCTTCTACCAATATACCCACTGTCCTTCCTCTGGACATGTCCAAACCACTGTCCCTCCTCTGGACATGTCCAAACCACTGTCCCTCCTCTGGACATGTCCAAACCACTGTCCCTCCTCTGGACATGTCCAAACTACTGTCCCTCCTCTGGACATGTCCAAACATCTCAGTCTGGTCTCTAACTTTATCTCCCAGTTGTTCAACCTGTGCTGTACCTCTGATGATCTCATTCCTAATTTTATTCATCCTTGTCTCTCCTAAGGAGAACCTCAACATCTTCATTTCTGCCACTTCCAGTTCTGTCTCCTGTCTTTTTGTCCATGTCTTTGTCTCCAGAACATACCCTACTCACTAATGTCTTGTAAACTTTTTCTTTGACCTTTGCTGACACCCTTTTGTTACAAATCATTCCTGAAACTTTTTTCCATCCACTCCATCCTGTCTGGACTCTCTTCTTCACCTCTTTACCACACTCCCCATTTTCCTGGACAGTGGACCCCAAGTACTTGAAGTCCTGCACCTTTGTGACCTCTGCTCCTTGTAGCCTCACTGTTCCACCAGCCTCCCTCTCATTCACACACATGGACTCTGTCTTACTACGGCTGACTTTCATTCCTCTTCTTTCAAGTGTATACCTCCACCTCTCTAAGTTCTCTTCCACCTGTTCCCTGTTCTCACCACAGATCACAATGTCATCTGCAAACATCATCGTCCATGGGGATTCCTGCCTGACCTCATCTGTTAGTCTGTCCATCACCAGAGCAAACAAGAAGGGGCTCAGAGCCGATCCTTGATGAAACTATGCACTGATGAAATATAAACTTTTTAAATAAAACTTTATATTTTAGTTATTGATTAAACTGGACCAGAATTATCCGATGCTCATGTGGTTCTATCAGCTGCTGATGAGACAGTTTCTAATGCAGCCATCTGAGGGATGGATGTCTTTAAAGCTCATTTAGGATGAAAAACTTTCCTTTATATATACTAAAAATGTATTCTTAAAATTATTCACTGAAATTGTGCAGTGTAAATATATAAACCCCTTCTAATATTTTGGGTGTAAATGTGTTTTAAAACAGTTTAGTGATTTTCAACAATTGTTGACTAAGTGGAGCTCCTGCTTTCGTCACCAGTCTTTCACCATCCAAGCATGATAATCACCTGCTGACATCTGTTCTAACTCACTCTCAGTGGCCCTCGCTCCAACTATATTAAGGAATATTCAAATCAACATCAGGTCACAGCTGATACTGTGAACAAGAACAGTATCCACTTGAGCTATGAAACGATGTCAACACATTGATATATGAAAAGTATAAAGAGAACCACGATCAAAAGAAGAGTTATAGCTGCTGCTGGAGGCTCATTAGACTCACTACTGCCTGTCTGTCACTCCCTGACTGCAAACACAAACAGAAAGCGTTAACTTTGATTATACACTGCTGTCTCTGACTCTCTCTGTAAATGTGACAGCACTGTACGTGAACACATCTCAAAATGGTTCATAAATCACAGGTAAAGTGTCCTTGTCCTGTTCAGAGGTGAGCTTTCAGAAATTAGTTCGGTCCATCAGAACCAAAAAGGTGGAGCAGAACTCTGCTGTGCTGAAGCAGAGTGATGCATTCAATGTGTGTCGGACGTCTCCCTCGTCATTTACTATAATGTATTAACTCATTTTGGTGAGCCTCTTTGTGGTTAATTTTAAAAACTAACTACAAAGTTGCTGTGCGTCATCAATATTCTCTTCTGTTTGTATTAAAGTGTGAAATGTGTGAGAGAGTCACGTCCCAGAGGCAGTGTGAGTGTTGCAAAGCACGCTGGGTAGGAAATATGTTTATGATGTTTCTGAGTGTGAAAATGGGTTTTAATGTTATTTACCTGTTCTGGTTTGGCATTTATATTAAAGTCTCTGTTACAGGATGTAAACTGACACCATGAGTCAGAGACAGTCTGCTGTAATTATGACGGAGAAAAGAGAACGGCAAGGGTCGTGACATCAATAGGTGGTGATTAGCTTTACATAGTGTAGCATCGCTTTGTACAAATCATCATTCTCCTGTACACTTTTAGTAAAATTAGTGGACTCAATTTACTAGATTTAAATTTAGTAGAAGCTGATTCTGCTAAAGGTTTTCAAAGTTAGTGAAAATGCTAATCGGCTAAACGAAAAGTCAGTTCCGCTGTCGGATTAGTGGGACCGTGCCCACCACTGGTAACGGTGCTTCAGTGAATGAGCACTAAAGTGATTAGAGCAGTCGTCCTCCACTAAAAGAGTTGGGGGTTAGATTCCACCAGCAGTCACATGCCGAAGTGTCCCTGGGCAAGACCATGAACCCCTCGTTGCCTCCGATGTGTGTCCCATCAGTGCATGAATATGATAAAACACTGATTGTAGATCTAGTATAGAGCTGTATGAATGGGTAAATGAGGCACAGATTGTGTTGTAAAGAGCTTTGAGTGTCTTGATCAGATAGAAAGGAGTTATATAAGTACAGTCCATTTACCATTTAAAGCACCGTTAAAGGTGAGAAGACACGACAGGAAAGTAAAATCGCATATTGTTTGCAATAAAATTAATGTAAAATAGAAATCACTGACTATAAGTAAACTTTTTATGTTCATAAAACTATCGGGCATCAGCTCAGTTTGAAGGGATAATTCTGGGTTTGTTTTCCAACAGCTTCACGTTCTTATGTGACTTTTAGAACCAGAATCCTCTCACTGACCAAAATTATATGCTGCCCAAAATATCAGGAAACGCTTTCAGATTTTCCTGCTTCTTAAATGCTCAAGAGGACAAGAAGGTGAAGACAGAACAGCCGGGGGAAGCTTGGGAGCAACAGGTGAAAAAAAACAGGTGATGGCTTCTGAAACAGGTGAAGCAAAGCAGACTAAAACGATGACGCCACATGAAGGAAAGGGTTTTTTAGGTTGAACTTGAAACAGAAAATTACTTGTCGGTGAAGAAAGAAGTAGAATGAATTTAGTTGGCTTCCTGTTGTCGTGTCCAAGAAGAAGGACGGCTTCTATTACACCTGCGTCTACAGCGGTGGCACATGGAAACATGAGAGCGGATCAGTGCGGGAGAATGAGTTCGTATAGGAGGAACAGATCGCAGAGATGAAAAGTCGTCTCTTTGCTCAACCGTGTGTTGCCTAACCCTCTCTATGGGGAACCATGACTTTGACAGTGATACACACTAAATAGGATCTTCAAAGGAGGACTGCAAAAAGAGCGGGAGAGCGTCTTAGCCCCGCTTACAGGAATCAAAAGGATTAGGGTGAGTTTTAGCCAGCAGGATAAAGAAATACTAAACAAATCATGTGTAATGAAGAAAAATGGAGGTAAAATCTTTGGGCAGCCATGTTCCTGAATCATCCCTCGCTCTTCATCTTGTTCCCATCCTCCCTAATCCAGTCCACGGGTTTCTTTGTGTTGCTTGACGTCAAAGATGAGAAGTCGGTGCGAGTCTTATGGTGCTGACATGCAACAATCTCACTTTTTAAATGCTTGGAGATAAAGCCAGCGGTCCAAGGTCAAGAAGAAAGCGACGTAAGGAGTCGTGAGGGAGTGAGGGGAGGGAAGGTATGTCAAGGATATGTGCTGATATCTCAGGTTTGCAGAGATATTTTATTACACAGATGATCTGAGAAAGACTCTCTGAGCCAGACCATCAGATGAAGAGAGCCGGCTGAGGTTTCCCTGCAAAAAGATGAGACAGTAATGTGAAACATCTGCAGATTCATCCACTCCATCCTACAAAAAAACCTGGATCTGAGCTCCTCCTGCATCACTCATGAGCTGTAGATGTACCAATGGGTACACGGCAGCTAAAACTTTAATTTTCCTCATGTTGGGCCTTATTTTTTTTATTTTTATGTTACAAAATTGCATCCAGCTGAACTGGGCTGAGCCTCAGAGACAGAGGTGTTTTTGTTCACCGGATGGGAGCTCGAGCGCAAGAAAATTAGCTGGAACGTAGGAATGCACTCACAGCTTGTGTTTCTGTATGAACTGACGACAGAAGAGCAGAGAAATATGAGAGGCCCTGCAGGACATCATTTATTCTTGCTTTCGAGAGACTTTGATAGCGAATGAGAAATTCTCCACATAAACCGGTTCGAGTCTTCCAAAGACTGCAGGATTTGTAGGTCAAGCAGGACACAAACTCTAAACACACTTTTATGAAAAAGTTATGAGTACAAATTGTTTTTAGCAACGCATTGTTGGATAGAAAACACATGTCAGATAAAGTAAAAGCCTTTGAGGAAAGAAAATCAACCCTGGAGCTAAACTATTCCAAACTCAACAACAAATAGTTCGTAGTGTGTATTTGTGTGTGCGTGCTTGTATAAAGGCAGAGTCTCTTGTAATGGCGATCATCATGATCATAATAATGAAAGGTTGCCGTCAGCCTTGGATAGAAAAGAAGAAGGACAAGTAGAACTACCTCTGACAAGAAGGGATGACGTCAGCAGAAGCCAGGGCGGAAAACATTTCACAATGACGGAGCATTATCTGGTAATCTGTGTCAGTGTGTGTTGAACCAGTTAGTCAGGTGCTGCTTGTTGCTTTGGGGACATTTAACAGAGACAAGGATGAGCCAGCTCCGTGTTCCACCGCTTGTTTGGCAGAGATGCTGAACAGTTCCCACTGATTTCCACCGGAGACCGCTCAACCATCAGAGTCAGCTTTAAATTAAAATGCTGTTCTAGATATCCGTCAGCAGGAAAATAAGTCGCCAGAGCCAAAACAGGTATAAAAAAACCCCATTGCCTGCAAACAACACCCGTCTGCACACTGGAGCAATAAACAGGAAGCTTGAAGCTGACTCAGATGAAGTCAGCATGGACGTGTTGTTGCTGTGCACCTTTCAAGGCTGACTGCAGGAGCTTGTGCACATGGACACACACAGTAAACTTTAAAAGTCAGCTTCTCGTCTTCCTCACATACCTGTTTGTAGAAATAGCAGCATCTCTTCTGTCAGGGACTAAACACAGAACAGGTGCTGAACTGGGCTCACCTGTTTTCAGTTTGTCTGGGCGTCCCAGCAGCCAGAAGCTGCTCCATGTGTCCCTTTTTGGGCTCGAGCTGAAGGAAGGAGGGCAGGACACGGTTCCTTCCACCTGCACCTTCTCCTTCTTCTTCTTCTTGTGGATGCTGTTCCCCATTTTGTGGGGGCCAATCCTGAAGCCCCCTAAAGTAGGTCTACCATGCTGTCTCACTTTAACATCTGTATCCCAGCACGCATGAATCCCAGCAGATAAATCCTTCCTGCTGCTGATTCGGCTCTTCTTTCAGAACAAAACAAACCCTTATTGAGTTCCTGTGCTAAAGACCCAGTGACACCATTCAAACTGGCAAACGAGCTCCAGCTCTGATCAGACATGCAGATCCAGCAAAGAGAAGATGAAAAAAGGGCTGCACGCTTAAATCAGTCGACCATCTCCGAGCTGACACCCTCATGTTCATCCAGCTGCTGAAGGAAGCAACATCCAACACTGACAAGCTCATGTGTGTGGAGGAGCCCCTCCCACCTTCTGCCTGTGCACACACACACACACACACACACACACACACACACACACACACACACTGAGCTCCATCATACGGAGCATCAAATACTTCACACAGCTTTCTCTCACGCACAGCGGCACCTCCTCCGAGTGCAAGTGGTTGTTAGATCCTCGTGCTGCAAACCGTTAGAAGCACAGCTGACAGGTCCTGTCAACACAACCCGGTGGAGGAGAAAACGCAGGTTTCTTCGTGTCAGAGTCACACGCACACAATAATCCACTGACGAGAACAGAGACACATCTGTGGCGTTCAGCTAACAGGAAACAGTATGAAAGAGGGGAAAAATGGAGCCTGAAGACAGAAATCTTAAGCGTGCCACAGGTGTTGATAATGAATGGGGATTTTAAAAACGCACATCTGGATGTACACACAAACAGCAGAATCAGTGCCAAACAACTGGTTGTGCTCACATGACGACGCTCCAGCTGTGCATGAAGGAAACATGATGGGTGAGGTTCAGGAAAATGAAGACTTATCATTTAAAAAACATTTAAACCAGAAAACATTCACACACACTCTCTATATATGTATATATAAATATATATATAAAATGTCTTCAGTTGATCCAAAATGCTGCTGCCAGAGTCTTAACTGGAGTTGGTGGGAGAGATCTCCAGTTTTAGTTTCTCTCCATTGGCTCCCTGTCAAATCCAGAATAGAATTCAAAATCTTATTTCTAACCTACAAAGTTCTCAACAACCTAGCTCCATCTTATATTACAGATCTTATTGTTCCATATTTTCCTAACAGAACACTTCACTCTCAGACTGCAGGTTTACTTGTGGTTCCTAGAGTTTCCAAAAACAGAATGGGAGGAAGATCCTTCAGTTATCAGGCTCCTCTCTTGTGGAACCAACTTCCAATCTCTGTCCATGAGGCTGACACATTATCCAGTTTTAAAACTAGACTTAAGACTTTCCTTTTTGATAAATCCTGTAGTTAGGGTCGGCTTGGGTTTCCTGAGCTGTCCCTTAGTTATGCTGCTAGGCTTAGACTGCTGGAGGACAAACTGACCACAAATTTCACTCTGCTACTGTCTTTACTTACTCTGCTCAACATGTTTTGTATTTGTAATTATTATTTCTATCTTTAACATGTTTTTTTTTTGTCTTTCAGATACACCTGGACCTATACCTGGACCTACCATTCTGTGTTCGTCTGTCTCTCCTTCCTGTCCTCTCAACCAGCCGGTCAAAGCAAATGGCTGCTTGTCCTGAGCCTGGTTCTGCTGGAGGTTTCTTCCTGTTAAAAGGGAGTTTTTTCTTTCCACTGTTGCCACTGTGCTTGCTCAGGATGGGAGACTGCAACGAAGCCAAGATTCATCTTGTCTGCTGGATTCCTTAGATAGAGAACTTTACTAATTGGCTTTTATGTGAATGTTTCTGTAAAGTGCCCTGAGACAACTTTGTTGTGATTTGGCGCTATATAAATAAACTGAATTGAATTGAAAGGCATCACAATATTCATATCCACAAACTCATGGTTTGATGCATTTCTTTAAGTTGTTTTTTCCTCAGTGGTACAAGAGGAGTTACAAAATCAAAAATGGTGACCAGAACTGAACAATAACAGCCAGGTAATTAAAAAACGGTTGCTTCGCTGTTGTCACTAATTAAAATAGCAGTCACTGAATCCCAGAGTGGTGGGTGCTCCTTGGTGATGATGTGCACTCACTGCGAGGCTGTGGCAGGCCTTTAATTCAAGAGCTTCCGGATCAATAGCAGCTGGAGCAAAGTCGAATTGAGACGTATGATAAAAGAGACCAGACCTGAACTCTATCAGTTTGGAGCACGCTGCTGATATCAAGTGAAACAGAGATGCCTCGTAGGAACAGAGTGGAGGAAGAGGAGTAATGAAAGCAGACACTCATCACCGTTTCCTCTCCTCTCATCTCTGAGGAGCTGAGAGGAGATAAAGAGCCTCCAATAAAAAGCAGATTTACTGTTACGGTGTGTGTGTAGATGTAGGCAGGAGCTGCAAGGCACAAACAAATAAACTAAATGCAGGTGTTGGTTTGAATCTCAAGCTCTGTGGGCTTTCATTGGGAATGTCTAATTACGGAACATGATTGTTTCCAGTATTTGTGTTAAAGAAAAGATGGGCGTGTAGGATGACCCCCCCAGTGTTTCTTATTGCTGTGTAAATTGATCTGCTTGAGCACGCTCAGAAACAGCCTCCTAATGCAGCCCCAGCAGAACCACACCTAGTACTTGTGTTGCTAGAGTACTGCCTATCCCATCCATCGCTGAGTGCACTTTAGAGAGAGAGTGTTTGTACCGGCTGCTCGGTACCTCGTCTGCACCTACGAGCTGCAAAGCATCGTGCCCCAGATACATTTAACTGTAGGAGTGATCCAAGTGTGTCACTGTGGGGGCAGGTGGGTCTGCAGGCAGCTGGGAGCGTGTCTCACATTGAAGGTGGAGAAAAAAGTTGTTGTCAGGGAAAGTGACTGTCTGGGTCTCGAGACGTAAAATACCAAGTGTTTTTGTTTGTCTGTAAAAATATGAAGAAGTCTGAACGTGAAAGAGAGAAGGCAGGGATGTGTTTGTCCAGGTGAAGCTCAAGGAGTCGAGACGTCAACTCAGGGCTGCCATCTTGAGGTCAAGTCTTGCAATCACATCAAAGACAAAAGTTCAAGTCTGTCAATCCAAAAACAAGACAAGATGATTGTAGCTTCACTCAGGGATTTTTATTTTATTTTAATCTCAAAGGCGCAAGCAGATTATTTGTGACCCATCGCATCAAACCAATAGTTGTAATCTGATTTATAGGCAGCTATAGTGCACTGCTTGCTAAATATGATGGTTTTTTTACTGGACCTTGAAGGAAACGTCAGAAACATAATCCCAAAGAATGTTTTGAAGTCTTCTGGAGGAGCATGCTACAAGATGGCCGTGTAGGACTGCTGCTCCCAGTATTTTATCTGTAAAGCCCTTGAACTTGCATGCTTATGAACAAATTTGTCATAATATATTAAATAAGGAAAGGCCATTGGTGAAAGACAAGCAGAGTAAGTCAGAAACAAGGAAACAAAAGGAGGATATTAATATAGACACTGAAGCTAAAGAAGGAGGTACATAGGGTAACGCTAACACTGCTAATGCTAGTATTGTGGAGGAAATGGAAGACAACATCAATTTACAGGCAATCTACAAAGAGATGAACAATTTTAGAAAGGACAATACACAACAATTTGAAGAAACAGGAGATAAATAAGACCAATGCCATACTGAGGAGGTGGAGAGACGAGTTCTGGAAAAACAGTGGGTGCCATCAGTGGAAGGTATTTTGATCGAGCTAATAAAACTCCAGGCTACACTCAACTCACAACTTACTGACCAAGAAGGTCACTCCAGACCAAGAAGGCCACTCCAGACCAAGAAGG
>NC_056516.1:7379612-7383399 GCF_014905685.2 Nematolebias whitei | reverse complement strand
ACATCTGTTACAGGTTTTAACAGCATTGTTGAGTTTTTCTCATTAGCTGCTGTTCTATGCAGCTTCATGTGGGACAAGTGACAATGACGGGACTAAAACTATAATTTTTCAGCTTGATGAACACTAATCAGTGAAAATCCTCTCCTACAATGTGAATAATATTGTGGCTGCACAGAAAAGATGAAAAATATTAAACAAGTTCAAAAAGGAAAAGGTCCACACAGCACTCCTCCAAGAGATACATGTCAGACAAGGAACAACAGAAATTAAAACGGAGGTATGAACAAGTTTTTACATCATTGGATAAAGTTTAATATCACAGCATGAACGTTATTAACACTTATCCTATAGGAAAGACAAAGAGGGTACATATTGATTAAGAGAAGGACTGATGTTTTTTGGTGACTCTCTTCAACATATACACACCTCCTGGGAGTGAGTGGAATTTTTACAAACAGCCGTAATATGTGGGGGTGATGTTAACATCAGATTATCTAAATTAGACACTTCAGGGTCAGGTTTACAACAAAAACTACTTACAAAGAAAATAAACTCCTGTATATTATGAAGGAAACAGGAATTATTGATGTCTGGAGAGACTTCTACCCCTCCAGGAGAGATTACACTCACCTCTATAAAAAGAGTGAAACATCACTCCAAGCCACACTGAGCAGTCACACCAGGAAGTAGTGTTTAGCTGTAACAACCCTTAATCAGTTAGTTGCACACTTCTGTGCGGTTTGGAGAAGCAGAGCTTACATTTAACAGGACTGATGAGCTAGTGGCTAGTCCAAACACAGCCAGGATCTAAGTGGACTGCCATCTTCTGAAACAACTCAAGTCCCAGAAATCTCATGGGTGTTTAAGCAAACACCATTTTAGAGGCCGACAGTCCATCACCATCCCTGCACGCTGCTTGACATGAAATTCTTAGACTTTCAGTGTGAAGCGCAGCAGCAGCCTCGGAGGCTTCCTTCTAAATTTAGCAACATTTACGTTGTAGTAATCGTGAAGCGCAAAGCAGACAGCCGTGTAAAAGTTTACGAAACAACGTTTTTATGAACAGCTATGACATTTTAAAGATGGGAGTCGTTTTAGGACGGCAAAATCCACTTCAGAAGTTCTTCTGTGTGGTTCAGCAGTGATTGGATCATTAAAATGATCTGACAGACACCCCCCCCCCCCCCCCTTCAAAGTGGATTTACAACTGCTTCAATCTTCAAAATGCCACAGCAGCTCTTGTTAATGCTTTAATGTGCATGTTTATGTCACCAAGTTTAAATTACAGGGTTTTTACGGAGACATTAGATCTCTGTGGTCATTTGTGCTAGCAAACAACTGTGAGTTTGGACTAGCTGTTAGCCCAGTCGTCCTTACTTTAAATCTATTTTGCCAAACTGAGCTATCTACAACAAGCAAGACACTATTTACTTGCAACTTTTCCACAGAACCCCCATCAAAATGTCCAAAGTATCCCTGCACACACAGTTCCACTCCTCTGGGCCGTCTCTGCAGCAGCAGCACGAGACTTTTGAGTCGTTATCGTGCTTAAAGTCTCAGCAGGCCACAAACGTGACGATGGAGGATTTACCGAGGCGCTGCATCTCCACTTCACCCCTGAGACGAGCTGCAGCTTAAACGAGAGACTGACGCCAGGGAAACAGTTTAAACACTGCGTAATTCCTCAATGAAAGTCAGGCGTGTCTTTTATCCACACCCTCACAGGTGTGGCGGCTTAAGGTGACTGAGCTCCACGTGCGGGTGGAAGGTGCCTGTAGTGTCTCTGCAAGGCCAGCAGGGAGAGGAGAGAGGCACACAGACGACACTCATGTTGAGACGTTCATCAGTGTGGAGCCACAAGAGGCTCAGATTAGAAACAACCGGAACGATTTGTTAACGTTAAACTAAAACGTTTCACAGCTCAGAGAGCAGAGCGCACACAGCTGGATGGGGTAGATAGAGTTCAACAGGTGGATCTGTTGCAACAGGTTACGTAACAGGACACACACACACACCCCTGGAGGGAAATGTTAGTCTGTGTGTAGCGCCCCCCCCCCCCCCCATAAGTTCAGACTGATGTGTTCCAGCTGCTATCAAACACCCTCAGTGTCCAAAAACAGAACTTCTTTAAATCATGAGCTCAGAGCAGATGGCTGCTGATGTCACACGACTTTAGTCAACGTTTCCTGACTGCATGTTTCATTTACTGTAGCCAGCTCGCCTGTTTATTTACATCCATCCATCCATCCATCCATCCGTCCGTCAGTCCATCCATCCATCCATCCATTATCTTTACCTGCTTCTTCCTTTTCGGGTCACAGAGGTCACTGGTGTCCATGTCCAGCAGACACTGTGGCAGAGGCAGGGGACACCCTGGACAGGTCTCCAGTCCATCACAGGGACACATGAGAAATGAGACAAACAACCATTCACTCTCTCTCTCTCACCTAGAGACAATTTAGAGTTACCAATCAGCCCAACATGCATGTTTTTGGTCTGTGGGAGGAAACTGGAGTAAACCCACAGAGAGAACATGCAAACTCCACCCAGAAAGATCCCGGGCCGGGATTTGATCCGGCGACCTGCTCGCTGAGACACTACAGCTCTACCAACTGAGCCGCCACTTATGTTTATTTTCATATACATGTATTGCAGTGTAACGTCTGCAAACTTTGTGCTATTTCAGCTGTTGAAAATGTTCGGCTCGTTCAGCAGCTATGTGCTGCATGTTTTGTTTTTATAACATTTACAATTATTTTTCTTCAAGAGACACATTAAGATCTTTTCAGTCCTTTCAAACATTCTTGTTTTTAAATCTACTTCAGCGTCTTGCTTTTACTGAAGTACTTTTAGCTAACTTTCTACTGCTTTAAGCTTCTCTTTAGTTAGCTTAGCTTTCAGCTACCATTTTGCTCCTCATAACTTCTAGCTAGTCTTTTTTAACTTTTGGCTACATTAAGCTTTTAAAAAAAAATTCTACTTTTAGCTGTTAGCTAGTGTTTTGTTTTTTAATAAGCTGTTGCGACTATTAACTAATCTATTACTTTTAGCAAGCATTTAGCTAGTTTTAGCTTTCAGATAACCTTTTGCTTTTCTTACCATGGGTTAGCCTTTTTTTAACATTTAGCTTTTAGCTTGCTTTTTGCTATTTTATTAAGGTAGAATATTGCTGATTTTGCCTTTTTGCAGGTGTTTATCTCTTAGCTTTTAGCTAGTGTTCTGCTTCTTGTAGCTTTAACAACTCGGTTTCAGCTTCATCAGCAAGTTTCAGCAAAGTCTTTCCGCTCCAAGCGCTGAATTTTCATGAAAAATACAATTTCTTGCGATCATAAGCTGTTTTTGAAATTTTTTTTGTTGTTGTTGCTAAAACTAGACAGAACTCGCCACAAATATCACAATCAGAACAATTGTTTTTTGGCATTTGGCTCCACTCGTGTGAATCTACATGTAATGTGCTCCTCTCTGCTGATGTTTAGTTACTCAAGCATCGTTCACGTTCTCGCGTTAAAACATGAGCTGAAGAACGATTAAAGCTTCGCTGCAAACTTCAGGTTCCTGCAGCCTCGTTCCTCACGCTGCGTCGCCTGGGAGACGTTTACTTCAGCTGGTGATGGATGAGGACAGAGAGTATTTGCTTACCCAGGTAAGATTACCTTGCTCGTGTGTGTGTGTGTGTGTGTGTGTGTGAGGCTGCATTAAACTTTCAGGCCTTCATGCTGTCAAACTGTATTAAAGAGGCTCTGAGTTGTGGTCTGTAATAAAGCTGTATATGATGTGTGTGTGTGTG
>NC_056516.1:7376808-7379512 GCF_014905685.2 Nematolebias whitei | reverse complement strand
CAGGGCATGTAAATTATGGAACAAACTGCGACTTATGGGGTGAAAAATACGATAACTAACGAGACTTGACAAGGCTAAAATCTCATCATTTCTCATCATGAGACAAAACTTTGGCAGCTGCTGAAGTTCATTCCTTCATTGATGTTAGGTCTTTAAATGTAGCTCTAAACTTTTGTTTCATTCATGCAGCAACATTTACAATAACAGGTTAGAGACATGTTTTTTCATTGTAACAAGTTAAATAGAGGATTTCACAACATATCTGCTCTTCTTTTAATTATACCCTATCAACCGTTAGCTTAATATCCATCATTTCCCCTATTTTTTTATCCAAACTGTATGATTTTTTTGTTATTTGCAGGATAAATGCCAGTTTAAATGACTTCACTAGGAATTGTAGCAAAAAGAAACAGACTTTGGGAGGATTGGTGAAACATTCCCCAGTTGGCTCATAAAGTTCCTGCAGTTAATGATTTTGTATCTCATACGACACACACACACATTCACACAGGGCCACACTGTGGAGGTTTGTTTTCTTTTTCATTGCCATGGTAGTCTGAAATGTTAAACATTTCAGTCTGTAAGGCATGAGCAAACCGAGCTATGACTCATTTTAACCCTCCCAGCTGCACACCAGCATACACACACAGCGTGGAGCCCTCCACATCCTCACAAACCTCATCTCACACACACACACACAGAGCCCATTAATCATCTGAGTGGCAGCCAGCAGGTCCGGTTCATGAGCGAAGTTAATTAACTTTTAACTACTTTAAATGAAAACAAAGGGGCTCTGTCTCCTGATCTGAAAGAGACACAATGAAGACGGTGCGTTTTACAGATTCACTCTGAAGATGTTTGTAAAGTTTTCTCTTGGTAGCTCTTCAACAATCCATGGAGCTCTGCAGACTGATGGTGAAGGTGAAGCACGTGGGAGCCATGTGTTGTACTTTGATTTAAGGAGCTGTCTGATGGAATGATCTCAGATCACAAGGCAGAAAAAGTCCAGGAATCCTTTCAGGCAGGTAAGATGGCACAGACAGTGATCCTGATGAAGCAGAACAACAAATTGTTGTTACAGTACAGGGGGCAGCTGTGGATGGGTGGATAGAGCAGCTGACATCCAATTGAAGAGTTGGGGTATGATTCCATCAGCAGTTACATGTTGAAGTGTCCCTGGGCAAGACTCTGAACCCCTCACTGCCTCCGATGTGTGTCCCATCAGTGCATGAATGTGATAAAACACTGATTATAGATCTAGTAGAGTGCTGTATGAATGAGTAAATGAGGCACAGATTGTGTTGTAAAGAGCTTTGAGTGTCTGGATCAGATAGAAAGGTGATCTGTACAAGTACAGTCCATTTACCATTTACTGCCGTAAGGCATTTTCAGGTGTGATCAACCTGAACTGGTGTTGAAAACACCTTCTGTGGTGACCTGGAGCCCTTTAATCTGGATTAATTTGGAAGTCTGAACACAATCTGTCCTGAACCAACTAAACTGACACGACCGCACATAAACAGCAGAGTTATAGACTGGATGATTAAATGAAAGAAAAAAAGTTTGTGTCAGTTCCTGGCTGATAATTAATAATAAAAATTAAACAAACCATCCATTCATTATCTTTTACCCGCTTCTTCCTTTTCCCGTCACGGGGGCCACTGGTGCCCATATCCAGCCAACGCTGTGCGAGAGACGGGGGACACCCTGGACAGGTCTCCAGTCCATCACAGGGACACATAGAGACAAACGAGACAAACAACCATTCACTCTCACTCACACCAGGGATAATTTAATTTAGATATACATAATACATATAATTTAGAGTTACCTATCAGTCTAACATGCATGTTTTTGATCTGTGGGAGGAAACTGGAGTACCTGGAGAAAATCTACCCAGCACGGAGAGAACATGCAAACTCCACACAGGAAGGCCCCCGGACCTGGATTTGAACCAGGGTAACCTGCTCGCTGAGAGGCAGCAGCTGTACCAACTGCACCACCGTGCTACTCATGACAATACAGTATTCTAAATTTTAAAAAGCCTATTGTTTGTTTGTTTCAGCTAAAACATTTTAGTGAACTGCTATCAAGCATCCTGATGCATGCTCTATGCTATCAAGCACTTTCTCAATATCAATGTGTATTTGCAGAAATGTTATTACCCAGAGTGGATTACCAGAATGCAGCGTGGTGAATGTTTGTTCTGATTTATGTAACTGGTATACGGACTGTACTTATATATCACCTTTCTATCTTATCAAGACACTCAAAGCTCTTTACAACACAATCTGTGTCCTCATTTACCCATTCATGCCCTCTACTAGATCTCTACAAACAATAATCAGTATTTTATCACATTCATACACTGATGAGACACATATCAGAGGCAATGAGGGTTCAGTGCCTTGCTCAGGGACACTTCGGCATGTGACTGCTGGTGGAATTGAACCCTCAACTCTTGCGTTGGAGGACTATTGCTCTAACCACTCAGCCACAGCCGCCCACTGATGTTGGACCTGCTGTGGTCAATGCTCTGGGTCAGTCACCGAACAAAGGTCGTTACGCCACGTTACAGTACCATGGAGTTTTACGGGTTAAAATCTGATGTTTTTTCTTTGACACAAAGTTAGGAAATTTATCTTTTTACAGTTACTAATGTGCATGTTTAGAGTCAGTATTTTATGATGCTTTGTGGTCTAGA
>NC_056516.1:7370729-7376708 GCF_014905685.2 Nematolebias whitei | reverse complement strand
TATTCAACATTTTCTGGGGGAGGACCCCCCCCCCCAAACGTCCCGCCTACTATTTGTGTTCTGGCATCAATGGTTACAAATGAAGCCCTGCCCTGAAGGGTTCTGTTCAAAGATTTTGGGACACTTGGCAGCCCTTAATGATGTATGTGGAAAACTTGTTTAGTTTATTTGTGTGTGACTGATCCGGTGTGGGAGGGTTCTTTTGTTCTTTGTGTTCATAATAAAAAAAAAATCTATAAAAAGACTGATTAAAAAAAAATAATAATACAAATCTGTGGCCTAAACTTTCATCTGAACACCTTGATTCTACAACAAACAGGATTGTTTGACAGAATCACGGCTCCCTTCAGGTTAGAGGTTTAAACTAAGGACAGAGTCACAGCCTTATCTCAAGTGATAAGCTGTGATGCTCAACTACTACCACACCAAACTTTAGCTCAGAATCTGAAACACTCACTGAGATAAAGACAGTTTTGTGTTTGCTAAACTTAATTAACTGTGACTGGCAGCCATCTTGAAATGGCATGTCTCCAACAGTTAAACCACGTACAGATGGAACGGTCTGTATTTTAATTATTTTAGTTCTTTGATTTTCTCCGTGTGGCTTGTGTTTTATTTTTGCGCCCCTTGTGTTTGGATTCAGCTCCCTGTGTTTCTTTACCGTTTCTTATTTGCGCGCTCCGTCAGCCTCCTCACTTCTTCAGATTGCCACTTACACCCGTTTGCAATTAGTAATCACAGGAGCTGCCACTTTCCAGTCACGCCCAGTATAAGGCTCTCTCTGGTCACCACTCCAACAGATTCGTAGTGTTGAATACCTGTCAGATGTCTCGCTCCTCCCTTTTACCTTCCCCTGTGTTGCCACGTCAGGCCTTTGTTTTAACCTCTGACCACGTCCTCTTGTTAAACCAAGTCAAACTGTGGATTGTTTGTCCCTGAGCTGCCATGTTTTAGGATGACTGTAAGTGACCTCTGAAGAGGTGGCAACACAAAACACAGCTCTGAACTGCAGAGGGAGAAACCTCTCAGCACCTGAAATATCTGCACTGCAGCTAAAAACCCAGAAAAAACACCTTCACTGGTTGGAATGTGGAGAGAAGCAGCAGGTCTGAGGCTGTGGGGCGAAACGGCAGCGTAAGACGAGAGGAGAGGCTGGTCCTCAGGCAGAGGGAGGGACGGGCTGTTCAGAGAGCATGGAGCTTCACACACACACACACACACACACACATATGTCCTGCAAAGCTTGTCTCATGCTGAAAGAAAAGAGGGGAGCAGCAGCAGAGTGGACTCGCTGTGTAAGTTTACTCTCGTGTTCGCTGGAGATCTTTGTTTATAACCGGAGGGCGGTTGAATCAGCTCTAACTCTGTTTATGTGTTTTAGTTTACTGAGCTGCTTTTCAGGCTCTAATTTCGGCTGATTTGAACCACATGGCTCACACACAGAGAGACACACGCTCAGAAAGTCTTTCTGGAGCCACAGCATGAACACAAAGCAAAGGAAGAGGAAAAACTGGACTCACTTAACTAGAAAGTGTAGCTCTTGTGTAGCTTTGTGTTCACGGCCTGGCTGCTGTCTGCTCTTAGTGTCATCTCTTCTCCACACGCATGTAAAATCTAATGTTTCCATGAATTATCGTTCCCCTTCTCCTCCCTTTGGCTTCCATTTCCAGCCTCTTCCTCCCATCCTGCTGATCCCACTGTTGTCCCAGGTGGTGACAGTCAGTGAAAACAGAGCGAGGCCAAAGAGACGGGGGCGTTCTTCAAACCCTGCAGAGCGAGGGGTCGCTTCAGACCCACGGATTTGTTTCAACAAAGAGGAGCTCTGATCTGAGAGGAGGTGCTGAGCCTTCAGCTTCTGGGACCGACCTCAGGATGTCCCGGAGGAGGTCTACAGGGGACCTGGTGCCCAGCGACATCACTGAGATCTTAGCCAGGGAGGTGAGGGCTCAGCGTGGGCAGAGGAAGTCGGGAAGCTCTCTGGGACAGGCTCTGAGCTGGCTGAGGGGGAGTCGGAAGAAGAAGAACTTTGGTGGACGCCACCGTCATTCTACCAGTGTGGCAGAAAACAAGCTGGGACTTCAGAACCACGATGCTTCAAAAGGTAGTGTTATCAACTATTGTTTTAGCAATCAATATCTTACCTGTTATAGATAGCTCTTTGAGTGACCAGTTTTTTTGTTTGTTTTGTTTTTTTGAGCTGGTGCTGGTCAGAGCAGGATCAAGACCAAAGCAGACTGCTGCAAACATGACAACAAGAATTTTAAATGTTACAGCTATTCATGCAAACATCCCCGTCTACCGCCCACAGCGCAGTCATTTCTATACAGTTCTGCTGTTTTTGCAAGAGCTGAGGCCCCATAAACATTGGAAGCAATGGACACAAGTTTATAGCCCAAAGCAGGGAAATGTGTGCAGCAAACTGCGGCCAAGACTGGCACTCGCTCTAACCTACAGTAAATGCTACGTCGACCAGATCGCTTTAAATAAACTAGAAAGATCCTGCAGAAACTTTGATGGGGGCTGCCACGTGGCGGCCATTTTAAATTTTGATTTGACAGTATGTGTTGTGGTTCACTCTCAGCTACCACTATACCAAATTTCAGCTTAAAATGGCAAAATCTCAATGAGTTGAAGTCTTTTTTAAAAGCTTTGGTGGCCATCTTGGATTTTTGACTTGGATTCGGTATGTGATGGGGAAGGTTCTGAGCTACAGCCTCACCAAATTTCATCTCTGCGTGTAAAAATAGCTGAGTTAAAGCCAGTTAAATTGGGTTTTGGTGGCCATCTTGAATTTTTAAAACTTCATTATTTATTGTGCATTGCTCTCAGCTTCTACCACAACAAATTTCAGCTTAATATCTCTACAAATGGCTGATTTACAGTGTTCTTCCTTTTTAGCTCAGGTGGCCATCTTGGATATTTGATTTGCAACCAGTCTATGAAAAATGACTAATTAAAATGGCGTCTTTATTTGCAAATTACATCGCCATGGTAACTCGAAATGCCAATTAAACTAATAGCACACATCACGATGCCGAACCGGTCGTTTGGATATAATATTTGTGGGGGTATACGTTGCGGTTCAGGATGCATTAAAGTTGACGGAAGAGTAAGATGTAAAGTTAAGAAACCCTTGTCAGGTGGATAATAACAGGTGGCTGCCTTAGTTCCCAATAAATAAAAACTTAAAGCCCTGGTGTCACATTTTCAAACAATATGAAGACAGAGAAAAGTGATCAGTAACATGTTTTGTGTCATACATTTTAAGTGCTTTAATATATTCAGTATCATAGCTGACATAAAGAAAATAGAATATCGGATTTTCTGCTGAATTAACCAAATAACACGAATCTGACAGCAAAACAAACATTTATCACACAGATTTTGTGTAAACAGCTGTAAAAGTTTAGAGATAGTTTACTTCGCTCTCACTCCGATCAGCCCCATCACATTTAAAGTCTTTTAATAAAGTCATTCAAAGGCCTCGCTACGACAGGTAAGATGTTAGTTGTTCATAATCTGTCCACAGAACCGCCTAAATTTGAACCCTTCTTTTAAAATCGGGTTTTACAACTGTACATTTTTGTTTTGCCAGTTTTATTCTTTAGCAGCTAAAAGCTAAACAGCTAAAGAGAAACACTTTAATTGCTGAAGAGGAACGTTTGTGTTCCCTTAGAAGAAAAAATAAATAACAATATTTACAACTTGAGTACAAAGAATACTGAAGGGGTGAGTGGTGGTGAAGAGGTTAGAGAAGGTGGGCCTGTGATCAGAAGGTCACCGGTTCAACTCTCTGGACCGACAACATTGAAATGTGGGTGAAAAGGTGAAACACCCACACCTGCCTCCACCCTCATTTGCCCTACTCTGGGCCCTTGAGCAAGGCCCTTAACCCCCACCATGTGCTCCCCTGGGTGCTCTAGATAGCAGCTCTGCTCCACACACAGGCTGTGGTAGCTCGGTGTCTGTGGTTGTGTCAGGAAGAACGTCTGGTGTAAAAATAATTGTCAAGTGTTCGTGTGAGTTAGTTCACTGTGGAAGAAAGCAGCCGAAAGAAGAAGAAAAATAAAAATGGTCTCCTCTGATCGGTCTGCTCAAAATAAAACATCTTTCTTTAGGTTTGACGAGCAAATTATATTTCTGTGCATTTTCCCTTTCAGCTTATCTTTAGCTCTTGTTTGTTTATCACAGGCGTCGTGTTTTTTCATGAAGCTCACACGCAGCTGGCTCATCCAGAGTCCGGAGCGAGCCACAGATTTAGCTGTGTGTTTACAGCGGCGTCAGAGAAGCCGAATGGTTCTCATCAGAGCTCCTGCAGACCTAAACCGAGCTAAAACTAGCCGAAAGGTTCCCTGCGTTTCCCACGAGCATCTGAATAAACAAAAACATGGAACAGCTTTTCTGCACAGATGCACGCTAAAGATTAGCTCCTTGATCCTGAATCGTGTCAGCGCTGTAGATGTTCCCTGAGAAGGTGAAGTTCAGACGAGGATCGGCCGTCTGGATCCTCTTCCTGCCTGTTTGTTGGTGACTGTGGAAGCCTGCTTTTTTATTTTCCCACAGATGTGGGGATGACACACGTCTGAGGAATGTCTTGAGAAAACCTTCAGAGGGATTTATTCCTGCTCAGGACATCGGCCTGAACATTGAGGCTCAGACAAAACCGAGTCCAGAAGCTAATCCCTCTTTTTTCAGTTGACTGATGCGTTTACTCGGTCGGCAGCACGAACATTACCCACAATCCCCGTTTCCTGTTTTTGCTCCACCATGTGTGCGTGTGGTAACATTTGCTCCAACGCTCGTTCTGCTCTTGTTCCACCAAATCTTCCACAGTTCAACCCAACCGGACGGTTTCAGTCGGCGGTAAAGGCTCAAGGGTTCTCCAGCAGAGGCCGAGGTCGCAGCCTGCTGGTTGATCTGGTTCTCCTGGCACGTTGTACTCGGGATGTCCCCACTTAGGAGAATATTTCTAAAACAAGAGTTGAAGTTAAATTGTCTGATGTTTCCTTTAAAGGACACAAATAAGGAGTAAAGTTCATTTATTTTTGGCTTGTTGACCCACTCAACTGGACAAATGTCAACGTTGCTGGATTCAAAGATCCCGTTTATTTTTGCTCTGGGTCGACATGTTCTATGACATCATCACTAGATGTTTTAAATGCTGCAGTTGTGAAAAAGGAACCAGTGAGTTTATGTTGAATTCAGGGTTTAAAAAGATGATTTTAGGTTCTGACCAGTCAACGTGGCTCTTTGAATGAACTGTTTGTAGAAAGAGTTTTATTTTGACGGGACTGACGAGCAGCCGGTAGGAACAGAGCTGGAACATGATGTGTTTAAACTGGAACACGTAGCTTCACGGCTGGTGTTCCACCGTCAGACGAGCTCATTAACGTTAGAAAACACTCGCTCACAGTGAGACCAGCCTGCGAGCTGCAGAAAAACCAAACGTCTAATTCATCTCAGAGTCACTACAAACTCATTACGAGAACCTCCAGACGTCTGGCGGACGCTTTGTTCCCACTAAGTTTGACTCCAGACCAAACACTGGGCAGGTTTGGTGCAGAACATGAACAGAACTTTAAGGCACGGTGGAGGGAGAGTTATGGTTGGGGTTGGTACTTCGTTGGCCAAACTCTAAGTCACTCTTACATCTGATTTTACAAACATGGAGAACAGACGCGTCACATCCGACTCTCAGAGTCTGGATTCATTCTGGATTCAGAGGCTGGAGCAAACCAGTCGAATCAAACTTAACTGGATGAGATTTACTGGTTTAAACAGAGAACAGCATCCATCCATCATCAATACATACATATATCATCCATCCATCATCCATCCATCATCCATCAATACATACATATATCATCCATCCATCATCCATCCATACATATATCATCCATCCATCCATCATCCATCCATACATATATCATCCATCCATCATCCATCCATCATCCATCAATACATACATATATCATCCAT
>NC_056516.1:7368781-7370629 GCF_014905685.2 Nematolebias whitei | reverse complement strand
TATATATATCATCCATCCATCATCCATACATATATCATCCATCCATCATCCATCCATACATACATATATCATCCATCCATACATCATCCATCCATTCATCCATTATCTTTAACTACTTCTTCCTTTTCCGGTCACTGGGGTTACTGGTGTCCATATCCATCAGTTACCGTGCGAGTGGCGGGGGACACCTGGACAAGTCTCCAGTCCATCACAGGGACACAGAGACAAACAAGACAAACAACCATTCCCTCTCTCTCTCACCTAGGGATAATTTAGAGTTACCAGTCAGTCTAACATGCATGTTTTTGGTCTGTGGGAGGAAACTGGAGTACCTGGAGAAAACCCACGCATGCACGGAGAGAACAAACAAACTCCACCCAGAAAGATCCCAGCCAGGATTTGAACTAGCAACCTTCTCGCTGAGAGGCAACACCTCTACCAACTGAGCCACCGTGCCACCCTGCTTATGAAACAGTTGTGAGCAGAACATTCAAACACCAGCATCAATCCTGGTTTTAACTTTATTAAAAGACAAATCCCCATCGCAAAGTTCACAAATTGCAAAAATAAGTGTATAATTTTGTTGTTGTAGTAAAAATGAAAATGTTCCCAGGATTTGTTTGCAGGCTCCGTCTTCTTTAAGGATGTATTCTGTGTGCATACAGTTCTTACCAGGGGGCAGACAAAACTCAACAGGCTCAGGAGTAAAAATAGCCAAAGTTATTTATTAACAAAAGTAAAAACAAAAGGGTGACCTGGCAGCTATAATATTTGTTAACAAAACACTGGAAGACTCAAAACTCAGGAGAACTAAAAGAAAAGGCTGACAGAAAACACAGTGCACTGACAGACATGAGAATAAAAAGGACACGGGGAAACTAACGAGGGAGACATGAAAACACCTGAAGAGAGACAGCGAGGACCAGGTGAGAGTGGGCGGGGCAGGAGCTGAACCTCATGTGGGGAAAAACACAGAGGAAGCTGAAACAAGTCAAACAAAATACCAGTATCACAGATACTCAAAAAATACCACAAAACACACAGATCGTGACAACAGTTTGAAATGAAAAACAAGCGGCACACCGATGTCCCCCGCTGATGTGGTGCAGCGTGACGGATCTGGTGAGTGGAGATCGCAGTTTCATCTAGGTTCACTGGCGGAGCCAGGGGGTGGCCAATGGTGGCCACCACACCCTAAATTAATCTTCTTTCCCCCCAATCCTTTGAGAAAACTATACTTTTAAGCAATAAAACTGTGTAGTTCACTCAAACGATGGGGTGGTCAGTTAACATGTGGCGGTGACCGTCTTTTACTCTGCGCCCACGTTTTGATGGTGACATTTCTTACGTCTAAATGTAGCCGCACGCCAAAAAGGAAGTCGGTACTTCACTTTTGTTTTCCAGGTTATCATGCTAACATGCACAGACATGAAGAGGTTGTTTCAATTCCCCCTCTTCACTTGACAGGGGACAACTCTGGCTGTGAAGAATGTCTTAAAAACATGCGCGGGATGTCTTAGACGACTGGGGAAAAGTTATTTCCTCTGTCCTTTTTCGAATGTCTTAATATGTCAGCGTGACATACATACATCTGCCTCTCGTTCTTTAAGTTAAACTTTGTTTTCCTGGACTTGTGTGTGACAGATCTCAGGTTTTAGTGATCTGTGGGGCCTCCTGGTGCCACTTTGGCTCTGCAGCAAGTCACAGTCTCCTTCAGCCGCTCTGTCGTTGTAGAGCAGCTTCTCTGCACGAACGCTCTCTGCGTTTGTCTTCACCAGTCTTGTAGCTCGTTATATTTTTGTTTTGACCTCAGAGCGCTCTGCTCTGTTCAGCATCGCCGTGTGTGTG
>NC_056516.1:7367372-7368681 GCF_014905685.2 Nematolebias whitei | reverse complement strand
TACTGTCTTACAGTTACATCTGGCCCTTTGAGGGCAACCATTATGCTGATGTGGCCCTCGGTGGAAATTAGTTTGACACCCCTGGTCTAAACCTTGATGCAAACCACCATGCTGATGAGAAGGAGTGTAACAAACGTTTACCCAAAATCAAATTCAACGGAGATTGTACACGATTGGTAATATTCTGCACTTATCAGAAATTACTTGTATTTTTTTTTAAGATATTGCACCTGACAACCTGACTGAACTCCTACCTTTTGTCTTTGTGTTTGCAAATAAGTCAAAAAGAGGCTTTAAAGTGACGTTCAGAGCTGGAAAGATTATAAGCAATTATTTTATCTGTTGTTTAGCTGTGTAGTGATTTTGGTTTGGACAACCTCCGTTTAGGGACAAAACGCACAAAATAGTGAATTAATAGACAGTTTAAAGCGTTATAATAATAATAATAATTAATTTAATTTGTAACGCACTTTTCATTAACAAAAATCTCAAAGTGCTAGTGCAAGTTCTCTTCAACAGGTAAGACATTAATATCTTTTCCACAGAACCTGAAACTGTTTCTTCAGCCTACACTGATATGAAACTTTTACGCCATTGAGAATAGTAACACTGCTCTCAAAGTAATTTTTATTGTTTGACCTTGCTCTGTGGAGTGTAATTCATCAATTATTTTGCGCTTATCCGGGGTCGGGTCACGGGTGTAGCAGCTTAAGTAGGGAGGCCCAGACTTCCCTCTCCCCAGCCACTTGGGCCAGCTCCTCATGGGGAATCCCGAGGCGTTCCCAGGCCAGCCGAGAAACACAGTCCCTCCAGCATGTCCTGGGTCTTCCTCTGGGTCTCCTCCCGGTGGGACGTGTCTGGAACACCTCACGAGGGAGGCGTCCAGGAGGCATCCTAAATAAATGCCCGAGCCACCTCAACTGACTCCTCTCGACGTGGAGAAGCAACGGCTCTACTCTGAGTCCCTCCCGGATGATCGAGCTTCTCACCCTATCTCTAAAAGAGAGCCCAGACACCCTGCGGAGAAAACTCATTTCGGCCGCTTGTATCCAAGATCTCGTTCTTTCGGTCACAACCCAAAGCTCATGACCATAGATGAGGGTAGGAGCGTAGATCAATCAGTAAATTGAGAGCTTCGCCTTTTGACTCAGCTCTCTCTTCACCACGACAGACCTGTACAGCGACCGCTTCGCTGCCGATGCTGCAACTATCCGCCTATCGATCTCATGTTCCATTTTTCCCTCATTTGTGAACAAGACCCCAAGATACTTGAACTCCTCCACTTGGGGCAGGACCTCCTCCCTGACCT
>NC_056516.1:7361682-7367272 GCF_014905685.2 Nematolebias whitei | reverse complement strand
CTATCCGCCTATCAATCTCATGTTCCATTTTTCCCTCATTTGTGAACAAGACCCCAAGATACTTGAACTCCTCCACTTGGGGCAGGACCTCCTCCCTGACCCGGAGAGGGCACTCTACCCTTTTTCGGCTCAAGACCATGGCCTCGGATTTGGAGGAACTGATCCTCATCCCAGCCGTGTCGCACTCAGCTGCGAACCACTCCAGCGAAAGCTGTAGATCACAATCAGATGAAGTCAATAGGACCACATCATCTGCAAAAAGCAGAGACACAATCCTAAGGCCACCAAAATGGACCCCCTCAAGACCTTGGCTGCGCCTAGAAATTCTGTCCATAAAAGTTATGAACAGAATCGGTGACAAAGGGCAACCATGGCGGAGTCCAACTCTCACCGGAAACAAGCCTGACTTTCTGTCGGCGATGCGGACCAGACTCTGACACCGGTCATACAGGGACCTAACAGCCCGTATCAAAGGGCCCGGTACCCCATACTCCCAGAGTATCCCCCACAGGGTTCCCCGAGGGACGTGGTCAAACGCCTTCTCCAAGTCCACAAAGCACATGTAGAGCGGTTGGGCAAACTCCCACGCACTCTCCAGGACCCGTCTGAGAGTGTAGAGCTGGTCCAGTGTTCCACGACCAGGACGAAAACCGCACTGCTCCTCCTGAATCTGAGGTTTGACTATCCGACGGACACTCTTCTCCAGAACCCCTGAATAGACCTTACCAGGGAGGCTTAAGAGCGAGATCCCCCTATAGTTGGAACACACTCTACGGTCCCCCTTTTTGAATAGGGGGACAACCACCCCGGTCTGCCAATCCAAGGGAACTTCCCCCGATGTCCACGCAATATTACAGAGTCGCAAAAGCCAACACAACCCTACAACATCCAGAGCCTTAAGGAACTCCGGGTGAATCTCATCCACCCCTGGGGCCCTGCCACCAAGGAGCTTTTTAACCACCTCAGTGACCTCAGCACCAGAGATTGGAGGGCCCGATCCAGAGTTCCCAGGCTCCGCTTCCTCAGTGGAAGACGTGCCGGTGGGATTGAGGAGGTCTTCAAAGTATTCTGCCCACTGACCCATGACATCCCGAGTTGAGGTCAGCAGCACACCACCCCTACTATAAACAGTGTTGGTGGTGTACCACTTTCCCCCCTGAGATGCCAGATGGTGGACCAGAATCGCCTCAAAGCCATGTGGAAGTCATTCTCCGTGGCCTCTCCGAACTCCACCCATGCCCGAGTTTTTGCCTCAGCGACCACCCGAGCCGCATGTCACTTGGACTGCTGGTACCCATCAGCTGCTTCCAGGGTCCCACAGGCCAAAAAGGCCCGATAGGACTCCTCCTTCAGCCTGACAGCATTCCCTCACTGCCGGTGTCTACCACCGGGTTCGAGGGTTGCCGCCATGACAGGCACCGACAACCTTGCGGCCACAGCTCCGGTAAGCCGCCTCGACAATAGAGGCACAGAACATGGCCCACTCAGACTCAATGTCCCCCACCTCCCATGGAACATGTTCAAAGTTCTTCCGGAGGTGGGAGTTAAAGCTCCGTCTCACAGGAGACTCTGCCAGAGGTTCCCAGCAAACCCTCACAATACGCTTGGGCCTGCTAGATCTGACCGGCATTCTCCCCCACCATCGAAGCCAACTCACTACCAGGTAGTGATCAGTGGACAGCTCTGCCCCCTCTTCACCCGAGTGTCCAAGACATGTGGCCGCAGAGCAGATGAGATGACAACAAAGTCGATCATCGAACTGCGGCCTAGGGTGTCCTGGTGCCAAGAGCACATATGGATACCCTTATGCTTATGCCCATGGTGTTCATTATGGACAATCCATGACGAGCACAGAATTTCAACAACAGAACACCACTCGGGTTCAGATCAGGGGGGCCGTTCCTCCCATCCACACCCCTCCAGGTCTCACTGTCATTGCCCACGTGAGCATTGAAGTCCCCCCAGCAGAACAAGGGAGTCCCCAAGAGGTGCACTTTCCAGTACCCCCTCCAAGGACTCCAAAAAGGGTGGATAATCTGAACTGCTGTTTGGTGCATAAGCACAAACGACAGTCAGAACCCGTCCCCCCACATGTAGGCGGAGGGAGGCCACCCTCTCATTCACCGGGGTGAACCCCAACACACAGGCACCAAGATGGGGGGCAATAAGTATGCCCACTCCTGCTCGGCACCTTTCACCAGGGGCAACTCCAGAGTGGAAGAGTGTCCAACCCCTCTCAAGGAAACTGGTTCCAGAGCCAGAGCCATGCGTAGAGGTGAGTTCGACTATTTCTAGCCGGAACCTCTCAACCTCACACACCAGCTCAGGCTCCTTCCCCACCAGAGAGGTGACATTCCACATTCTAATAGCCAGCGTCTGTAGCCGAGGATCAGACCGCCCGGGTACCCACCCTCAGCCACCACCCATCCCACATTGCACCTCACCCCTTTGGCCCCTCCCACAGGTGGTGAGCCCATGGGAAGGGGAACCCACGTCTCCTCTTCGTGCTGTGCCCGGCCGAGCTCCAAGGGTAAAAGCCTGGCCACCAGGAGCCCGCGTGCCCCACCTCCAGGCCTGGCTCCAGAGTGGGGCCCCAGTGACCCATGTCCGGGCGAGGGGACATTAAGTCCATTTCTTTTTCTCATCATAGGGTTGTTTGGGCTGCACTTTGTCTGGTCCCTCACCTAGGACCTGTCTGCCTTTGGTGACCCTACTAGGGGCGTGAAACCCCTGACAGCATAGCTCCTAGGATCATTGGGACACTCAAACCCCTCCACCACGGTAAGGTGGCAGCCCAGGGAGGGGGTGAGGTGTAATGATAGTCTTTAATTGGTACTATTTTTAAATGCAAATTAGCAGGAAAAAACCTAATAAAACAACATATTTTGTTGTTTTTTTTTTCACAAAGTTTGATTTGATTTTTTTCAGTCACAGAGCAGCAACATTGGACCGTTTGGATCAACGAATAAACAAAACTCATGATGATCTTTATTTTCAGTTCACGGAAAAACACAGTTTTTTTTTAAACCTGTATTTAGTTTGTTCCTGTTTCTCTACCTTTTTTCAGGCGGCTCTCCCTGTCAACTCCTGTCATGAACAACAAATTGGTTGGGCCTTGTTTTACCCCTCAACCTGGAACCACCCCTCATTTTTTAAAACTATTATTACACACCACCGTTCTCTTGCTGCCCTTATTCCCTTTTCCCTCCTACGTTCCTTTCCACCCCTCCCATCCTCTCAGCTGGTTGATGTTAAAAATAACAGACTGAATCTTTTTTTCTAGTTATTTTTGGAGGTCATACATGTGACTAACATTTAATTAGAGCAGCGTTGCTGTTTCTGATGTGACTCCAGTGTTTGGTGGTTTGGTTTAAATGGAAATAGAGTTGTATTTTTGGTGCAGAAAGAGCTGTCTGTTGCAGGACAAAGCAGGTCAGGAATGATAATGCTGCTGTGAGAGCGAGGCTTATCCCGGCCCGCTGGATGGATTTCCTGCCCTCAGTCTCCTTTCAGTCACATCCAACACACACAGACCACTCTCTGAAAGTTTCTACGTCTGTCTTTGTCATTTCCACCAGATCATGTCCGTTTATGGATCCAAACAGTTTTAAATTCTCAAAAATGTTTGAATAATGTGCTTTCATGCTGTCGTCAGCCGTAATTGAACACTCTGAGACCACGCATCACCTCAGTGATATTTCAGGGTACATTTCTCCTTGTATCTTTAAACACAGCCACTTTGAGATGAACAAATTTAAATGAATCTTTCAGGAAGGAATCACTTGACTTACAACTGGGACACATAGATCCAAGATGGCCACCACAGCTAACGGGTGTGAGTCAAAACAAAAGTGGCTATAACCTGGGCAATCAGACAAATACTGAGCTAAAACTGGGTGTCATGGTGGCTGGGAGTCAGCCTGAACATACACATAAGTGCATGCATGGCAAACAATATCAAATGAGATGGAGCTGAGTATAACATATTTTCCACCATGAACATCGCACCGCCCTATAAGTCGCATCAGTCCAAAAATGTCTATGTGGAAAAATCCATAAATATGTCACTTCACCGTATTAGTCGCAACTATTATGTGTCACCACTGACAACCTGGAAATGTGGGCCGGTGTTGTGCCAAAAATCGATTGGCTACCAAATGGTGGCCGCGGGAGCGTGCACTGGAGGACTTTAACAAGAATTTAACAAGAGTAACACTTAAAAACAATTATTTGTTTGCTCGAAATTATAGTAAATGTGTGTCTCAGTCTAACTTTTGCTTAATAAAGGACTTTGATGGTCAAATCCACTGCATTTCAAAAGCAGATTTGTGAAAGCGGGCAGAGGGACAAGTCACTGTGTATTTCTTCAAAATTTAACAAGATAACCACCTAAAACAATTACTTGTTTGCTCAACATTATATTAAAGGTGTGTCTCAGTTGAACTTTTACTTAATAAATTCACTTCAATGGTCAAATCAGCTTCATTTTGCCAGGACGGCGCAACAAAATGAAGCTGATTTGATGTTTGCTCCAAGCAGCGAGCATGAACGAAGGTGGCATATATGTCAAGCCGATTGTGTCATTCAAAGTTCTAGAATTGCGCCGCTCAAGGTGGCTGCATGTTGGAGCAGCTCTGTTACTTTCATTCGGAGATTTTGCTTTAGGAAACTTTAATTCCTCTTTTTCTGGATGTAAATCACATTTTTTGGATGATTGTTTCCTCTGGTATCAGATGCTGTGCAGCTGGAAGGATTTTTACTGAAACTTTTTTAGTTTTGGACATTTGTTATGATGCGTAACCATGGCAACAAGGCAGTTTTCTACAACCAACAGCAGCTGAATAACATCTCAAAAGTTTAAATAATATCTCAACTACAGCCCCAAATCTCAAATGAGTTGAAAAGGATGTTCTGTGGATGCATTCTCATCTACCTGCCAATTGCACTCAAGTTCCTGACCACTGAGATCCTGGAACTAGCAGGAAACATGGCTCATGACTGCGGAAGGACAGGATCGTCCCTCAGCACCTAGTTGGCTGTCCGCAGTGACGAGGAGCTCGGCAGAGTGCTGGGAGGAGTGGCCATCGCTCTGGGAGGAGTTCTGGCGGGCATTCGGGCGGCCCTGCTGCCCAGGAGAACCGAGAGGCCAGCCGGATCTGACAGCAAGCTGGATCTGGGTGGACAGATCGGTATCTGTGGCCAGATTCTTTGTATTCGCTGCAGATCCTTCCTTCCCACAGCAATCAGTATCTAACAACTCTTGAATAAAACCAGGATGATGAGCTACGACAACACTTAATTTCCCTCTGGGATTAATAAAGTATTTTTGAATTGAATTGAATTTGAATTGAATTGAATTAATAACCACTTTTACCTATTACATGACACAATGGCATGCCATATTACTCGCTTGCCATCTAGTGGCTGAAAATGGTAGTGTTCAATATTTTCAGTCAGCATGCATGAAAACGGTCATATCTCAGCCAAAAATTTATTTATAAATGTAGTAGTCACGTACGTACGTGCCACTAGTTGTAGTATGACAATATATGAGATATATATGCATACAATATTCACGAGTTCCTCATCT
>NC_056516.1:7358867-7361582 GCF_014905685.2 Nematolebias whitei | reverse complement strand
CCAGAAAGGCCCCTGGACCGGGGTTTGAACCAGGGACCTGCTCGCTGAAAGGCAGCAGCTCTACCAGTTGCGCCACCGTGCTGCCCCAGAATCACCATAATCTGGCAAAATACAGAATAAATTAACATAATACACAGTAAATATACTTCAAATTCTAACTATCAAGTGTATTTTTATGTATAACAATCCAAATGCTCATAGAACTATAAATGCTACTATTTCCTCTTGTTGACGCAAATCATCAAGACTGAGTTAAGTTGATCGCACTTTGAACATTGTATGACACCATGTGTGTACTTGTTTAGCAACGTGTTGGCCATTGGCGTCAGAAGCATGGGGGAACCACACTGATGCGGGGGGTCTGGGGGTCCTCCCCCAGAAAATTTTGAATAAAGTAGATGCCATTTCCTGCATTCTTGTTTATTTTAACAGGTTGTTTAACATCTAGTTTTACCTACATAAGTAAACACTTGAGTCAATAATTATTTTAGAGCTAATGGCACAACAAGAAGTAGCCTGACCAACAGCTGATTCAATTAATTAAAAATATATTCAAAGGTGATAATTTGATGCTCACATTAAAACTAAATGACTGTAACTTAGTTGACTTCAAATGCAATAAGATTATCAATGAATGTTTGCAACAAAGGATTTACTGATTATAACAAAGATTCCTTCAAGAAAGCTCCCAATATAAATCATGAAACCAGAATGTCACGGTCAAGACTTGACTGTGACGTGAGTGGGCGACCGGAAGGAATGAGTGATAACAGACAGTTGAGGAGGACAGAGAGGGTTTGAGAGTTGTGGAAAGCAGTGACTTAGTTCAGTCCCAAACAAGCCAGCAGCGACCACACCCTCTCAGGAATTTTTGTTGCAAAAAGTTACGTCAAGCTTTTTTTTTTTTTTTTTTAGAGGAGAAGTAGAAAAACATGTTTTAAAGTTGTTGTAGTTTTTTTTTTTCCCCACATAAAAATCCACCATGTTACAAAACGTGGTGCGTTCTAGTAAACACAACAACAGTGAATGTGGGAATTCTGTGTTGGTTTCTGTTTGAGAAAAATGTGCACAAATATCTGTTTTTGAATCTTTACAGCTCCCTCCACACAGTCGGCGTGCTTCGGCTCCTGCTGCTCACACATTCTGGGAAATGCTCGGCGTTTTATTGTGAAAGTAGCCAAACACACAGCCTGGTGTGTCTGCATCACTGTCTTTTCGTTATTTCAAGTTTCAGTAAAGAAATGCACCAGTGAGTGTAAATTGTCTTTCTCTCGTAAAACACATTTTCCTTTGCTTACCTTCTGAGAACCTGTGTGTCCTGTCGGGTCAAAGAGACCAGCTCGAACTTGTTCTGACAAATCCAAACATAAATGGGTCCATAAAATTTGACGAAGAGCCTCTTGTGTGTCAAGATGTTGAAGTATGACACATTTATTTGCTCCTGGGAATCCACAATCCTCCTCCGCTTCGCCTAAGATGATTATTCAAACAGGACAACATTTTATTTCCTTTCTTATCAAAATGCCCCAGTTGATGAAAGAAGAGCTTCGAGGTCGAGAGATTATCGTCTCAAACGGTTGTGGCGAGTGACGAGACTAAATAAACCCTTGTTTTTAAAATGAGAGTTGTCACTTGAACTATTTTTACGAGTGTTTATTTGGGACAATGCTCCAGCCTTGTCGTCTTTGTAACATGGCTTTAGGACAAAATTGTTCCCCCGTTTTAAAATATAAAAAAATAAAACAAGACTTAAATGTTAATTATTGTCCATCTGTTATGTCAGCAAAATATCTTATAAACTACTGGATGGATTTTAATGAAACTCGCAGTACATGCTCTTTAAACATACTTCTATAATCATTTTATGTTTGGAGTCAATTCAGCTGAGACTGACACCACAGCTAAATTACTTTAGAAGTCAATATGACAGCAACTCATGAGATTTTACAGGTGTTGAGCTGACGTTTTGTGTGGTAGTGGCTGACAATCATCCCTAACTTAATACTCTGAGCGCCAACAAACGGAGCAAGCTCTAGAGTTATTGTGTTATCTTCTGAGACTGCGTGCATCATCTTTGAGATCTGACAAAAAAGCTGCAATTCATTTTTTTAGCCTTTTTTTTGGTGGTCATTTTTTTTCTAAATATAACCATCTGGTACATAAGGTAACAAGCAGAGTGCATTTCTTCAAGAAAACCTAGACCTTAATTTGTGACCCACGCAGCAAAATAAATCACAATGAGAATTTTTTAAATTTTGAGTTATTGCGTTTTTCAAAATCTTCATGTCAAAAAGTTTGAAATGATACATACTGTAGTTTCATAAAATTTACCAATTTATCAAATGGTAAACCTGTGCCTCATTTACCCATTCAAACAGCGCTCTACTAGATCTATACAAAGAATAATCAGAGCTTTATCACAATCATACACCGATGGGACACACATCAGAGGCAATGAGGGGTTCAGTGTCTTGCCCAGGGACACTTCGGCATGTGACTGCTGGTGGAATCAAACCACCATCTCTCGTATTGGAGGATGACCGCTCTAACCACTCAACCACAGCAGCCCCAGACTAACTAGGATTTATTAAAAAGGAAAGACTTGAGCCTAATCTTAAAACTGGACAATGTGTCAGCCTCATGGACAGAAACTGGAAGTTGGTTCCATAAGAGAGGATCCTGATAACTGTAAGCTCTGCCTCTCATTCTGCTTTT
>NC_056516.1:7357736-7358767 GCF_014905685.2 Nematolebias whitei | reverse complement strand
AAGAGAGGATCCTGATAACTGTAAGCTCTGCCTCTCATTCTGCTTTTGGAAACTCTAGGAACCACAAGTAAATCTACAGTCTAAGTCTTAAGGGTAATCCAGGTTTTTATGTCTTTAATACATTTTTGTAGTCTAAGTAACTGATTGGATTCATCGGGTTTCATGGACAAATATAACTAAGTATCATCAGCATAACAATGAACATTTATCCCATGCTGTTTAATAGCTTTACCTAAAGGAAACATATAAAGTAATAGTAGTTAGTAATAGGATTAATAGTAATTTTTATTCTCATCTATTAAAGATGAAAAATATACAGTCCTAGCTCTATAGAAAGCTTTCTTGTATGTTAGCTGTTTCTCCAAGTTAAATAAATTATTTAATGTTAGTGGAGCACCATTTTCTCTCCTGGTTTCTAGATGCCTGTTTTAAAGTACGTAACTCAGAATTGAACCAAGAAGCCAGTTTCCTCTGATTGATTACTTTCTTTTACAGTGGAGCAATTTTATCAAGTGAAGTTTGCATTGAAGTTGTTAAATTATCAACCATGTCATCAAAGTCACAGTTCTCTACTGCATTACTCTGCATGACAGAGGAAAATAACAATGGAAGAGATTCTTTAAATTTGGTTTCTGTGTTTTCTGATAAACAGCTGCTATAATGAAATTTACTCTCAGTGACTGTGCAGTCAGTTAATGTGTCCCAATCCAACGGCTGCATCCTTCGAAGGATGTAGCCATTGGATTGGGACACAACTGTAAACTCAAAACTTATTAAAAATTGTCAGACAGAACAGGATTTTGAGGATGTATTAATAAGTACTTAACCTCTATGCCATAAGTCAGAACAAGATCAAGAGTGTGGCGACGTAAGAGGCTTTTCTGATTTGTATTTTGGATGAGAAAGGTTGAGGGACAACAACTCAGAATAATCATAACTAATATTTGGTTTAGCATTTCATGGTCTAAACCACGTGTCAAACTCAAGGCCCGCGGGCCAGATGTGGCCCGCCACTTCATTTTATGTGGCCC
>NC_056516.1:7356492-7357636 GCF_014905685.2 Nematolebias whitei | reverse complement strand
ATTTATTACGTCCATACTGATGCTTCTGGGTGTGTCTGCAGTTCAAGGAAACTTGTTGAATTGTTTATTGGGTTTCCTGCTTTAGTAATGACATTCATTCTCACTACATGATATACCTGTCTGTGATGAAGCGCCCTATTAGTCCCCGTTTCTGTATATTATTGATGATTTCTGTAGCCGTGGCATCATAATGACGGTATTAAGAGGTGGTTAAATTTGGGCATGACACCACTGAGAGTGTAGGTGTAAAATGTAAGGCCTGCCACTGACCTCCTGTATCATACCTACCAATACAGTCCTCTCTGCCGTACGTTGTCACAGAGCTTTAGTGACGAGAAGTAATAACAGAAGCCGAACAAAGACGTGTTCAATGTGTAGACCTAGGAACGCAACAGTGAATGAAACAAGAATCTGAGGGAAAACACAATGTTAAATCAAAACGTGAGGCTTTTTGACATGTTAAAGAACAGATTTGTTCACTTTTGAATAGACTTTACACAATATTTGTTTAAATTGGCATTCACACCGAGACACCAGCTGTCTGACAGCAAACTGCAGCTTCTTCAAACCATGGAAACCCATTAATGCGCATCAGCTTGTATTTTTCACCCACGCTCTGACTCACTGCACTAACCCCGAGTTGAAATCTGAGCTTTGCATGTTAGAGCTGAGTGAAATGTCCAAAGAGTTTACTCTGAGATTTTCTTAAACACAGCCGTGCTAAAAATGGCCCTGATGTGAGCCGGGCGAGTCTGTGCTGAACAGACAGGATTAGTGTGCAGCTGGGGTTGGTGAAAATATCTTTAGCTAGTTCTGAAGATCATTTGCAAAACATATTTCAGATTAAATTGTGAAATTAATTACCACTGGTAAAAATAAAGGCCCTTTCCTTGAGGTGTATCGCGCACCAATCCCTTTCATGCTAGAGTTGATGCTGTTAGGTTGTAGAGGCACGGCCTGGGATTACTTCCTGGATGTTTAGTTAAAAGCCCATGTTGTGGTTCATGAGTTATTTTGCTAACAGACAGAGATGACTCCAAAAGTTCAACAATAGCACATGGGTTCAAGTAATGGTAAATGGTAAATGGACTGTATTTATATAGCGCCTTTCCATCTTATTTCAAGATATTCAAAGCTCTTTACA
>NC_056516.1:7349454-7356392 GCF_014905685.2 Nematolebias whitei | reverse complement strand
GACACACAAAATAATAAACTGTGACAACCCACAGATGGAGCTAAAAACTTCCAGGTTCATCTTCAGGGGATCATGGATTCTAATCTTGTTCTTCTTTCATCTGTTCTCCTTTCAGCGATGTCCACAGTGAGTCCTCCTCCAGCTGACCCTGTCTTCTGTGTCCTCTGTCCTATCTATAAGTACCCAGTACTAATAAAAACTAGAGAAACTACTTTGTACATTTCCTGTGAAAACGCAGTGTACAGTAAATGCTGGTTGCTCAAGGATTTGCTGAAAGCTACTGAACAAGCTAAAGCTTCCTTAAAATACTCCAAAGCTGAAAAACAGAAAAAACGACGCTGAATGAAAGGGAACAAAAAGCAGAAATGATTTTTTTTTTTTAAATAGCTGAAAGCAGATGGGAAAAAACTGAAATTAGCAGAAAGAGCAAAACAAGAAGCAGAAATGTTCAAATTTGCACACAAAGAAAGGGAAACTAAAATGCTGAAACTAGAAGAAGGAAGCTTACAGAGCATAAACAGATACAATTAGCTGAAAATCAGCTGACAACTGAAAGAAGTACAAAGAGCTGAAATTAGTGAAAGAGGCTGATAGAGCACAAAAGCTGATGAACACAATGTGGAAAGGAGCTGAAAAGAAACATAAAAGCTTAAATTAGCAGAAAAAAGCTGAAATTAACTCCAAAATCCAGAAATCAGCCAAATGAATTTGAAATTACCAGAAAGAAGTTAAAAGGAGGTGAGGAAAGCTGAAATGAGCAGTAACAAGTTTTAAACAGCACGAAGGCTCTGAAGCATGTGGAGAGCTCATGTCATGATCCTGCCCCTCATTCAATTCAGTTCAGTTTATTTATAAAGCGCCAAGTCACAGCAGCTGTAAATACATAATAATTTAACATTATTTATCTGAGGAGCAGACTGCTTTGACTTTAACTCCATCACAGACTCTCATCTTGAGCAAGCATGAAGGCGACAGTGGAAAGGAAAATCTCCCTCATGAGGAAGAATCCTTTAGCAGAACCAGGCTCAGGACAAGAGGACCATCTGCATCGGCTGGCTGGGTTTGAGAGGAACAGGAAATAATGTTTCTGCTCCTGTCTTCCAACCACGCCCAATCTCCACGTTCACCTTAATCAGCGCTCATGTCCTACACCTGTCACCTGTCCTATTTAAGATCCACACTCACGCTCATTCCCTGCCAGATTATCAAACTCTTTGTGTTAGTAGATGTCCAGCGGTCCATTCATAGCCTTGGTTACCTGCCTGGTCTTCACCTCACGCCTGCACCTCGTCTGTTCTGGATTTACCTCTCTGACCTCAGTATCGACCCACTCTTCTGCTCTAACGACTACACCTCATGGATTACGGCTCTGACTTGGATCTGGACCTCTGACTCCCTGTGTCTGGCCCTCAGGACCCTGCTCTTGGATCTCTCCCCTAACTACGCTCAGCTCTGCATCACAGCAGCTCTTCACCAGTGACGGTGACGTCTTCACCTCCAACTCCCTCAGGTGAACCCTCCCTCTCCTGATCGTGAAGGTTATGGATGCCTTTCTGTTCTGCTGATTATTGGACCCAACACTGGACTCAGACCTCCACCAGCAGCGTTTTCTCAAACCTTTTAACCATTGTCTGGCATCATGCTCGAATCCTTAAACTAATTTCTTGCCGGCTCCATTTATTTTCATTGTGAAAAAAACATGGCCGAATAAGATTAAATATTCCAAAAAGTAACTTTTTTTTTTTGCACAAATACCAAACATCATTGCAGAAATGAGCTGAATGTGTTGATGTACAAATTGTGGGAAGGATTATGTGTTGTTATGTACAGAAGAAAAACGGATCCAGATTGTGTGATGCTTTAACAACATTCACACAATGAAGAACATCAACTGATTCACTTTCCATAACACTACCACTGTCATTCCTGCGGGAACAAATGTTCAGAATTGCTAAATATTTTTACAAAACCATAAAATCTTTTTCTATTGTTCCAGATGACACAAACAAGTTTTTGATCCATAAAAACACAATGCAAGCTCTCGTTTCATGACCGAACAGCGTGATTCTCACCAACCAAAGAAAAGTGATCTAATCTTTTCCAGGTAGTCTCCTTATCAGGTGTTTTCATCTGCAGTTTCTCTTCACGGGAATCGACTTGTTGAAATGGCGCAAACCTGAAACAGTGAACAAAATATTTGTTACAACAAAAGAAAAAGTTTTTGAATACAATCAGCCATGTGCAGCAACTCCCCCTCATCCTTGGAGCAACGGCTGAGTTAAAAAGAAAAATCAAAACCTTCTGAGAGCTAGCTTCAGCTACTCCACGCTGATTCAGTTCAGTTTATTTATAAAGCGCCAAGTCACAACAGAGGTCGTCTCAGGGCACTGAACAGGAACATTCATATATAAAAATACTGATTTAACATTATTTATCTGAGGAGCAGACTGCTTTGAATTCAACTCCATCACAGACTCTCATCTTGAACAAGCATGAAGGAGACAGTGGAAAGGAAAAACTCCCTCATGAGGAAGAAACCTTTAGCAGAACCAGGCTCAGGACAAGAGACCATCTGCTTCGACCGGCTGGGTTTGAGAGGAACAGATACACAATGGCAGGTCGAGAATCACGTTAAGATAGAAATAATATCAAATGAAAACTTTTTAATTTTAACAATTAATTTAAAGAAATAAGGTCAATTTGTCCTCTAGTAGTCTAAGTCTATAGCAGCTTAACAAGCCGACCCTAACTATAGGATTTATCAAAAAGGAAAGTCTTAAAACTGAACAATGTGTCAGCCTCACAGACAGAAACTGGAAGTTGGTTCCACAAAAGAGGAGCCTGATAACTGGAAGATCTTCCTTCCATTCTGCTTCTGGAAACTAGGAACCACAAGTAAACCTGCAGTCTGAGAGCAAAGTGCTCTGTTAGGAAAATATGGAACAATAAGATCTGTAACATAAGATGGAGCTAGGTTGTTGAGAGCTTTGTAGGTTAAGTAAGATTTTTAATTAAATTCTGGATTTGACAGGGAGCCAATGGAGAGAAGATAAAACTGGAGAAATATGATCTCTCCCATTAACTCCAGTTAAGACACTGGCAGCAGCATTTTGGATCAACTGAATAGTATGAATGTCTGTACTGTTTTAGAAAAGGTTCTATCTGAAATGGTTTAACAGGATGAAAGAAGACATGGCACCTAAAGAACAAGTTTTAATGGAAAATCCCTTAGGATCTTGAAAAACCAGCAGGTGCCTGATGATGGTTAAACAAATTTGGTCTGACAGAAACACTCCTCACAGTAAACACCTGATAAGTTATCTTTAACTCTTAGCTGGAGTGAACAAAGTGCTCAAGAAAATAAACTTGAACTTTTATTATATAAAAAAAGCTGCTTCAGCAGAAAAACCTACAAAAACCACTTTGAGGACTGGGGCTGATGAGAGAGGTGGCTGCAGCTGTGAGCGGGTGTAGATGGGCGAGGCAGAAACCAGCCAAACAAAGAAACACAAGAACTCAAATGGAAAACATAAAACTGTCACAAAACAAAAAGATTTTGACACATTCCAAGGGTTTTATCTCAGAGCTGCCACTGCTGGACACCAGCTGGAACAAAACTACAACTACCTGAAAATAACTTTTTGCTGCAGCCTGAAGAAATTCAGGTTTTGACAACTCTGACTTTTCTGAGAGGATGTTGGTCGTACAGTTGTTTTGAACATGTTCTAAATCCAAGGAACAAGAGGCACGTGAGAACACAGAAATGTTTCGAGACATTTTGGAGACTCGCTCACATCAAACTCACCAACAGGGACAGATTTCAGCTCAGATATCAAAGTGCCTCTGAGCAAAGCAGCTGTCACTTTAATCAACGGGGAACCAATAAGAGACATAAGGCATGTATATCCATCCGTATTGTCTGGGTTTGTTGTCTTCACTCACAGCTAGACTGTACAAAACAAACTGGTTTTCATGCCTATGAGAGCTAAAAACTTTCTTCTGGGTGTAGAAAATTATCAGGACCTTAACTTTGATACGTTATAGCTTTTGAATTATCTCAGTTTGGAGAAACAAAGTCTAATTCTGCGAGCACTGGAGACGTAACGGCATCTCCACTCGCACAAATTTCACAAGGGTTCATGCTCACCTAGTTATATAAACATTTAGAAATACAGAAGTCGTGCCAGAAGTGCACCCAGTTTCACTGGAAGTAACCAGCTAGTTCTAGTTCCTTCTGCTGCTATTAGAGATAGCCAGTAGCAATTTTAGCCTCTTTTTGGGGGTGCTCCAGCACCGGGCTGGGATTTGAACTGGGACGACCTGCTCGCTGAGAGGTAGCAGCTCTACCAACTGAGCCACCGTGCTGTCCGGACCAGTAAAATGTATTACTTTTGGTTGGTTGTTTTTTTGCACAAGTCGTCTCCTCAACACCACCTGTCAATAAATCCAGTATGCTCATCAGCAACTGACCAATTGGTGACCTCAGTTGGTCGTGAAGGTAAACGCCCTTACATGCAGGAGCTACACCCCCTTTTCCTTGGACAACATTGGTTTTGCATTATGAACACTCTTCAGTCAGAGGTTAATGGTTAAATTAAAGGTTAACGCTTAAAGCTAGTTGTGTTTTGTTCTGTGTGTTTTGTATGTAGATATACAGTAAGTTGCAACTTCTGGTTGCATAAATTTAATGTCTCTGTTTGTTATGATTCTTTAAAAGTCCAGTCTGTGACTGAGGTTCTCGTCTACAGCCATACCATCCTGAACACGTCTGATCTCGGAAGCTGAGCAGGGTCGGGCCTGGTTAGTACTTGGATGGGAAAGTACCAGGTGCTGTAAGAGTTTGCACTTCTCCTAAACCTCACCATGGGATTCAAGCCAAGAGCCATGGTCAGTACTGGGGGCTAAACACCCCTAAAGGTCAGATCCTAGACTTGCCTCTGGCACTAGCTAAGAACCAGAGAATGTTATGTAAATGAATACTTGTGTTGATGTTAAAAAGACAACAACATAAAGGGTCATAGAATAGTGTTGGCATAACCTCCATTAGATTAGAGCTATTTTAAGATGACAGGAATCCACTTTGGTCTTGGCTGTGCATGGATTAGCTGTTAGCTAGCTAGTCCTCTTAGTTTTTCTCCAAACTGAGGTTGTTCCAAGAGTCATCTACAACAGGTAAGATGTTTTTGCCTCACAACCCTTGTACTCCACTTCAAACATCCGTTCTTAAAGATGCCCAGAACATACAAGGAACAACTAACAGTCTAACACAAACAGTTTGATTTTATTTAATGCTTGTTCTAAAGAAGTACTTCATTAATCCATTCCTCAGCTCAGAGAAGGGAAAGCACAGTGACAACACGGACTGATGACTCACACCGGTGGTCCTCCACCAAAGTCCAATTCAGAGCCAAGAACCAGCTCCAGAAGTCAGAAAAGCTTAAAAGTGTCAACGCAGTTGGCTTCAGAACCATTTCGTGCTTCACAGCTCGGTATTCAAGAGAAACACAAGCACACGAGTCCAGCGACATGTTACTGCTGTTTAAAGATGGCTGAAGGGCTGGAGGAGGAGAGAGGCAGAAGGTGGAGGAGGACACACTGACAGGATGTTCTGGTGAGTTTGGACCGTGCTGCAGATTGGAGCAGACACTAACAGACCGGTCCAAAAGAAAGTCCAGCATATGGTTCGTCTCAGTGGGACATTAAGTCCTCAGCCGCAACAACACCTCCGTTAACGTTTGGTTTCCCTCTTGTCCAACACAAACAGAATATTTTGACATCCTCCACACAGGAAGTGAAAATTTTTTTTGAAGGAGATGTTTTTTTTTTTTTTATGGCAAGCACATGAGGGAGAGTCCCAAAATCTAAATCCCAGCGTGTGTGTCAGCACAGTTAATGTGTTGGAGACAGCATCATGTAAATTACTGTCTCCTTCCCAAAGCCTCCAAATCACAGAGCTGAGCGTTCATAAGGGCTGAATCGACATTACACCTCGTCTAGAACACGAGAGACGTCAACTTTTCACAGAAACACTGAATCTAGCAGTAACTGTTGTACTTTACAGGTTGCTGAGGATCAGATAGACTACTTAGTAAGACGAGTTTTACCAGCAGTAAACTAACAATGAAGAGTTCAGACTGCACTGAACACCTGAGGTTTGTCCAATAAAGACTATGAATTAAAAATCAATCGTATGACGCCGAGAAAGACACGTCCTGTTCATGATGACGTTTATTGTACAGTCATTGTGGCTTCAGCTTCAATATATATGGATTTAGAGGGTTTTAAAACCTAAAAATTCAATTCTATTACTGTACCACACCAAGTATAAAATGAAATAGAGTTGCACCATAGTGCCGTTTAGTGGTGATAAAGAGTTTTACATCTTTCTACCGCAACTTAAAGTATAAAATATGAGGAAAAGATAAGCAAAAAAGGTGGTAAATGGAAAATAACTTTTTATTTAAGTCAAACAATCAGAAAAGGTTTTATGATTTCTTAGACTAAATAAGAAAAAGAAGATGAAACACATTACTGTAGCTACATGTGCACCGGAAATATGCATTTCTCACAATTCACAGTGAAAAAATAACTTTTTTTTTAATGTGTAAAAAGCTTTTTAAAATGTCATTAAAACAAAAAGGTTTGTGATTTGGGGTACTGCTTTCACTGCTCGATGCCTTATGCACCGACGACCCTGTCAGCTTGATTATCCATTGTAGCATTTGGTAGCACGGTGGATCAGTGGTCAGCACTGCTGCCTCACAGCAAGAGTCCTGGGTTCAATCCCCAGTTTGGAACTGGGGTCTTTCTGTGTGGCGATTGTATGTACTCCTTGTGTTTGCGTGGGTTTCCCCAGGTACACCAGTTTCCTTCCACAGTCCAGACCATGCATGTTCGGTTGCCTTCAGGCCCACTGGTGATTTTAGACTCTTTTGGGG
>NC_056516.1:7344244-7349354 GCF_014905685.2 Nematolebias whitei | reverse complement strand
ACCTCATGATCAGCTGATTACAACAGTGATAAACAGGAAGGACCACATGTTCATCTGTACGAAGGTAGCTGCAGGTAAATCCTCCATTTTCTGTCATAATTACATTGTATGATTAATGGTTAAATTAAAGGTTAATGCTTAAAGCTAGCTGTGCTTTGTTTTGTGTGTTCTATATGTAGATGTTGTAACTTCTGGTTGCATAAGTTTAGTCTTTGTTATGATCAGTTAACACTAACTGATTTTGTACAAAGTGATTATTAGGTTGTGTAATGTAAAGCAGAGCGCTACATCTGTAGCATCTTAGCTAGTGTGTCTATATTGCACACTGCTAGCTTAGTGCTACTTGTTGTGCCAAGAAATCTAAAATTAAAATAGTTATTGAATCAAGTGTTTACTTATGGAGGTAAAATAGAACAACCTGTTAAAATTCACCAGAATGCAGGAAATGGCATCTATTTCATTCAAAATTTTCTGGGGGAGGACCCCCAGACATCCCCCACCAGTGTGTCCCCCCACCACATTATTAATGCTTCTGATGCCAATGGCCACCATGTTGTTCAAACCAAGAGCCATTGTCAGTACTGGGGGCTAAGCACCCCTAAAGGTCAGATTCTAGAATCGCCCCTGCCCAGGCCTTCCTTGTAAAAGAGATTTGTGATCTCAATGAGATTTGCCTGGTTAAATAAAGTATAATTTTATTTTTCTTTCAGCCAGGGTTGTGTCACCATACAGTGCTGAGGATGCTCTCAACAAGTCGTTTGCAGACTTGGAGGATTGGCTGTCAGGGTTAGGAGGTCAGACCCAAATGAGAACCAGACGGAGGGAAAGCAGACTCAGCTGGAACAGTAGTCCCTCGTTTATCGCAGGGTTTAGGGACTACAGCACCTGCGATAAGTGAAAAACCATGAAGTAAGGATACAGTAGTTCAAGTTCAAGTTAACTTTATTGTCATTAACGAAATTATGTACACAAGTAGTAGTAGTACTAGCAGTTTATTTTAGTATTCATATACGGTGTACATTAAGGCTTTAGGAACTCTTCCCACACTCCTGCAATGTTCTAAACTCTTAAACCTACTCATTTTAACAACATACGTTACTAAATTTTACTTACTAGCTCTGCAGAACAGCAGCGGCTCTGGTTCTGGTCCAACTCAGTTTGTTTCTGTAGACTACCTGCAGCGATGAAGCCCACATATCAGTCCTCTAAATTCTTAAACCTACTTATTTTAACAACATACTTATATGTAGCTACTAAATTTTACTTACAAAGGCTCTGCAGAACATTAGCAGCTCGGTTCCGTTGGACCCAATAGAAGAAAAAAGTCCCGGTGCAGCATGATGAAGCCCCATCCAGCTTGATGTGTGCGTGCTGCTGCTCCAGGAAGGACACTGCGTGCAAGGCAAGGGATTTAGTCCATCACCTCTGGCCCAGTCCGGACCAGCACCATGCGAGCAGAACCAGGATGAACCCCCAGCTGTCCGTCGCCTGCAGCTCCCAGGATCTGGGTCACTCTGAGTCCAGATCAACTGCAGCCCAGCTACTAAGCAGCGAAGATACAACTTGAAGGTTGAGTTCAGCTTCAGAATTACAGTATTTGTGACTTTCCTGTGACCTTATCCTTACAGAACTTCTGACTTTGAGTTGCAAAACTTTCCCTCCGTTTGCAGAAAGCAGCAATTGGAAACAGTGTTGACTTCTGGGACGTGAACGGAATGGCTTCTGGGTAACGTAGTTCGTTAGACTGGCAAAACTGTGTAGGCTTCATGAAAGAAAACTACAAAATGGCGGCACGCTATTATAATTTTTATTATTTTACATTTTACCTACAGTACTGTACGCCCACAAACCGCGACAGAGCAATTTCATGAAAGTCAAACTGCCAAGTAGCGAGGGACTACTGTACAATGATTTATTTACAGTGAGTTTGAATAGAACGGTCTTATTTACAAAGCCGCCTGGAACACCAGTGGAGGGAGGAAATAGGGTGAGTCCAGGATAGTAGCAGGATGTTTGGTGATTCTCAGGTTGGCAAACTCTTACTAGATAGTCAGATAGAGACCTCGACGTGTGGAGAAGAGGGTAAGCAATTCCAGACAGAGGTAGATAGTTGGTGCTGGTGGTGGAACGGTGGCTGAGCAACTGAGAGTGAGTAAATTTCCTTTGTAGGCACGAGGAGATTGACGAGGGATCCAGGGTAGGAGACTTCAGGAGGCAGGTACTAGGAGCACGAGGATAAAGCAAGGTAAATAATAATTTACTCATAAAATACAATATTTGGCTGCAAGCTACTACCGAGAGTTACATAATGCTCCAGCAAGGAAGGTGGCTCTCCTGCAGTCCTTTATACTCGTGGAACTCATTAGGAAGATCTTCCACAGCTGCTTCTCATTGGCGCCTCCCAGGAACCAGGAAGCTGTGGAAAAAACTGTATCCCTACATTGACCTTTAAATCTGACCTTCTTTAGCTGTCTGTTTTCTCTCATGTTGTAAGGTTTTTACTTACCCAAGGTTCTTAGAATTTTGGACACCCCGGACCTTGGCAGCTCTCCTCATCCTTTTAGTGGTGAGAGACAACAGAGGAGGGAGCTCTCTTCCTAAAGTTCTTTGGCTTGTCGACATTAAGGACTGCATCATTGTCCTCTCCTTGGGCAATAATGGTAGGAATCAATTTCAATTAATTTCATTTCAGTTTATTTATATAGTGCCAAGTCACAACAGAAGTTATCTCAGGGCACTGAACAAATATATTCATACACATTAAAAGTTAATAACTTATCTCAGGAGCAGACTGCTTTGAGTCTAACTTCGTTGCAGACTCTCATCCTGAGCAAGCATGAAGTCAAACCCACGTGCAGGCAGAGGCAGGAGGACTCAAAGGTAAAAATAATAATGATTTATTAAACAAAAACAAAAATGCTGACGGGGCAGCAAAACTTAAGTATGACAAAAGGAGAGCAGACCAGACCATGGACACCGTGAAAAGGATAGGATATAATGCCCAGATACCAAGGGAGTGAACAGATAGAGATTTTACACTGACACTAATGAGACGAGTGGGGAACACCTGCAGTGATTAGGATTTGGGTCAGCTGTGCGCAGGAGCAGGAATATGAGGAGAAGAAAAAACGCAGGGAGGTACAGACAGGACAGGACAGGACAGACAGACAGGACAGGACAGACAATTGTCTCATAAACCCACCCCCTCAAGGGTGGCACCTGACACCCCCAATGCAAGACCCCACATAACTTGGGTGGGAGCGGGGAGGAAACAGGATGGAGGGCACAAGACGAGGAACACCAGGGACAAAGGAAGAAAAAAGAAAGACCGCCAAGTAGGAACCTGGGGACAACAACCAAAAGGGAGGAAAACCCAAGCCCAGTAGTTCAGGTGAAAGGCCAGAAGACCATCCAGCATGGGACAAGCATCCAGGTGGATGGTTGGGAGACCATCCAGAATGGGGTAAGTGTTCAGGCAGCAGTCCAGGAGACCGTCCATTGTTCCTCTGTGGTGGTGTCCACCTGGAACCTCCCCAACTCATGCCAAAGAGAGGTGAGGAGATTGTTGACTCTGCAGCAGGCGAGGAGGCCGATGACCCTGAAGCAGGCAATGAGGACAGTGTCCCTGCAATGGGCAATGAGGTCAGTGACCCTGAAGCAGGTGTAGAGACCTCAAGAGTAGCAGCTGGCATAGAGCTCTCAGAAGCAACAGCTGGTGTAAAGACCTCAGGGTCTGTAGCTGGTGTGGAAACCAGGGAGTCTTTAGCTGGTGTGGAAACCAGGGAGTCTTTAGCTGGTGTGTAAACCAGGGAGAGGTCTACGTCTCCAACACCAACGGAGAGGCTTGGAAGAAGCAGATTGTGGTCTCCCACGCCTACAGACACGAAGAAGTATGGGACATCAGCTCTGATGCCCACAGAGACGTAGGGGTGTGGGTTGTTGTCCCTCATGCCCACGTACACACTCAAGTGTGCTTCGTCATGGCCGAACCCTATGTAGGCACATGAATGTGGGTTTGGCTGCTCCATCAGTAGAGGATGGCTCAGTTTCTTCATTGGTAGAGGCTGACTCTACTGCTTAGTTAGCGCAAGAGACATGCTCTGCTGCTTCTTTGGCTGAGGAGGTGTGGCTGCTTCAGGAGCTGTAGGAGGCGTAGCTGCTTTGGGAGGTAATGTCTCCTGCAGACAAGTCGGTAGACGAGCCAGGCTGATCGGTAATGGGAGGGATGGGCGGCAGTAGGGAGGAGTGCAGCCTCCACTCCTCCTTCACCGCCACATCGAAAATGTCCCACATCCCTGGTATGTTGATTGGTAGCTGGGCAAACTCACTGACGACATCTTATATTATATAAGATGTGAGATTTTACACTGACACTAATGAGACGAGTGGGGAACACCTGCAGTGATTAGGATTTGGGTCAGCTGTGCACAGGAGCAGGAACACAAGAAGAAAAAACACAGGGAGGTGCAGACAGACAGGACAGGACAGACAGTTGTCTCAAAACCTCCCTCATGAGGAAGACACCTCCAGCAGAACCAGGATCAGGACAAGTGACCATCTACTTCGAGGACAGGAAGGAGGAACGGATACACAATGGCAGGACGAGAATGGAGGCAAGCATGTTGAGATAGAAATAATTTCTAATGTTAACTATTCATTTGCAAAAACTAGGTCAATTTGTCCGCTAGTAGTCTAAGTCTATAGCTACATAACAAGCCAACCCTATAACCTATAGGATTTAACAAAAAGGAAAGACTTAAGTCCAGTCTTAAAACTGGACAATGCGACTGCCTTACAGACAGAAATTGGAAGTTGGTTCCACAAGAGAGGAGCCTGATAACTGAAAGATCTTCCTCCCATTCTGCTTTTGGAAACTCTAGGAACCACAAGTAAACCTGAAGTAATTTCCTCCACTGATGAAACCAACTTGATAATAATATTGGTGTACTTAATGATTCTGCTTATTGTGAAATCCATCCATCCATTCATCCATTTTCTTTTACCCGCTTCTTCCAATTTGGGTCACTGGGGTCGCCAGGGCTCATGTCCAACAATCAATGTGCGAGGGGCGGGGTACACCCTGGACAGGTCTCCAGTCCATGACAGGGAC